>NC_052020.1:60723887-61023887 GCF_015832195.1 Motacilla alba alba
AGTTCTTGGAGTCCAGAGTCACCGGGGAGAAAATATCAACTTTTCCTCAGCTCTTTTTTGATTCTTTTGATGAATAAATGCAAGCAGCTGTTGTTACACAGAAAAGCTCCTGATCAAAAATCCGATAGATCAGGACTATTCCCCAGGCAGTGCTCACGGAGCTGCATGGCAGAACACAGGGATGATCTATGAATATTGTTTTCAAACCCCTGCTCCAAGTATTTGAAAATATTCTCAATTGCCTCCATATTTTTAGCTGCAACTCAGGCAAAAAAAAAAAAAAATTGCTGAATTACTGCTTTACAACTTGAATAGGATCAGGTTTTTGCAGCCTTGCTGCAGTTCTGTTCCCGGATGGGAAGGAGGCAGGAGGATCCAGGTCTCCTCTGCGAGAAGTTTGGGCAGTTTAGAAGGAAAAAAAAGAGATTTTAATGAACTGAACGAGATCCAAATGATGGGGATGCTTTTCAAGCTAAAAATACAGAAATTAATGGTCTACAGGAGACACAGAGCATTTGCAGAACTCGCACAGATTTTTGTCCCAGGATGGGGAATTATCACCAGGGTTTTTAAAGGATTGTGGGAAGGAGCATTCCCAGGTGGCTGGGGGCTCTTTGGAGGTGAAATCCAAAGAGGTTTTTGTTTTCACATCCCTCACAGGGATGTCAGATGTGACTTTGAGTGTCTCTGTTATCATGGGTGACTCTCCCCTTCATCAGCACAAGTCCATGAAAAGCCCACAGCCATCAGCAGTCCATGGAAGAGATTTTTCCTTAGGAATGTTTCTTATTTAAAAGGAGAGCATCCACAAACACTTCAAAATTTTTTAAAAAATAATTCACCAACAGAAAATAAGGAATTCTGCCCGTGTCAGAGATTTTGCATCACCTGCTGAATTTGATGAATGAAGAATTGCTCTTGGTTAAGGATTCAGGGAGGTGAAATGGCTCTGAAGGCAAAAAACAGATCCCTCAGTGCTTTGATTGCTGTTTTCACCATTTCATCAAAAAGAGGAGCAGAATGTCAAAGCAGATGGCAGAAAGGAGATGGACAGGTGATGGGGTGGATCCCATCCCTGGGGGTCAGGCTGGGGATTTCCTGATTTCCCTAAAATTTGGCTGTCAGAGATTAAAAAAACCACAACCAACCAAAAAAAAAACAAACCAAAAAACCCTCCAAAACAACCCAAACAAACAAAAAACCCCCCACCAAAACCAATCCAAACAAACAAACAAAATACCCAAAAAACCCCAAACAAAAATCAAAACCCCAAAAACCCAACTCCCCACCCCTTCCCAAAAAGACCCAAACCTAACCCTGAAAAATGAAGGAAAAAAGGAAAAATGAAAGCAAAAATGAGGTGATGAACTCCAACCAGTCACTTCTCTTCTGGAATATCTTCCTTATTTTGTATGGAAGTGTTTCCTGTTGGGAATGGCGCAGGGTGGGATGGTTGGGATGTCCTGTGTCGGGCCAGGAGCTGGATTTGGTGTCCCCTGTGGGTCCCTTCCGGCTCAGGAGATTCCCTGATCCTGTAAATCCATACAGGAACATTTTAGGAGCAGCTGTGTTTGACTGCAGAATCTTAGTTTAAGATATTTTTATGGATCAAATATTAATTTCCAAATAAATTCCTCCATCAGTGCCCACTTGGAAATGCTTCTAAAATAAAGGAAAATGAGGTTTCCGAAGGCTGTTGTAAGGAGTTTTCCTGAAAGTTGACAATTTCACAAGAAACAGCTTTTTTTTCCCTAAAAAAAGAAGCTCGAGAAAACAATTTTGGACTTCTTGGGATTGAGCCTTGTGCTTGTTGCACAGAACCCCTGAGTTTTGGGATGAGAACTGGCTCGTATCTCCCCTCAATTCTGTTTCTGGAATTAAAATCCAAGTTAAAATAGGAACTGACCCTCAGCAAAGCAGAAAAAAATCCCTTGAGATGAGAGGGAAGAATTTATTCTGATGCAGCTGAACTATTCCCATCTCCTACCCAACAAGGTCAAACATTTTGACTTTAACTCCTCCAGGATTCCCCCGAAATCACCAGGAATGAGCGTTTTGTAGGAACAGGGACTCGAGGAAGGTTTATTCTGTGGTCTCCTGGGTAGTTTGCAGCTTTCCCTTTTGACCTCTTTTCCTCTCATTATTAACAGCAAGGAAATTCCTCTGGGATCATTTCATACCGGAGAAGCTGCCAGGTGATGTTGGGACATCTTGGGATGTGTTTTCTCTGCAAACAAATTCAATTTTGGATGAATATTCCACATCTTTGACCTTTTCTCCTCGACAGTCAGTGGACGGGGGAGCTGTGCCCTGCAATTCCAGGAACAAACCCTCTGAGATTGACATTTTCCCACCATGGTGGTGCCTCCTGGCATGAGGAATATTTTTAAAACCAAATTTTTTCCTCCCTTCAGGACGGGAACACCGGGATGGAGAAGCTCCATTTGGGAAAATCCTCCACAACAGCAGCAGCATTCAGAGGGCTAAAAAAGGGAAAACCCTGGGAGGTCTTAACAAGGGAAAACAATGTTTTAATGTTTTTATCAAAGTTGGGATTTTGTTCTGCCCTGAGAGCAGGAATTTATCCCTCTCTGCCCTCTCCTGCAGCCAGGGAGGGAATCCTGAGTGAGAATTCCTCATGGGACAGAGCTCAGGTGTGTTGATGGGATGGGATCAGCTGGAATTTAATTCACACTTGGATGGCGAGCAGAGAACCCAATTCCAAGAAAGTTTGCTCCAAACATTTCCTTTCTGAAACAAAAAAACCCCAAACAATTAAAGTTTCATTTCCTAATAATTCGAAATCCCAGAAAACCTCTTTGCTTTAGGAGGACCCGACAACTTTATGTAAAATTCAATTCTTTTTTTCCTTAAGAAGTGCTTTTCATTCTTAAAAAAATTGTAGGACAAACCAAATAATTTCAGAAGTGGAACGGGGCACATCGAAGTTCTTGAAGAGCTTTTGCCTAAATAAAATATTCCTGATATTAAATGGGGTTTGGAAAATGTTCAGACTTGGGTGGAAACGCTCATTGTCCAAGATCAGCTCTTTGGGAATTTTCCAGGCAGAGAAAATTTGAGTGGAAACCCCCAAAATTTCACAAAACTTCCCAACAGCAAATGTTTTTCTCAGAAAATGATTAGAAATGAGGAATTTTTTTTGGTGGGAATGTTTAGGGTGGCTCAGCTGCACAAGCTGTGGCCACCACCATCCATCAAATATTGGATTTTGGAGAAAATGGGTGGTGGAGGCTCCTTCAAAACTGCCAGGAGGAAATTATTTATGGGACAATTATTTATGGGATGCTGCTCTCTGGGGGTTTTGGGACAAGGGACAGGCCAGGGCCACTTTGGGATAGAAAAATTGGTCTGAATCTCATCTTGAGCAGATGTTTTTGCAGCTGAGATGGGAGAGAATGTGTCCAAAAGGAGATTTATTTCAATACCTTTTTACACTCATTTCATAATAGCAGCATTTTATCTTTTTTACATTGATTTATGGGCACTGAGGCAGAACAGAGGAGTCAGAAAAAAGGCAATTAATGAATCAAGAAAAAACCCCCCTGTGCGAATGCTTCAAGATAAAATAAAAATGGAAAAAAAAAAAAAGAGAGAGAGAAAAAGCTGAAGAAAGGTGGGGGGGGATAATTGATGGCTCCATTTTAACATAATGTTATTTCTGGATTTTTTTTCCTTTTTTTTCCCCTTTCTTCTTTATTCTCTAATGTGTTATTTACTGCCTGCTTTGGAGCTGACAGCAAATAAACAGCATTTGCAATGTAACATCGTTAGCACCCTGATGCACTTGCTCATCCCGCTCGGCTGTCAGATCCCGACCGCATCCAACATCCGTCTCCGTCGGCACGGATGGAGCCGGGCTTTAATCAGAGCCCAGCTTTAATTACCTGATGGCAAAGTTAAACCCAAGTGACATCGCCTGGAGAAACAGCAAAGCCACCGAAGAGTTTGGGCAGCAACTGCTGGGATTTGGGCATGGTTTTGGAGGATTTGGGCACCAGCGCTGCTGGATTTGGGTTTTTAGTGCTGGATTTGGGTTTTCAGTGCTGGCTCTGGGCTTGGAATGTTTGGCAGGATGGAGGGAAGAGGGAAAGGAAGCTCTGGAGGAAAGAGGGAAAGCTGGAAGGGGTTGGTGGCTGCTGGAGGGGAACATGGGAGAATATTTTAGAGGACTTTAGCTGCACTGAAGGAAATTTAGGTTGGATGTCAGGAAAAAGTTTTTTACTGGAAGAGTGATAAAGTTCTGGAATGCTCTGCCCAGGGAGGTGGTGCAGTCACCATCCCTGGGTGTGTTTAACAAAGCCTGGATGTGGCACTGGGGGCCAGGGCTGAGTTGAGCTGTTGGGGCTGGGCTGGACTCGATGATCCTGAAGGTCTCTCCCAACCCAGTGATTCTGGGATTTTATGGGAAGTGAAATTCTTGATCAAATCTGCTGCTGGATGTGCAGCTCTGTCAGGAATTCCTGCCTCTAGTTTGAATCCAAAGGGGGGAAGTTGGTTTGGGTTGGGCTGAGTGTGGAAGCACCGAGGCTGGAAAAGGCCTTTGGGATCAGCGAGCCCCAGCTGTGCCTGATCCCCACCTTGTCCCCAGCCCAGAGCACTGAGTGCCACATTCCTTGGATACTTCCAGGGATGGGGACACTTCTCTGGACAGTCCCTTCCAAGGTCTGAGCACCCTTTCCATGGGGAAATTCCTGCTGTGTCCACCCTGAGCCTCCCCTGGCACAGCCTGAGGCTGCTCCCTCTTTTCCTGTCCCATGTTCCCTGTGGAAAAAATCTGCTTCCAGTAAAATTCAGCTTCTACAAGTGCTGAAAAAGTTGGGAAGGGTTTCCAGCTGCTTTTCCAGCATGAAACTGGAACCACTTGGTGAAATAACGCTGCCTGCAAGGGGAAAAAAATTACATTTTCTGGAGAACTTTTAGAAGAAATTGCCTATTAATTGTAACCACTATAAACTGCGCTGCTTAAATCATCCTCCAGCTGCTCTTTTTTCCCCTCTTCATGAGCTGTTCACGCTCTGGAACTGAAAAGCCTCGATGAGCTGGGATGGCAATGAAAGCTGGATTTAACCTTTGCCACGGGAGTGTCTGTGGTTCCCTGTCCATCTCTGTCTCTGCCACAGTTGCTTATCAATAGCACAAGAAGGAAAGGCTGTGAACTGAAAGAGGGTGGGCTTAGAGCAAAGATTGGGATGGAATTCCTGGCTGGGAGGGTGGGGAGGCCCTGGAATGGAATTCCCAGAGCAGCTGTGGCTGCCCCTGGATCCCTGGCAGTGCCCAAGGCCAGGGTGGATGGGCTTGGAGCAGCCTGGGATGGTGGAAGGGGATGAACTTAAAGCTCTTTTCCAACCCAAATCATTCCATGCCGGCTAAAGGGGAGCTGGTGTTGGCATCTGCAAGCTGACATTACTTGGATGCACTCTCAGTTCAGTTAATATCAGGAATAACCATTTTTTCCCCTCTGTTTTTAATGTATTTAAACAAATCCAGGAGTTTTTACTCCATTGTTGTCTGGGAACTACTGGAAGCAGGTTGAGCACCCTCTTCTCCTGCTTTGGGATCTGTGCCTTATTCCCTCTGCAGCTTTTCCATTGCATTCCCAATCATCATTTTCCTGGGGAGGCAGCTGCAGGAGAAGGCTCCAAGGTTGCTGTTCCCAGCTCCCTTCACGTCCCACGACTTTGCAGCAGCTCCTCCAGCTGCTCTGGGAATTTTGTGGAGTGGAAAAAGGGCAATGAGAAGGAGCAGAGCCTCTTCTGTCCCTCCTGGAGCAGCCCAAGGTATTTTCTGTTGGCTTGGTCCTTACTGTGGGCTTTGGCGTGGTGGAATTCAATTTTTCAGGATTTTGGGTGGATATGAGCTGATGGTTCACCCTGTTTCCCACAGCAGCTCCTCAGTGATGGGATCCTTCTCACTTTTAAAGGCATCTGGTGGGGGAAAATTTGACTGGAGAGGAAAAGAAAGAGGATTTTGGTCATCTGGGGCCTGGTGCAGAGATGTTTTTCACTGGGCTCTTTCCCGTTTGGTTTAATGGGTAATTTCTCTGCCTGAACAAACCTATTGACTCAGCTCTTCAGATAATTACTGGATTTCACGTTGAAAAGCCTTCATACAAATATTTAAAAAAAAAAAACCTCCAAAAGAACAAAGACAAAGCAGCCCCGTGTTATTAATCAATGAGAGGAGAAGGGCGGATTGTTATGAAAATACAGCACCCACTCCTCCAGCTTCCCCAGAGCAGCAGATGGTGCAACATTTGTGGAGACAGATCTTCCCCAAACAGCCCGGATTAACCATTTAGCATTCCCAGCTCCTGCTTTTCTGAGCAGGCAGGGGAAGGCTGGGCAGCAAATGGCTCTTGGACAGGGAGCAGGAACAGCTGAAGGTGTCCTTGGCTTAATGCAAGTGACTTTGTGTTCCGCTCAGATTTATGGGCCCGGCTCCTGGCGTGCCAAGTTTCTTCCAGGAGATGGAGAGGGATGTCCTGGAGCTGTTGGACTGAGCCCAGCATCAATCACACTCCGCTTTCTGGGGGTGTGTTTGCAATGCAGAACTGGGGGGCTGCTGCTGGCAGTGGGGTGCTGCTCCAGGGGGAAAGGAAGGAAGGGAAAAGGAAAGCCAAATGGGATTTTTTGATGGCTGTAATTGCCCTGGCCCAAGGCTGACCCACGCTCCTGGGGGATTTACAAGGGCAGGGAGTGACAGGACCAGGGGCAATGGCTTCAAAGTGACAGGGAGTTGGTTTAAATAGGATTTTGGGAAGGAATCCTTCCCTGGGAGGGTGGGGAGGGACTGGAATGGAATTCCCAGAGCAGCTGTGGCTGCCCCTGGATCCTTGGCAGTGCCCAAGGCCAGGCTGGACACTGGGGCTGGAGCAGCCTGGGATGGTGGAAAGTGTCCCTGCCATGGCAGGGGTGGAATGGGATGGGATTTAAGTCCCTTCCAACCCAAACCATTCCAGGATTTTATCCCAAATGCACAGCTCTCAAGCAGCTGCATGAAAACCTGTGGGACTCCCAGAGATGCCTTTTTTCTCCCATATCCAGTGGGATTTTTTTGTGCAGTGTGGAAGGCTGCACAGCTCCTGCAAATCAACTCCCTGGGTCCCTCTGAAATCCCTTGATTTGGTGGTTTTGTGGGAAAAGACTCTGGAATGTTCCAGACCTAATCCAGTTCTAGAGTTCTGCACAGTGGAATGAGCACCAGAACTTTTGCCTGCCAGGTCCTGTGGTGCTCAGGGACTCCCAGACCCTCAGCACTGACCATCATCCCAAAAAAAATTATAATTTGAAGAGAAAAAGACCAAAATAAAGGAAGAGTCCCTCAGACTTGCTGAGCCTGCTGCTGTTGGGTACAACGGCAACTTTTCTCGAATATTTTAATAGAAACCAAAAAAATCCCTGATTTTCATTTACTGTTTTCACTCTCTGTCCCAAAAGCCAGAAACGGGCACTTAAAACCACAGCAAAGTCCCCGAAACAAAGCTGACAGGCAGACAAAGAGGCCGCAATCCATTTTTCCTCTCCAGCTCTTGAGAGAGTGAAAGGAAAAGTGTATTTATTCTTCCATGTCTCTGGGGGACTTCCTGAAGTTATTAGAATCTGCCTTATTAAATAATTGAGCAGGCTTGTCATGAAGTGACTTCTCCTCCCCATCCATCACGGAGATGTGCAGAAAATGGCCCGACAAGGAACATTTGCTGGGAAAGCTTCAGGGACCATTAACTCTTGTCACCAGCAAAGTGATGAAGGGACCAGAACCTGATACTTTTTCCTACCTGGTTTGTAAATATCCAGGTGACAGATCTTCCCTCCTCCTCCAGGGCGAGGGCTGAAGGGGGAGTGGTGGGGTGTGGAGAGGATTAAGATGATTCTCTGCCGTGTTGGAGCTCATCCCAGGAATTCCCCACGGATAAGCCACTGTGGGAATCTGCCTCAAGGCACCTCCTGCCTGATGGCCCAAAGTTTTTGATCCGACATTTAGGGAAGATGCCCATCCTCACCATCTCATCAGGAATATCCTGTGCCAGGGGAGGGGTTGGTTGGATATCAGGGAATGTTCTTCCCCCAGAGGGTGGAATAAGCACTGGAACAACTTCCCAGGGAATGGGCACAGCCTGGAGGCTGCCAGAGCTCCAGGAGGGTTTGGTCCGGTGTTGGACTGGGTGATCCTGATGGGTCCCTTCCCACTCAGGATATTCCATGATTCTCTGATTCCTTGGTTTGTGTGGATATTTAGGTTCCACAGAACCCAGTTTTGACCCGCCCTGCCCTCACTCCTGAGATTGGAGTGTGGATTCCTCTCTCTCTCTCCCACAAAAAATCCTCCAGCTCTGATATCCACCCTGCCAGCTCCTGATCCATGAGGAATTTCCTGTGCAGAGCCAGAACAAGACCTGCACCTTTTCCACCCTGACGTTCCACAGGCAGCTCGCCCAGGACAGGAGGATGTTGGGACTGAAGCTGCCACAGCCCCAACCAGTTTTAAATCCATTTGAAATCCATTCTGGGAATTCTCCAGCAGCAGCCAGACATAAAGATCCAGTGGTGGGATATTTGAGTCCCACCCCTAAGGAGGCTGCTCAAAAACCCTTTTTTTCCTTCCTACCGGGACAACCCTGCAGGGAAGTGTCCTTGAGCCAGGCAGGATCACATTTTTGTTCCAGCTTCCAAAGTCCAGTACAGATGGAGCCCAGCCATGGGTGCTCAGGTGTTTCCTCCAGTGGAATCCATGGAATCGAGACATTCCTTGTGTCTCAAACCACCTCAGCTATGGTGGAATTCCATCTGGAAGAATGGAATGGAATGGAATGGAATGGAATGGAATGGAATGGAAGAAACCCTGGGTGGGATTTGTGACTTCCTCACGCTGAGGTTCTCCCCTGGTGCCATTGGACTGAAATTGTAGCTTGATGTGCCTTGCTTTGCCTCAGCCACGTCCAGCACTGGTTCATTCCAGGTTATTCCACAGCTGGGAATAAACCAAAGGAAAAATCTGGTTAATACAATAAGTTGGCACAAAACCATGAAGTAATTACAACCTGAATGCCTTCATGGGAGTCTTGCCCCCAGGATTACTCCAGAAAAGTCTGATTTCTCTTTTGGGCTCCCACAGCTCCAGCTTGATGGCACAGCCACAACTTGGAGGAGATCTCAGTGAATTTGGGATCTGAATAATAATAATAATAATAATAATAATAATAATAATAATAATAATAGTCAGGAATACATCATTGAGGTGGGAATATTCGACATATCTTTATTCAACAAGCTCATCCAAGGGGCAAGCACGTCTGGAGCAGCCTGGTGTTTAATCTCCTGTCATCCTGGGTGAATATTCCAGGTCAAGGTGAACCCTGAGCTCCAAAATGGGTATTTGGGAATGCAGGCTCGGTGCTCTTCAATCTTCCCACCCGAGTTTCCTCCCAGTGAATTATGAGGCTGGAGATAAGATCTTGGGTGCTTTATATCCAAACAAATGGACAAACCTCGGCCTTTTTGTTTTTTAAAAGCCTCAACCCAGAAACAATTTTAGCCTCTGAAGGGGAAGGTCACTGCCTATCTCTTCCACTTATAAAATATTGCAATTGGCTGAGGAGTGGAGCTGAATCCCAGGATTTCAGCCCCGCTGGCACAGCTCCAGCTCTCTCCCCAAATAGGCCTCGCTCTCCATAAATCACAGCGCTGTCAGCTCTGCTTTCACCTCTCCAAGTGAGATGCTGACACTTTGTTCCCTCTTTCCAGCCGCTTTTTCCACCCCTGCTCAGGGGAAAGTGTCCTTTGGAGGCAATTTCAGTGATGGATTCAGTGCCTCTCCCCGGGAGTGAATTATCCAGCGGGATACTCGGATATTTTGACACCGGCCCTCGCTCGTTCTGCTGGGATGAGGAACGTGGTGAAGGCACCAATGTCAAGCAATTCTGAGCCAGCACTTTGAGCTCTAAGTGATGATCCCAAAGAGCCTTTGGTGGTGATGAGATGCCCAGAAATTCACAGGTTGGATGGAACTCCCATCAGAAGGTCTGAAGGAATGTCTCTGTTTCGGGAATCTTTCCCTAAACATGAATTTGTGCGGGTTTTAGGGATGTGATTGATGGGAATGTTTTGCCACCAGGCTGCCCAGCTTTTTCCAGCTTTACAGGACAGGTGAGTAGGGTGAAAATCCTATTCCATCCTTGTCCTGTGGAAAAAGCATTTTTGGGGTTGTCCAGAGGAATGTGAGTCCAATTCCCCTCTCAGCTCCCCATGGCTAGTACAATCCTTGTTATCCAATTATTTTTAATGGAAAAACAACTTCTTCCTTTGCCTTCTCGTCTCTGGAAGTGGGATGAGCTGAGAACAGCTAAATAAGTCCTCGTTACTGTGCAGGCCTTGCCTCTCAGCACTAATTGGCTGGGAAGGGATTTCCCACTCAGCTAATTAGCCTTAATTGTGTCACTTTCCTTATTTTGCTGTTTTGCTTCTTGCCACAAATAATCCTGGATGCAGCTGAGGAGAAGAGGCTGAATTGGGCTCCATCTATGGGTGCAACCAGGATGATTTTTTGCCCTTCAGGACCACAAAAAAAGGAGTCACCTGGGCTCTTGGTGACCTCAGGCCAGGGTATCCCATCCAAACCCAGGTAAAATGGGAATTGTGATTTTTTTTTTTTCTGGGAGGTATTTTCAGTCTGGAATTGTTTTTGTTTTTTTTCCTTGGGACGCTTTCATCTCCTTCATCCCTGCTTGATTTGCAGTATAATCATTAGGGGGGCACAGAAGACAAATTCCAGGTCAGTGCTGGAGAGTTCCTAGTGAAAGATCAGCTTTTGGAAGAGCAAACATCGGGCTGGGAAGCAGCGGCAATGGTGCCTTATCTCAGAATCCAGGAGGGAAGTGGAGTAAGACAAACTTTAGGTCCCTTCCAACACAAACCATTCCAGGATTCTGTGGAAAGAAGTGAGGTTCCGACCTCAAGCCGACCTCCCTGCGAGTTCCTCTTGGAGTGATCTGGGCCTGGTCTTCAGGAATGCTTTTTTTGGATCCCACCTGCTCATAGACTGGTTTGTAGGTGTTTCCTTGTCCAAGTATCTCCATTTCTTCTGCCATTGCTGTCCCCTTCTGGTCTTGCCTGTTTTGTGGGAACTGAGGGTCCTCCCTTGCTTCCACGTTGGGATCTTCTCCCTCTTGGGTGGGTTTGGTGGGAATTGTGGCTTCTCTGGGCCCCAGCTGAAGCTGCTGGAAGAGCTGTGGCTGGCACAGGAGCTGCTGTGACCTCAGTCCTTCTGTTGCCTTCCCAACCTGACCTGGCCTCCTTGGGGCTGTTTTTCCAGCTCCGGAGCCTGGAATTTTTTTGGCTCTGGCTGGACCAGGGTTTGTTTGTTCATATCCCACAAGTGAGGGCTTCCCTCTTGCCCACCCAGGATAAAGTGAGGAAGAGCAGGAATGGGTTGTGCAGGTCCTTTTCCGTGGGTGAGGATGTTCCTTTTCTAACGTTCCATAGCTGTGTAAGAGAGGAGCGAGAGAGATTTAGCATGGAAAAGCTCTGGAGAGTTTTATTTATTCCTCTGTCTCCTGGAGTGCATCAGGATCACAAATTCTTGTAACACGATGAGGTTTTAAAGCTCTGAGCAAGCGTCTCTCTCGTGGAAAACCCTCCTGCAAACACAAAACAGCATTTTTGTCATCGCGGTGCCTCGGGAGCAGCTGACAGCTGCTGCTTTGTCCTGATCTGTTCTGCACTTTTCTCTTTATTGAGTGGAACCAGAGAGCTCTGGGCTGGGGAGAGGGCCCTGTTCTGATTTTATGGGAGTGTTTTCGCAGTTGGTGCTGTATTGGTTTCTCTGGGTCTGGGTTGAAGGCACTTGAGACAGTAATTCATATTCGGACTCAGGTGTTTATTATTTTTTAACAGTGAAACAGTCTCACAACCATGAGTTCAGCAGCTTTGCATTAGGAGGCACAGAATGGCCAACAATCTCTTGTTCCAAGGGCTTTTAAGACAAAACTGTCCAATTAAGAGCTGACACCTGGATTATTTCCCCTTTTAACCCAATAACTGATCCCACAGAGCCCCAGTGTGGACTTTTCTGCCCAATTACAAAATGCCACCCAAACCCATGGAGAAGGAGGAAGAAGCATGAAGAAGAAACTCAGGACAACACCCTGTGCCCTCCATCTTGCTGCCACCCACAACACACTAAAAATCCCAAACCCTCAATTTTCCCCCAAGTGACACACCTGCACTGCTCTCTGTAATCCATTCCACACTCTTGTGGATTCCAGTCTGTCTCGAAGTCTGGGAAACTTTCTCCATGGATGAAGGTCACAGTCAGTGCTGCCCTGGGTGTCAGGGCACCCCAGAGCAGGCAGAGAAATATTCCCGGTGCCCTGAGTTTCCACAGTACTGTAATTTCCTGGGAGCACGGAGAAGGATGTGGGACTCAGGCAGCTCTGTCCTCAGCCCTGCGTGGCACCTTGGAGAGCTCCTGCAGTGGCTGCGGGTTCTCCTCTGGATGGGAAGGATCCTCACACTGTGCTGGTACAATTTTTATTGAAATCCTGCAAAATCCGTGGGAGATTGTGCTCCAGAGGGGGATTGATCTGCCCCTGTCCTCCAGTAAAAAGGGAGGATGGTTTCAAATCTGGGCCAGCATTTATCTGTCACACCTTCAGCTTGGCAAAGCATGGAGTGACAGGAAAAGGGGGAATGGCTTCAGACTGCAAGGGAGCAGGGTTAGATGGGATATTGGGAAGGATTTCCTGGCTGGGAGGGTGGTGGGGCACTGGAACAGGTTACCTGGAGAAGTTGTGGGTGTTCCATCCCTGGAGCTGTCCAAGGCCAGGCTGGATGGGCTTGGAGCAACCTGGGATAGTGGAAGTTGTCCCTGACCAGCTGATGGAGTGAGATGATTTTTCCTTCCTGCTTAAATCAGTCCTTGATAATCACAGTTTCTGATTGTTATAGATGAACGTTCATGAACTCCCACAGGTGGAAATTTCTGCTTTTGGGCTGCAAAATAGATCAAGGAATCAGAGAAAATTCAGTTTCATGTGTGACACACACAACTCTTCCACGTGGATGAAAGGAATTTAAGACTCCAGCAAATTACCAATATGCTCAAACAGCCCTGAATTACAAAATTTCCCATCTTACACTTCCTAACTAGGCAAATTTTTAGCTTGAAAATGTTACATTCCTAAGCCAGGCTTTGCTTCCTGTAAAGGCATCAAGCCTGGTCTAAAGGGCTCTGTCTGGGCTTTTCATCCCAGTTTCCATCCTTTAAATGGACTCAGCTGAAAAAGAGCTTTTCATTTCCAAAGTGTGTGGTTTCACTTAGCCAAGGAGATAATTAGGTTTGTCTTGTAGTTGTTCAGGAGCTCAGGTGTCAACTAAAGCAGGATTTCATCAGGAAATTCCTGCCTGGTGTTGTATTGATTAATGAGAATTTGCTGCAATTATAGAGAGATAGAGAACAATTATCTACCTGCCCTGGAGGAGAAACAAGAGAGCTCTAAAAATAAGGAACTCAATAAAAGAGAAGCACAGATGTAGTGGAAATGAATAAATAACATTTTCTGTTGTGGCACTAAATTAGTTCCTGGTGCTGTGGGACCGTGGCAGAGGGAAAAGGGAGAGGAGGGGGAAATCAGCGTGGGAAGAGTGGAAGGAAAAGCAGGGGAAGGACAAATCCTCACCTTCCCTGGGCTCCTCTTGCTTTTCTTCCTGCTCTCCTGGCTGTGGTCAGGAATGTTGGGATTGGGACAGCACACCCAACACCCTAATTTTTAGCAAAGAAGTGTCCCCTGTGCTCAGCAGGACAGGGAATTCTTCATTGCAGCTGCAGAAGCATCTGGGCATCTTTTCCTTGATTTCTCAGCTCTGTTTATCCAGACACCTGCACAGGACTGCAGCACTTGAGGGATGGAATTCCCAAATCCAATCCTTCAGTTTTCCTCCTTTTGTGGGCTCAGCTTCAAGGGCTCTCAGGTGTGGCCTCCCCATTCCCTGCCGAGGAGGTTTGGTGGCTTCTCCCAGAGACAGACAAACAGTTGGTAAATTGCAAATCCAGCGTATTTTCCATCTGTGGGAATCAGGAAGGAGGATAATGTAATCAGAGTGGAAATTGTGGGTTTGAGGTTTTGGCTGCAGCACGCGGAGAGAGAATGAACACTTTAGGTCCAAAGCCATTTTAAATGAGAACAGGTCCTATTTGTGCTGAAAGAAAATGAGACTGGGGAGGGCAGCAGGGCAGATTTTCCTTCTTTATCTTACTCTGGAGATGGCAGGTGGGGGGGGTGTGATATCCAGACTGAAGCGTGAGGATACTTGGAATTTCCATCAGCTCTTAATTGCTGTTTTTCACAGAGGTGGAGTAAGAAATGGGGTGGAACTGGTTATGGGGTGGTGGAGTAACTCTGGAGTTTCTTGGTAGTTTCAGTGAGGGTCAGCACCAGGAGAGACTGATCTGGGCAATCTCCACATTTTTTTAAGGAAAGGTTGGACAAATGTTTCCCAGACTTCTGAGGAAAACAACATCAAGGAGCAAATTGCTGATCCTCATCCCCTCTCCTCTGTCCCAGCTGGGGGATGCAGGGCTGGAAAAAGGGAAAAGCAGGAGCTGGGTGTTTGCAGGGGCTGCTTGTGGGTCCTGCTCTCATTCCTGAGCAATATTCCTGGAAATGGATCCCAGTGCTACATTTAAAGATGATTTTTGATATCTTAACAGCTCAATCCCAAACCAGTGGGAAAAAGCCTTTGCACAGGGGAGTCGGTGGAATTTGGCAGGACGGTGTTTTCTCTCTGGATATGAGAGAGGATTTAGAGATGAATCAAATAATCTCCTCCTCTCTCCGAGCCTGATGTTTGCCCTCGGACTCAGCTTTTCCCTCAGGCTTCTCCTAGTGGATTTGCTGGGATATATTCTGGAAATCAGCCCATGCCTTGGGGTGCGTGTGACCTGTGGGATTTGGCCCCTTCCAGGTTCTGGGTTTTAGGGTTTAACTAACTCTAATAATTCACCTTCTCCCTTGGGATTATCCAATCTTGCACGAACCAAAGTTTTGCAGTTATTTAATAATAATAATAATGATGATGATAATAATAATAATAATAATAATATTGTTGGACATAAAATACAGGGTGTGGTGCAGGACACAGGGAAAACACACAGAAGGAAAAGATCTTTCCTGGCTTGTTTTCCTGTCTCATAAAAGATCATGGATTGGTCCTGGTTGACATCCTGCTTCCAGAGAATGTTTCATGATGGAGACCCCACGATCTTCCTGCAGTCCCTCACTGCTACTCGTGTCTAAGGAAAAACATTTAATTTTTTGGTTTCTTGGTTTGGATTAGCACCATGAACCTCTGCTGCTCCTCCCAAAGGTGCTCCAGGAATTGCTGGGAATTGCAGCTTGCTGCAGTGATGACTCAGTGCAGCGGGACTCCAAATTCTAATAAATTAAATATGTATCAAATTCCTCATTAAAGTCATTAATGATGCCCAAATCCCAACTGCATTCTGGGAATGAGCGGATAAACCTGGCTACACAATTCCCTGCTGACCGCAAAGGGATTTCACAGACATTTCCCATCGTTCCCCTGGGATTTTGTGGATTTTGGTGGTGTGAGCAGGGCAGAGGAGGTGGGAGAGGAAACATCTCCTCACCCCTGGCGTGACTGAGCCACGGCTCCGTGCGCTGTCGGCTGGAAAACATCCCTGTAAATCTCATTCCTTGGTTGGCTTTCCCAGCGGAACGGGGCCATTATGGACGTGTCAGCTCGGAGAAGGGAAGTCCACGAGGCTGAGGTGACAGATGGGGCCATCAACACCTTCAGGACGGGGAATGGTTGTCCATCAGTCTTGGGTAATGTTCTGTGTCCGAGCACTTCCAGGACTGAGAGCTCGTTCCCTACTCCACATGAACGATCCCAGGCATTTTCTGGGAGGGTTCCACCCCTCTCCTGGCTGATGGGCAGGGACAGAAGATCAGAAACAGGGATGGAGGAGTCTTAAGCACTTAATTCCCCTATGAGAGTGCCCTTGAGGTATTTTTATACTTTAATACTTTCACATCAGTTTTTTCTCTGATAGCAGACAAATCCCAGCATTATTGATTTGCCCCAGGCACTGGATCCATGGATTCTTTATGGAGAGAGTCAGGCAGCCGTAGTTTTAAATTAATGGAATAATTTTGCCTTTACAATCCTTTCATGAGCTCTTGGAGCCGTGTTTGGGATGTGACAAGCCTCCTGTTACCTATATTATTTCAGCTAATGGCTCCTCTGTTCTAGGATAATTCCTAGGTCCTGGTCTCTAATGCAGCTGGAATGGGATAATTTTTCTCCACTTGGCAGAAGGGATGGCAGCTGCCTTTTCCCTGGAAATGTATTGCTTTGGGCACAGAGGGGAAAACTGGGAAGCTTCGCATCAGTGTGGGGAGGTCAGAGAGAGGTGAGGAGTTCCCATCCCTGGAGGGGCCCAAGGAATTCCTGGAGGTGGCACTCAGTGCTCTGGGCTGGGGACAAGGTGGCGAGCAGGCACAGCTTGGACTTGATGACCCCAAAGATCTTTTCCAACCTCAATGATTCTGTCAGGGAGATGTGGCACTCCACCTTCATCAGAATTCCAGCACCCAAAGACCCTTGATCCAAAGTTCTGGACATGAGTCCTCACCAAAATTTGGGGTCCTTGTTCCCCTCAAGCTCCAGCTCTGGATGCAGTCATGGTGCTGTCTCTCAGCAGAGGTGACCTGGAAAGGCTTGGAAGCAGCGGCCTTGAGGGAAGGTGTCCCTGTGGAAGAGGATCCATTGACCTGGAAGGGCCTGGAAGCAGCGGCCTTGAGGGAAGGTGTCCCTGTGGAAGAGGATCCATTGACCTGGAGCAGAAGAGCTCTTGGTCCCTAAATTCCCTCAAGGCCACATCTTCTGGTGCACCAATTAAATTTGGTGACCTGTCTTGGTGACCGAGCCATGTTTCCACATCTGATATCCACACTGGCCTCTGTTAATTCCAGGCTGGATTTTTGCTCCTGATTTTTGTCCTTCAAGCTGCTCTTACTCAAGGAGTATCTGCCCTGTGTCCTGGAATTTGTGTGTGCAGTGAGCACTGCCTGTTAAACCTTCAGATTCACCTGTCAGCTGAAGGGAGAACTCAAGGGCTGTGTTTTGGAATGCTTGGGATCACACTTGAGATCAGAGGGAGAAATTTTCCTGTTCAGCCTCTCCTCATCTTCCTGTCTCTAATTTACCTCATTGTCCCCTAAAAGCGTGACAGCAAGTAAACACCATGACAGCAGCTCTGTTAATGACTAGACACTGAGGTAATTCACATTATTTTTCTTTTTGAACTTATTTAACCTTCTTATTTTTGTCTTTTAATAGTCTCAAATAGTCCAAAAATCTGTTTCTGTTCCCCCAGAAGCAGCGTGTTGGACCTGTGTTGGACCTGGGACTTGTGGTCACCCCGTTACCCCTGCCTGGAGATGAAACCTTCTAAGAGGGGGATGTTCCTTATCCATTCTGGGGGAAGCTCAGGGCTGGGTTTCCCAGGGAAAAGATGGAGGACTCTCCCATGAGTGATGGATGAAATGCCAGAGGCACAAGTGCTTCCCTTGGTTTATTCCTTAGCAGTGCTTTTCCTGGGTGCTTGGGAGCAAAGCTGAATTCAGCTCCAGAGAATTCATTTCCCTTCTCTCTTAAAAATTGGTATTATTTTCCAGTTTATTCTTCAAAGATTTCTGCCCAAAAAGGGTTTCTAGAAAGAGAATTTGGAGTTTTGAGCCTGGTTTAGTGGAAGGGCTCCCTGCCCACAGCAGGGATTTGGGATTGAGAGCTGTAAGGTCCCTTCCAACCCCAAAAAGTCTGGGATCTAATGGGAACAAAGTGCAAATGCATCCCTCATAAGCTATGTAGTTCTGATCACCTGAGATGTAAAATTATGGGTTTAAATTGGGTCGAAATGGGATAATAATTGTTGTAGATCTCCTTTTGGAGCCTGCTGGACTTGGAGAAGGTGGCTTTGTGTGGTTCTGGGATTCGTGGCTGTGGGATAAATCCTGCTGCTGGAGCTGAGTGCTGGAAAAATTCGTGGAGCAGCAGCGACAAAATTCGTGGAGCAGCAGCAACAAAATTCGTGGAGCAGCACCAGCGACACACTCTGAGCAGCTCAAATTTGCCCAAGTAATTAAAGTGTCACTTCAGGCTCTTGGAGAAGCGTGACTTTCCTGCAGCTGCTGGCTTCGGGACGCCGCTGACGGTAATTCCCCCTCGTCAACGCTCCAGCCCCGATTTCTGGGCACTCGGTGACCTTGATTAAACAAATCGAGTGGTTCAAGTACATAATTTAAAAGTTCTGTTCAAACACCAGATTTCGATGCTGTCGCCGCTTCCCTGGAAAATGAAGGATTTAATGCTCCCGTCCTGGCTAAATGGACTCGGCGGCGCTCGGGCTGAAAGGACGGCATGGTGGATTAGGGAGCTGTTGTGGGAAGTGTCATCGGGAACCTGTAATTTTCCTGTCTCTCCCTCTTCCTTCAATGTTCCATTTCCATGGCGAATTTCAGGAGACAAATGCATTAGTTCAGCTGGGCAGGGAGGGTTTTGCTCCTGGTGTCTGCAGGATCTGGGGCTCAGCACGGGAATTTAAGGTGGAAATGTGCAAATGGGAAAATCATTGCCCAGCATGATGGGTGCCTTTAAATATTGGGAATTTACAGCTGGTTCAGCTGAAACAATGTTTTTTATGATGATGATTGCCTATTAACCTAAAGGCTTGTGGGTTTTGAGGTTTTACTGAAGGGTTTTTGGGGTTTAACTGACTCTAATCATTCATCTTGGACAGCTCTGGCAGATCCTGCTCTGTCCATAAAAAATATCCAACAATCCATTAACCACTCAACCTGAAAGCAGCCTGTGAGGATATTATTGAGTCCTTGCTTTATTACTAAATTTAATGGGATGAAAACTCACCTTACAAAAGATGATTGACTTCCTTTTCCCCCTGCTGAACCAGACCATAAGCTCAGGGCAGCCTTGGGTTGGGCACTCACCTGGCATGTTCGCCACGAGATTTATCAATTTCCAGCCACTTAAACTCAGATTAAAGCCAGGCTGACTCATGGTGCAGTAATTAAGGTTCCACACAGTGTCCCTTTATAGCCTTAATTATACAATTATGGCTGGGCTCTGATTTGGGGTTTCTATTTTTAGTTGTTGGTGGGGAGCCCCACGGCTCATCCCTTCCATGTCCTGTGAGGAACTCTGGCCTCTGGAATGATGTTTTTTTTGGCTTTGGGGTCCTTTATTCCTGAGAGAGGGTTTAAAAAAGGTTGGGAGTGTTTTGAATTAGTAAAGGCTGGGATTTCATAGAATCAGAGAATGCCAGGATGGTTTGGGTTGGTTGGGACTTTAAATCCCATCCCATTCTACCCCCACACCATGGGCAGGGACACCTTCTACTGTCCCAGGGTGCTCCAAACCCCATCCAACCCTGGATGCTTCCAGGCATGGGGAAACCTGATTTATAGGAGCCCTTCTAACAGCAGCACTTGTGGCCTGGCTGCTGAGAGATGGTGAGAAAAGCTTTGGAATAAAAAGCTCTTTCTTTTTGGAGAGAAGCTTTTAGTGAGAGCTGAGGGGATTTCCGACAGATCCCTTTGAAAACAAACCTGAGAGGATTTGGGATGAAGAGCGGACAAAACTTTCACTTCACCCAAAAAGCTGAGAAAAACTTTCATGCTGCAAATGAAAACCTGAGAAATCAGAGCGATTCCCACCCCTCCCAATTCACTGCTTTTCTCTCCTCTCTGAATCCTGTCTGCTCCAAAATTTATGAGCAAAGGGAATGTTTTCTCCAGAGAGCTGGTGCTGCTGGGGGTGGGTGCTGTTCCTACAAGCAGAGCACATTCCCCACTGCACTCTGTCGGATTCCCATTAATGAACTGGAAATATTTCTGCCAGGAGGATGAAGAAGCTGACACTGATAAATGGCGCTGGCGATGAAAACCACTCGCGACTGCCGAGCAGCCGCCGCCGTTCCGCGCGTCCTCTGTGGCTCCTGCTGCTCCGAGGACGAGCTGGAAACTTTGGGAAGCTGCTAATGCAGCCTGGAGACCATTTCCTCCTGGATATGTTTAATTTTATATGATTTTCCAAGGATAAGATCAACCAGTGAGTGTCCAGGTCTCCAGCAAGCCCAGGGTGGCTTCTGCCGGTGCTCACATCCCTTGGGGAATGGGTTTTTAGGGAATTCTCTTGAGAATTTCAGGATTATAACATCAGAGAATCACAGACTGCTTTGGGTTGGAGGGGACTTTAGGGATCCTCTCATTCCACTGTCATCTCATTCCACTGGACATCTTGCACTGTCCCAAGTTATTCCAAACCCCGTCCACCCTGGCCTTGGACGCTTCCATGGATAAGAATTTTATCCACAATCCTGAGGCCTTGCTGCAGGAGGATTCTTTTCTCAAATTCCTCTTGAAATTTGGGCACCAGAGTGACTTTGCAGCCAGGTTAGTGAAAAATCCATATGTTAGAATAATGCAGGGGGTAATGAATGACTCCTTAATAGCTGGGAAATAAAGCTGCAGCCAGCTCAATAAAGCTCTGGATCCTCACCTTCTCCTCCACGGCCTTTTAAAATAAACCATAAATTCCTGGAGTTTTACTATAGAGAGACTTAACTATTCAAGTAGGCAAAGTGAAATTTATATTGGATTGGGAGGAAATGAATGCCCTGAGCCTTCTTTATAGTCAGAGCAAGGCTGACTGTGGCAGGCTGCCCTTTTGTAAAAGGGGAAAATATTAATTTACAATTTAAGCGGGGATAAAACACGACATGAACAGCTGCTGGTGGCCACTGCTGGAATTTTTGCTCCCCAAAGAGTGTCAGGGAGGCTTGAGGAAGAGCTGAGCCCCTTCCTCATCTTTCATTCCAGGGCTGTAAAATGACTTCATCCCCACGTGTCCCATTTCCAGTCGCTGGATTTCCAATCCCCATTTCCCTTGTTTTTGTGGGCTCTGTTAGAGAGGGTTTGGTTTTGAAGTGAGACAACCACGTGAGGCAAAGAATTCTTCTCCTGTGCCATGAATCCAGGCAAATTCTGGCTGGTCCCAAAACAGTGGGAAGGCTCCGTGAGCTGCATTTATAGGGAATTTGGGAGGATTTTTGTGAGGTTGTTGGGGTGAGCAAGGATCAGTCCCATCACTCTGCCCCAAAGGGTTACGAGGCAAGGTTTAGGGCCAGGCTATTTAATCCTTTCCCATCGCCTTTTGGTGAAACTCTTTGGTTTTTTGGTTGTTGTGTTTCTTTCTGAAATGCGAGTTTTAATCCCTGGGTTCAGGGTGAGCTCACAGAGGGAGGGAAGTGCAAAGGGAATTTAGATTTGGGCCTGGTTATGATTACAGGGCTTTCCCCGGGATTTACCAGAGAGAAAAATGTCTGATAACCACGAGAGCTGAACTTGTTCAGTTTTGGGAGGGTTTGATCCATTGGGCACCCCATGCATGAGCCAGTTTTAATCTCTGGATTTGATTTGGGCTCACCACAACTAGGGAATGGACAGGACATTTACTTTCTGGAAGGCAAAGTGGTTAATAAATATGTTAATCTCTTTAGAATGCTCCCCTTTTATGTTTATCTGAATTTTTTTTTAAGCTGATGCATTGAGGGACTCACAATTAACTGGGCTCCAGCATTTCTAAGGCAGTTGCTTGATGGCCATTTTTTATTAAATGTGATTTTATTAATGTTTTCCATGGAAATTTGGATGGGTCCCTCTATTTTTCTTAGCCTGAACTGTAAATTTTCCCACTTTGGAAAAGAAATGCACTGCACTCAATGGCTTCATCAGTGAGGTTGTTCCCTTGATGGCATTTTAATGTCATTTGGTGTCTAACGATGTCACTCCTTCATTTAGACAGGAGGGACACGGCACATTCCAGGAGGTGGGAGCTGAGCTTGGATAAATTGAACCTGGCACTGGCTAAAAAGTGGGAATGATTAATCACAGGGATCACTGTAGAAAGAAAAATGGTAAATGGATCCTTAAGGGAGCTTTACAACCACGAGGGGATGTATGCTCATGAATGATTTGGGAATATTTGTGTTCCCAGGGAAGAAATTCCCACCCCGGGGGCAATGTCTGTTGTGTGCAGGGACTCTGGTGGGTTTCTTGCTGTTTCTGTGTCCTGGGAGCCCAGAAAGTTCCCCAGATTTGATATTTTTGAACTCTTCTGTTGCGAAAAGGAGTGATTCCAAAATCGAAGTGGAAAAATCCCGAGTGGAGCTTCCCAGCTCTGCCTTTCTCTCTTCCTACACCCAAACATTCTGGGAAGTTCCCAAGTCCGAGCTGTGCCAAAGTGGGTCACTGAGAAACTTCAGGAATCTGGAAATGGTTCCAATCCATGTCTGTGTTTGCTTGCCCTGATTTTTCCTTATCCACAACCCCTTTAATCACCTGGATTTTGTGTCCCTGAGCCGCACAGCTGCTGTTGGTGTTTAATTACCTCCAATAAACCCAAATTCGGCGCTTGTTGCTAATGAGGGATTTGCTCGGTGGTGCTGGCAGCTCCTGGCTGCTCACATTTGCTTCTGATGAACATTTTTTGGGTTGTCCCTCTCCAAGTGCTGTCCCCAGGTGCGTGGAGAACAGCCTGGATCGATGTGCATGGAGCAGAGCTCTCAGCTGAGCCCTTGCAGGGCGTTAAGAGCTGGATAAACAGCTTTACACCAAGGTAAATATTAATCCTTTCCCGTGGACTGCGGATGGAAAAATCCAGGGCAAAGAGGAATATTAATAAACCTCGGTGTTTGGAGCTCTGTGGTCGCAGGCAGGGCTCTCTCTGGGCTCCTTCCTGTCCCCTTGGTGCTGGGTGCTCCCCTGGGTGCTGCCATGGGATTTTGGCTGGGGTTGGCTGTGGATTGGGATCACCTGGTTGGGTTTCCCAGGCTCCAGTGGGAACTGGGAATTTCCTCCACTGGCTGGGTGCAAAGTAATGGAGCCAGGCTGGGAGAGCTGGGAATGCTCCCCTGGAGAGGAGAAGGCTCCAGGCAGAGCTCAGAGCCCCTGGCAGGGCCTGAAGGGGCTCCAGGAGAGCTGGAGAGGGACTGGGGACAAGGCATGGAGGGACAGGAGCCAGGGAATGGCTCCCACTGCCAGAGGGCAGGGATGGATGGGAGATTGGGAATTGGGAATTCCTGGCTGGGCTGGAATTGCCAGAGCAGCTGTGGCTGCCCCTGGATCCCTGGCAGTGCCCAAGGCCAGGTTGGACACTGGGACACCCTGGGACAGTGGAAGGTGTCCCTGCCATGGCAGGAGGTGGCACTGGATGGGATTTAAATTCCCTTTCAGCCCGAACCATTCTGGAAGTCTATGATGATGAAATATCCCCTAGAAGAGGCTGGGATAAGGCAAACTGGGCCAATCGAAGGACCGCTTCCAACATGAACATCTCCTAAGTCATTTCCCCTTCCCCAAAACCCCAAAAGTAGAAATGAAAACCTCATTAGAAAGCCCCATTAGAAACCAACCCCCTCTTTAAACTCATCCGGCAACCTCAGGTGCTGCTGGTGACAATGGGCTCCTGGGACAGCGCTACCGGGACCTCGGACAGCGCTACCGGGACCTCGGACAGTACTGTCAGGACCTCGGACAGCGCTGTCAGGACCTCGGACAGCGCTGTCAGGACCTCGGACAGCGCTGTCAGGACCTCGGACAGCACTGTCAGGACCTCGGACAGTACTGTCAGGACCTCGGACAGCGCTGTCAGGACCTTGGACAGCGCTGTCAGGACCTTGGACAGCGCTGCTGGGCTGGAAACCAGATTGGAGACTCCTTTTGGAAGGGCAGAAACGTGGATTGGTCATTGATTTGCTGCTCCGTAAGCAGGGATATGTCCCTGACAAAGCTGCTGTGGCTGATGCCAGTCTCCAAGGGACAGTTCAGGGCTTGTGCCACCACAGAGGGGACACAGGGACGCCTGAGGTTTGCTGGATGAACTGAACTTCCAGGGAAAACCTGGATAAATGGCGCTGTAATCCTTCAGTCTCAGCGAGAGCTGGGTCAAATTACGGCTTCATTTAGACCCCAGATCAAAGTGTGGGGCCGGTTGTGAAATATGGGATCTTTGGCTCTGTGGCTGGGAAATCCTTTCCATCATCGGTGTGAAAACGTCCCTGAGGTCTTTGGGAAGCGCCCTGCCACTCCTCCCATGTTTAATTTTGCTTCCCGCCCCATTGGGAATTAATTTCTGGGTCAGCCCTTCCCAACCTTTCAGCGCATAAATCGCTGTGTTGTAGCTTTGATTAAACCGCAAAGTGTTCCTTTCCTAATTTAGCTTCACTAATTAATGAGGGGATGACTGATTGGGCCCAGGCTGGCTGTGATTTGCTGCTGTCACTTTTGGGGGAGTGGGTAAGGCCAGAGTCGCTTCCTGTTCCAAAAGGAGGCAGGAAAGGACTGGAAATCTGAGAAATCCTGAAGTATTTGGGCTTGGAAACTTTGTGTAGCGCCTTCATTTTAGAGTGTTATTAAAATTAAATTAAATTAAATTAAGTTGTCCTTTACATGAGCAGTTGGGGTAAATTCTCTTTTCCTTAGGTGTGCATGGAGAGCATGAACTTGCATCTCTCTGCTCTGCTGTGCAAAGTGATTAATTAAATTTTTTTTTTCCCTCAATTCATGGATATTTTTACCCTAAATTTAAAGCAATCCCAGTTTGCAATCCAGGCTTGAAACAGAGGAGGAAGAGCTTTAACAAAGAGGCCAAAATAGTATTCCTTGGAATGTGACACCGACATGCATTGAAAAAAAAAAAATGGCTGAACAGTGTTGATTTTATGGGAATTTTGATGTTGATTTTACAGAAATTTTAATGTTGATTTTATAAGGATTTAATGTCAGTTTTATAGGGATTTTGATATTGATTTTACTGGGATTTTGGTGTTGATTTTTCTGGGATTTTGATGCTGATTTTCCAGGGATTTGACGTTGATTTTACCTGGATTTTGATGTTGATTTTACTGTGATTTTGATGCTGATTTTTCAGAGATTTGATGTTGATTTTACCAGGATTTTGATGTTGGTTTTACTGGGATTTTGATATTGATTTTACTGGGATTTTGATGCTGATTTTATAGGGATTTGACATTGATTTTACTGGGATTTTGATGCTGATTTTCCAAGGATTTGAGATTGATTTTACTGGGATTTTGATGCTGATTTTACTAGGGATTTGATGTTGATTTCACCGGGATTTTGATGTTGATTTCATAGGGATTTTGGGACAGGGAGCCCTGGAGGAGGGAGCCCTGGGCTTGGCACAAAGTTCCTGTTGGGATCAGCAGATTCCAGCACCCACCAGCCGGCCAGGATGCTCCAAAGTGAATCCTCGGAATGCACGCCTGGAAATATTTAAATAAATCCCTGCAGCCTGGGTGGCTGAGAGAATTTAAAACACGATTAAATAATTCCCTGAGCCTCGTGGGCGCTGGGCAGAACCGAGGTGTGCAGAACATGAAAAATCCCCGTGTGTTTCAGGATTGAAATGGTTTCAGTTGCTTGAATAAAAAACCTTTATATTTTTTTTTTTTTTTTGTGGGGGGTGTTAACAACAGCGACTGAAGGTGAGCCAGAGCTGCTTCCTGGTGGCTGGAACTCGATAACTCGGGGATATCAATCAGCCTTCCCAAATTAGCATTTCCCTGATAGGGATGCACAAAGCCTTTTAATGAGCACTTTCAAGTCCCCCCAGCTCCGTTTTTTTTTTTTTTTTTTTGCCTGCTCGTTCCTTAGCAACAGGCAGGATTGGCAGGGAGCAGGAGTTTGATGTGTTTGAGCATAAAGGGTTTACAGGGCTGGAAATTGCATGTGGAAAATGGGGATAATTGTGGTTTATTGTTTTGGCACGAGGTTCAAAGATAAACAAACAACCTTTGGGCCCTCAGAAGCTTCCTGGCGTGTTCTTCTTCCTTCCTCAGCTCTCCTGGAGAACTTCTCCACCAAGCCTGGAGTTGAAATTAAATAGACTTTTGTCTGGTTTCCAGAAATTAACACATCAGAGCAGAAAAAAGCGGGAGCTGCTTGATCTGCATTAGAAAGGGGAATTAAGGAATGTTGGGTTGGAATGTGTGGAAAGGGAACAAACAGTCCCACAAATGGCAGAGCTGCAGCCTGGGGGTGGTGGCACCTTCAGCCCAGAGAAGAGAAGGTCCTGAGGTGACCTCAGAGCCCCTGGCAGGGCCTGAAGGGGCTCCAGGAGAGCTGCAGAGGGACTGGGGACAAGGCCTGCAGGGACAGGAGCCAGGGAATGGCTCCCAGTGCCAGAGGGCAGGGATGGATGGGAGATTGGGAATCGGGAATTCCTGGCTGAGAGGGGGTGGGATGGAATTCCCAGATTTGCTGTGGCTGCCCCTGGATCCCTGGAAGTGTCCAAAGCCAGGCTGGATAGGGCTTGGAGCAGCCTGGGACAGTGGGAGGTGTCCCTGCCCATGGAAAGGGGTGGAACTGGATGGGATTTATGATTCTTTCCATCCCAAACCCTTCAGGGTTCTGGGATCCATAATTTTATGTAAAGGAATGCCCTGGGAATGGGACCCTGCTGGGTGCTGGGGTGGTTTGGGAGGGAAAGGGCCTTTAAAGCTCATCCAGTCCCACCCCCTGCAGGGGCAGGGACACCTCCCATATATCCCAGGTCACTGGAAATATTTTCCACACTCACCCTGTGCCTCAATCCTTTTTTTTTTTTTTTTTTTTTTTTGCTTTCCACACACAGGATCACAACGATTCCACCCTAAAATCTGCTGTCAGAAGCTGGGAGGGGATCAGCGTTGAGCAGACACCCTTCACTGGGGAGCACCCACCCTCCTTCCATGGGATCCCACCCTTGAGCTCCTGGGAAACATCAAAGCCCAGTGCAGAGGGGATGATGCCAATTAAGCTTTTCTTTAATGAGCTTCGGGCTTTGCTGCCTTCCTGCTCGGGGGACATCCTGCCACATCCCCTCAGTCTCTGCTGAAGCTGGGATTGGTGCAGGCTGTGCCAGGGCTGCTGGAACACCCTCACAGATGGCCTGGGATGGGGACACCACCCAGAGCTGCTGCACTGAATCCCAAACCTGGAGCCTCCCACCCTAGATTTAAACCCAGCAAATTCTCAGGGATTTTCATATTCTACCTCATAAAAACCAGAAATTTGGGCGTTTTCACTCTGGACACCCTCCTGAGCACTCCTTCTCTCCCAGGTCACCTCCTCAGGACAGCTGACTCCCAGCCTCATCCATCCTTGGACACTTCCAGGGATCCAGGGGGCAGCCACGGCTTTTTGGGAAAGCTGTTCCAACACCCCACCACCCTCACAGCCAGGAATTCCTTCCCAATATCCCATCTGACCCTGCCCTCTGGCACTTTGAAGCCATTCCCTGTGTCCTGGTACTCCAGGCTCTTGGAAATACTGTCTCTCCTTGTTTCTTTCAGCTCCTTCAGCTCCTGGAAGGTCACAGTGAGGTCGCCCCAAAGCTTCTCTTGTCCAGGCTGAAGGATCCCAATTTTCCCAGCCTTGCCTCACAGCATCCATTGAATCATTGGCCCCTTCTGAAAGAATAAATTCAACAGAAGGAGCAGGAAATTCCTCCCTGGGAGCCAGCCACCCACCTCCCTAGGGAATTCCACCCCTGCCATGTGCGCTTTCCATGAGGTGCCCTGGATTTGATGTGGGGTAGAGTCGAACTGAAGGTTTGGGGCAGGTGCCTGGTGGTGTTTGTTCTGCTGTTGGATCCGTGCAGGGTGAGAGCTGCAGCTCCTCCTGCTCTCATCCCACCTTCCCTTCTGCCCAAATCAGCCCAAATTCCTTAATTTAAAAACACACCACAGAGAGAGAACCGCGAGAAAACCTCTGCAAACACTTCCTGGTGATTTTATGGGCTCAAACTTGATTTTTTATTCAGTTCCAAGAGGAGGATCCTGATCCTTTTACAGCAGCAGCAGACAGCTGGTACCCTCAGGTGAATCCCTTCATCCCATCCCATCCCATCCCATCCCATCCCATCCCATCCCATCCCATCCCATCCCAAGGGTTGAGCTTCTCCCACAGAGCCGCTCCAGCTCCCACTGAAACCAGATCTGCCCAGCTTAACCCCGCCCAGATTCATTTGCAAAGCTAATTAAGAATGATGACTTATTTAGAACTTCCAGGCTGTTTCCTGGGGGAATTTTGGCACGCTCAGGCACCGGGGAACAGATCCCTGCTGTTCATAATTCCCAGTTCCCTGGGCTGAGGTCAGAAGGGGTTTCTGCAGCCAAGATTTGGCTCAGCCCGTGCTGCCTGTGGCATCTCTGGCAGGCAGCACCCGAATTCCCGGGGGGATGCGCTCCTGGGGCTCTCTGCAGCCTCCTGCTTGCAGCATTCCAGAGGAATCCCATGGATAAGGAAGGGATGCACCTGTTACCTGCTGCTGCCAGTGGGTTGTGCCACTCCACTGCATTATGTGCCCGGCTGGAGCTGCAAACACCACCCAGCTCTGCCTTACACCCACCCATCCCATCCTTCCCAGCCTGTTATCCAAGGAATCTTCATCTCCAACCCCCTCCTTGTCCGAGTGGGGGTTTCCAGGTATGAACTGCAGCAGTGCAGTTTCTGGTGGCGAAGCCGGGTCACTCAGGAGTGGCTTTAACACTTAAAGAAACCTCGGAGGCATCGGCAAAACCAGATTTAATTTAAATTTAACAACGCTCAATTTCAAGGTTCACTCTGTTGCTACATAAACATACAAAGGAAAATCAGATCAAAATCAATTTAATCTGATTTGCACAGAGCACAAAAGGAGAAGAGTGCAAAGGGCAAGGGAGACCCTCCTGCTGAGCTTCTCCTTACCAAGCTCAGCCTAAGATTTGATCGATGGCTTTATGCCTGAAGGATTTAGCAGCACTTAATCATCGAGTAATTTAACACTTGTAGTAAATTGTACTGAAGCTCTTTGTGAGCACAGCAGCGACTGAACTGCAGCCCTGGCGCTGCTCCTGCTGCACTTGCTGAAGGTGTTGAGAACAATTCCCACACGGACACAAAGGAGGTCATGGAAAGGTGAAAATTCCCTCCTCAGGAGCTTTTGAATTGCTCAGCTGGAGGTGTCAGCCCAGGTCCCGTCTCAGCTTTTGTGCATGGTTCTCTGAAATCTCCCAGATCACAAATTTGAGGGTTGGTGAGCTCCAAGGGGTGTCCCATTCTGAGGGATGTCCCATTCTCAGGGGTATCCCACTCCCAGGAATGTCCCACTCCCAGGTTGTCCCACTCCCAGGGAGTTCCTTCTCTCAGGGATGTCCCATTGCCAGAGATGTCTCATTCCCAGGGATTTCTCATTCTTAGAGATGTTCCATTCCCAGGGTTGTCCCATTCCCAGGGTTGTCCCATTCCCAGGTTGTCCCATTCCCAGGGCTGTCCCATTCACAGGTTGTCCCATTCCCAGGGTTGTCCCATTCCCAGGTTGTTCCATTCCCAGGGCTGTCCCATTCCCAGGTTGTCCCATTCCCAGGTTGTCCCACTCCCAGCGATATCCCATTCCAGGGATATCCGACTCCTGGGATGTCCCATTCTCAGGGATGTCCCACTCCCAGGGATATCCCATTCCCAAGGATATCCCATTCCCAGGGATATCCCACTCCTGGGATGTCCCATTCTCAGGGATATCCCACTCCCAGGGATATCCCATTCCCAGGTTTTCCCACTCCTAGGAATATCCCACTCCCAGGTTGTCCCATTCCCAGGTTGTCCCCCTCCCAGAGATGTCCCACTCCCAGGGAGATGCTGAGGTCCAGGAGGGCTCCATGAGCCTCGCACAGATCTCTCTAAAGGCTCATGAGCTGCTTGGCTTTGGCCACCTCTCAGTCTCCTGGATTTTTCAGGAAAGTCGTTTTCCAGGGTTGTAGGGAACGCTGGAGTTTCTCATCCCCACCTTGGTGAGGCACCAGGAGCTCACACAGTGCCATCCTCACCTTGGCTGTGCAAGTTCCTGGTAAGTCTTATCACCCAAACAGTTCCAATGCTGAGGGTTAATGAGAATTCCTGGGATTCTGGAGCAGCCTGAGGAGTGGGAGAAGGGAAAATCCACCTGGCCCAGCTGAGAGCTACCCTAGAGTTGAGTTCCCCTGAGTGTCCGTGGGAATGGCAGTGACAGCAGGAAAATGTCCCCACTTTTGCTGCTCAGGTTTAAAATCCTGCTGGAAAAGCAGCGCTGGTGGTGTGGCCTTGGCCTCCTCTTCCCTGGAGTTGAGCTGAACTGGTTCTGCTGGAATGGTTGGAAATATTTTGGGAGCACTGAGGAAGATGTGACCTCCTGATTTGGAACTGGAGCTGAGGGATGCAGGAAGTGCATTCCCACGTTTTTCCCACCGAACTGGGAATTCTCAGGGTGTGGCCTATTCCCATGGGATTGTCCCTTCGTGGTGTGACCATGTCACCATCCCCATCTGCTCCAAGGAATCCTTCCCAGGGAACAGCAAGTATCCACTTTTTTGGGTCTTTCCTGGGGGGAAGTCTTTGCCTTTGTTTCCTCATTGTTGAATATGGATATTTCCTTTTCCATGTGTGGTGGCGTGGAAGGTGACTCCTGATCTCATGGAAGGGATTCCTTGGGCAGAAGAGTTGGAATGAGATGACTTTGAGGTCCCTTCAACCCAAACCATTCCAGGATTCCATAAATAGCATCACTACTAGGATCTGTTCCCTAGGATGTTCCCAACATTAGGAGAGGCAGGAGAAAGGCACTGAAAGGAAATCTTTTCCTGGGAAAATAGAAAGGAAATATTTTCCTGGGGTGGAGGTGCTGGTGCCTCACTGAACCTGGTTTGTGTTTGCAAAAGAGTCACACTGAGCCCAGGTCCCCTCCAGACCAGGCTTGTTCCCAGGATCTGCGTCTGCGAGGGATGCTCAAAGTCACTTTGTTGGCAAAACCTTTGGATCATCTCTCGGGGCTGTTGGCAGCAAATCAGCGATGACGGAATTCCATAAAAACCTCTTCCAGTGCTGGGGAAATTGCATTACTGGTGTGAGAGTCCTGGGCAGGTCTGGTAGCCTCCATCCTACAGATGTCTCTCCCACGTTGTGGACAGGCCCAGCCTTCCTGTGCTGCTCCCCATTTTTAGCCTTTATTGCCTTTTTTTGGGTGTAATTCCTGCTGATGCCCAGCATCCTATTCCAGGATTTTTACACCCACCCTTTTAGTTCCTGCTAATCTGTGCTCGGGCTCAGGCAGGCAGGAGTCCCCACGCCAAGGTGGCTGCCACAGAAATTGCCTGGGCCTCATTCCAGGCTGGGATTGTACTTCTGGAAGCCCTTCCAGAATCCCAAAATCCCCAGAGGAGTTTCACGGGGACTTCACAGCCACTTTGTGCCCGGGGTTTTCTGAGGGTGATGCTGCCTCAGGAGCTGGGGTTGGGTTGTGCTGATTCCATGGAGCAGCTCCGTGGATTTGGGATCAGGAGAGGGTGGGTGGCTCCCAGTGAGGAATTTCCTGCTCCTTCTGTTGAATTTATTCTTCCAGGGGGGGCCAATGATTCGAGGGTTGGAGCAGCTCTGCTGTGAGGGAAGGCTGGGAAAATTGGGATCCTTCAGCCTGGACAAGAGAAGCTTTGGGGCGACCTCACTGTGACCTTCCAGGAGCTGAAGGAGCTGAAAGAAACAAGGAGAGACAGTATTTCCAAGAGCCTGGAGTGCCAGGACACAGGGAATGGCTTCAAAGTGCCAGAGGGCAGGGTCAGATGGGATATTGGGAAGGAATTCCTGGCTGTGAGGGTGGTGGGGTGTTGGAACAGCTTTCCCAGAGAAGCTGTGGCTGCCCCCTGGATCCCTGGAAGTGTCCAAGGATGGATGAGGCTGGGAGCCAGCTGTCCTGAGGAGGTGACCTGGGAGAGAAGGAGTGCTCAGGAGGGTGTCCGGAGTGAAAATGCCCAAATTTCTGGTTTTTATGAGGCAGAATATGAAAATTCTTCCATGCTGTCAGCCAGCATCCATCTGGAGCCTTCTATTTAGAGCCTTGTTTTGTTCCAGTCTTTGCTTTTCATCAATGACAGGTGAAAAATGTCCTTTTTTTTTTTGGATGTTCTTGAGATCCAGGCGTGTCCCCGAACTGCCCACAGCTCATTTGACTTTCATCCGACAGGAAACTGCACAGCAAGTCCTTGATCCATTATTCCAGGGCAGGTTTTATTCCAGTTTTTATTCTGCTGGTTGGTTTCATGCCATTTCCAGACCTTTCAGAGCACAATAAGTCACCAAAAGCCCGAACGCTCAGCAGGTTCCTGTGGCTCTTATCACGGCAGATAAAACTGATGTGTTCCAGAAGGCTGGGCTGGCTCTGTTTTTCTTCTTTCCCTTTACAAAAGCCGTGTTGTTCACTAAATATTTATTTAATCCCGCTGCTCCATCTTTCGTTGTCTTCACATCCGTGGGAATGAATGACACGACCCCAGAGAGAGAACAGCCCGTCACGGGTGGAAAAAACTTGTAGGTAAATCTGTTTATTCTACACTGAATTATGGAATATCTTGAGCTGGAAGGGATCCAGGGGCTGATCCCATGAGGAGTAAATCCATGTAAAACCAGTCCTATATTCCCTTCAGAGCAGTATTTGTGTTGTGTCCAGGTAAGCAGCTCAGTGGTTTTCCAGCAGGAAGGAGAAGAAGCTCCAGTGGCAAAGAATTCCATGGAAAAATCCTTTTGGAGCTGTTTGTTGGTGCAGGCAGCGAGGCTGTGCCAGGGACCCCCCTTGGGACAAAGGGCTCCTCACAGCTGGTGCCGGGCAGGTCTGGGAGGAAGCTGAGCCTTGAGGAGTTTCTGGATCCCAAAAAAAGCTGCTGGGAACTTCTCCCCAGGCACATTAAAGGTGGAGTTCATCAAACTGTGGAATTCTGGAGCTGGGGGTGCATCCATCCCCTCACCCAGATCATCAGTAACGGTGTTAAACAGGACTGGCCCCAGGACTGAGCCTTGGGAGTGACCAAGCTGGGTTTAACTCCATGCCCAGCACTTCCCAGGATTTTCTCCACACATCCAAGGCAGGAGAAGGCGGTTTCTCCGGGAGGATTCGGTGGTAAACAGTGGTGTAGAGGTTTTGGTTTGCTGATTTGAGATTTTTCTGATTAATGCACTGGTGAGTGTGGTGGGTTGAGTGTTGGCTAATCACCAGTGCACTCACTAGAATGTAGTCACTTACCTCCTGCTGTGATACAGGATTAGGAGAAAGGCAAAGCTCAAAACGTTAGAAGGGTATAAAGAAAAATTTATTAACAGTAACTAAAGGAAAGAGTAATAAGAATCAGAACAACACCTTTAGGACACTTCTTCCTCTACAAACTTTTCTTTGCTATTGACAATGTAAAGAAACAAACCCTAAAATTTCAGTCAGTTTACCACCTCTAGAATAGTTTTTCTTCAGTTTACCTAGGGAGAGAAGTCCATCGTGTTAATTTATGGAAACTTCTCCACAAGATAACAGTTTTCCTGTGGCTCTTTCTATGAATAGCAGCTGCTCGGAGAAATATCTACAATTTGAGCATTTTAATCTCCCCATACTTTCATATGTTATAGGGAAAAAGAGTCCCACCACAAGTGGGAAATCCTTCATGAAGTCCAGGTAGTCACGTGCAGAGCTTTTCCCTCATCCACCGAGCAGCTCCTGCTGCCATGGGAGGAGATCAGGATGGTCAGGCAGACCCTGCTTTGACCAGCCCAGACTGGCTGGGGCTGATCCCTGGCTTTCCTGGCATCCAGGATGATCTGCTCCATGGCACCGAGCTCAGGCTGACGGGCCTGGAGTTCCCTGAATCCTCCTTCCAGCCCTTCTTGTCCCATTTGGGATCCTGCAGTCACCTGGGACCTCCCCAGCAGGAAAATGATGGAGAGTGGCTCTGTGAGCACTTCCCTCATTGCCTTTTGGGGATCCCATCCTTCCCATAAATGCATGTGGATCCAAGTGCAGCAGCAGCTCCCAGAACGCTTCCCCTTGGATTAGGGGCTCCATTCTGCTCCCCATCCCTGTTTTCCACCTCAGATACCTGGAAAATGAGTGACTTTGCTGTTAATGACTGAGACAAAGAAGGACCTTGGCCTTTTCCTCATCCTTTATCCCCACGCTTCCCACTTTATCCAGTGGAGGTTTTCCATGGCTTTCCTTTCACTGCTGTCGCATTTCCAGAACCATTTTTCTCGTCAGCCAGATTAAGTTCCAGCTTGGCCCAGGAAGAAAGATGGTACCAGCCTATCAACTTTCTCCGAGGTGCTTTGAGCAAAATAACCGAGCAGGGAAACCTCTGGGGCCTCGATTTCTCTAAATATTGAAATTGTAATGGAAATTATCCAATGCCTGGAGCAAAAACCTTACGAAATGTCAGGGTTGCCATGGGTTTAAACACACAAGCAGTCAAAGCTTTGTCAACTCCGACTGGAATTTTAGTCAGCCAAAGAAATTGTTGCTTCACACAGCCCCTCACACAGAGATATACACACAGGGCTCTTTTTGGGGGGGAAAAACAATGAACTTGCTTCTCCAGGCCCTGCAATTCCTGACTTTCAGCAACATCCGCAAAGAGAGCCTGATAAAATCTTCAGAGCAAACCCACCTGGGTGTGGGGAGCTTATTTATGGGCGAGGATTTGAGTGTATCAAACGATTTCTGCTGCTGCATCCCGTTGTATTTTTGTCTTGGTGTAACTAATGGAGCCAGCAGCCGAGCGTGAGGGGGGAACATTAAAGAAGCACAGACTGGCTTGATCCAAATAATAGAATTGGAAAAAAAAAATCCAGCTGGGAGCAAAGCTTTGAATACAAAGCTTGTCTCGGGGTGGGTTGGGATTCAAAGAGACAAATAAACCGTGCCCGCTTTTCCTGAGGATGTGCTGGGGCCACACTCCAGGGCTAAACCACACCAGGACTTCCTGGGAAGCTGGGTGGGATTTTAGGGACCTTCCAGGAGCAGTCACCGTGAGAAGGGATAATTGGGTGCTGCTGCAGTCAATGATTAATTCCTGAATCCCGAGAGAACACAGGAGAAACGGGATGAGCCACCTCTGGCTCAGCAGCATCCTCAGCACATCTGGAGATGGTTTCTGGGCTGTTTTCCTCCTCAGACTGTGTCTGGAAGAGCAGCAGCTCTCAGAGGAGATTTTTGATGGCTGTAATTAATTTAATGGAGATTTTCAGGCTCTCCAAATACTTTTTCCCTGTTGCAATTTTCCCTTCAGCCTGGAGAAGTGGTGGCTCTGGGAAGGCCCCTCTTTGTGGCCTTTCAGGGTTCAAAGGGGGCTTTAAATAGAGAGGGAGAGACTTTTCCTTGTGAGAGGAGAAGGAGAATGGTTTTAAACCAAAAGAGAGATTTAGATGGGATAATGGGGAGGAATTCCTGGCTGGGAGGGTGGGAAGGGACTGGAATGGAATTCCCAGAGCAGCTGTGGCTGCCCCTGGATCCCTGGCAGTGTCCAAGGCCAGGTTGGACAGGGCTCGGAGCAGCCTGGGACAGTGGAGGGCGTTCCATGACAGAGGAGTGGAATGGGATGGGATTTAAAGTCCCTTCCAACCCAAACCATTCTGGGACTCTGTAATTCCCAGGATCTGATTCAGCACCTTCCTGGTAAGGCCATGGTGATGATGCACTTCCAGAAGAGCAGAAAATCCCTGGATTATTTTTCTTTGCTCAGCTTTTCCTTGAATTGGGTTTTTGATTCCAACCTGCAACAGCATCCCCATCTCTGAAAGGTCTTTGCTGTGTGGGGATCCGAACAAAGCTGGTTCAGATTTTCCCATCTGTTTAACTTCTCTGAGGACATTCTGCATCCCGAGCTCCTTTTGTTTGGAATTGTTTGGGGCCGGTTTGTTTCCAGCCTCCCAACCCCAGCATTCAAGGGGCTGATTTAATCTCCCTTCCTTTGTGTCCTTGATTAAAAGGGAGCAGAAGAGAGACAAAGGGAGGCTGCAGCACAGAGGAGTCAGCAGCACAAAATTCTGCTAATTCAGTCTCATTCCAAGCCAACTGCAGTGATATTTTTGGGATTCTCCATCAGGAATTGTCTTTTCTGGTGTGTCTCTCATGCTGTGGGCCATGTAGGAAGCTGAGACCACGGGTTTAATTTAAAACCTGCCTTTAGGAGTTTAAGATATCATCAAATCAGCCCAATCCTTAAAATGCAAATGCTTCAGCCTCTCACTGTCCCAGCAGTGCTCCAAAACCCAGGGGAGCCATCCCTTGGGAGAGAAGGGACCTTAAATCCAATCCCATTCCACTCCCTGCCACGGGCGGGGACACCTTCCACTGGGGGAGGCCCTGGAATGGAATTCCCAGAGCAGCTGTGGCTGCCCCTGGATCCCTGGCAGTGCCCAAGGCCAGGCTGGACAGGGTTTGGAGCAGCCTGGGACAGTGGAAGTGTCCCTGCCATGGCAGGGGTGGGAATGGGATGGGATTTAGGTTCCCTTCTATCCCAAACCATTCCATGGATAATGAGGGGATGTGGCGGAAAATCTATAGGAACCTTCAGAAAATGAAGGGAAAAGGGATTTGTTTGGAAAAGACCTGTCAAAGCTCCTGAGTGCCAGGGCAGGGCTTGGACAGCACCACCCTGAACCAGCGTGGGGAGGGGCTGGGTGCAGCCTGGGGGATTTGCCTGAATTCCAACCCTTCTCCAGGAGTGTTCTGCACAGTTTGGGTGCAGGTGGCTTTCTGGGTGGGTGCGGCTTTTCCCGAGGTGGGATTTGGAGCCACCATCCTGTGGGATAAGTCTGGAGGCAGAAATGCCCTCCCTGCACTCCTGTTTTCCCTCCTTGCTGGGCTGGAGAAGATCTGAGTCCCAAAGAGTGAGATTAGAAAATCCCTTGGTTTTGGAGATCGTGGAAGGTTTTTTTTTTTTTTCTTTTTATTTTTTTTTTTTGTGGGTTTCTTTTTTTTTTTGTTTTTGTTTTTGTTTTTTTGTTTGTTTGTTTTTGCTAGGGTTGGGATTAAATGTGTGAGAGGGTACCTTTTGTTTGGCCTCAGATGTTTATTAGTGCTTAACTATATTTCAGTTTCACAAACTGTGAGTTCTACGGTTCTTTAACAAACTAAAAATGGAGTTGTGTTTCTTTTTCTATAAGGCCTTTTAAGGATAAATTTTCTAATTAAGAGATGACACTTAAATTATTTTTGTTTTTAACTTAATAATTAACTACCCATGGCTTGCAATGTGGACTTTTTTATTTAATTACACAAAACCACCCAAACTCAGGGAGAAGAAGGTGAAGAAGAAGGATCAGCCTCTGCCTTAAATCTTCTATCTTGCTTCATATATATGACTATATTCTGAAACATTAAATTCTAAGTTTTCCACCCTGTGATATCACACACTTCTATTCAAACTCCACACCCATAATCTTAGTTTTATCATTCCATTCTGGAAGCTTCTCCACGGCCTCAGGTCACTGCAGTGTTCTCTTGGGGGTCAGAGCCTGGCAGCACAGAAAGTCTGGAATTCTCAGCAATTCCCAGGGTTCCAACAGGAGATCTCTCCTGGCTGGAGTCACAGCTCCCTAAATCCTGTCTGCAGCTCAGCTGGAGCTGCTTCCCCTCCTCTCCTGCCCCTCCACGCTGGGTTTCTGTGTGAGCCTTTATTTCCAGCATGCTCGCAGCCTCCCCGTGTTTCATCCTCTCAAACGCTGCTTCTGCGTGAGGGCTTTGCTGTTTCAACAGAGATCCGAAGCGTTTTCCCTTTTCTATTTTTTTTTTTTTGCTTCCCCCCCCCCATTTCTTTGTTTTCCTCCCACATCAAAGCTGTGGTAATTGAGCAGCTCCCCAGCAGCAGGGCTGCTCTATTATCCCTGACATCCTCCTCTGCTCCCAGCAGGCTCTCCACGAGCACTCTTCAGTCCTGGCACTCATCCCTTCTCTTAGCAGAGACGTGTTGGAGCGCTCTGGGCTGGCCCTGGCTGCTGTTTGCTGCACGGGGGCCGTGTTTCTTTAGTGTAAATTGAATATTTAATGAGCCGAGGGGCTCTCAGGCTCAGCAAAACATCCCCAGCGCTGTGGCTTTGAGGGTGTTTTGGGGAGAGGATGGGATAATTTGGGATTTTGGGTTTAAAGGTGGATAATTGCGCTGCTGTCTCACCCTATGTCACCTTTGTATCCTGATTTAACCCATCGAGACTCTCACTAAAATAAAATCTGGATTTTTCCACCTTTGGTGTGGGGGTTTCATTCCAAACCAAGGCCTGGCTGTGGTCATAAAGTTTTCCATCAGTTTTATGCAGTTGCTTCCTGAGGAATAATAATAATTTCTGATTTTTATTGGAGCTGTGCAGAGAGCAGAGGTTCAGCTTTGTGGGCAGGGCTTTGCAGGAGGAAGGGAACGTTGAAATTTGGCTGCTTTGTCACAGGGAATTAAAATGGAAAACTAAGACTTGACAGAAATGGAAGAGCAACAATTTATCAGTGAAAAATATTGAATTTATGCTCTGTCTCCTGTCACTGATCCATTTGTCACATGTCTGGTGGCTGAGTGTGTGTTTGAAATGTGTCACTTCAAAAGAATCAGGGGCCCGTCTTCTGATTCCTCATTTTTAAGGCGGTAATTTGGGATTTTTCTCTGCAACCAGCTTGGACGGAGCTCTGAGCAGCCTGGGATGGTGGAAGGAGTTGCTGCCCAGGGGATGAGATGGGATTTAATGTGGAAATCAGCCTGGAATTCTGTGAGAACTTAGGTTTCAAGCCTTGAAGGGTAACAAAACACAGCCGATGTGGTGGAAATTAATCAAGTGTGGGTCTCTCGATGGCATCGATCAATAATTTTGGATTTGTCAATGCTGGGCTGAGCTGGTGCTGGCCAGGCAGGGCTGAGCTGTGGGAGAAGCAGAGTGGGCAATAAATTGTGGCTCTGTGCTCCCGCTGCCTGCTGTGCACTATTAAACTGCTAATTTGGGTCTGCTCCGAGAACAGGACTGCTGAGATCCTGCATTTCCAGCCCAAGGGCTTCCCATTAACAAAAATCAGGATATATTGACTGGGGCTGGAGGAATAAATTGCCCTGCTCGGTTAATTGGCTCCTCAGGCTCCCCCTCCAGAGCTGCTCTGCTGCCTCCTTTGCTTCCTTGTCTTTCCCTGGTTCCTTGTGGGTTTTAATTCCTAAAGGATCCAGAGGCACGGCAATTGAGGCAGAACATCCCTCTTTGTGCCACAGGAATCTGAGAGGATTCCTCCCTCCTTTTTATAGGGATGAGCTCTAGTTATTGCCACAGTCAGCTGTAGGAATATTTAATAAAGGATATTTTTAAAGGTAGGACGCGAAGAAAGGATTTACTACCGGAAATAAATAAAGGATATTGATTAAAGGATATTTTCCTTTTTTCCATCAGAGAAGGAGGTCAATTGCAAAGCCATGGATGTTGGGGTTGGAAGTGCCAGCAGATCCTGTGTGATAATGAGGGATTCATGAGGAAATTCATCAGGAAATCAGGTCTGTGGGACAGGCAGAATTCCCTCCCCTCTCCCTGGGTGTGAAGTCACTGAGCAAATAAAACCCAGCCTATCATAAAAATCAAAACTTGAGCCTGACTCCAGCTCCATGTGCAAGGATGGCTCAAAATTCCAAAGCCAGGCTCGGGCTTGGCAGGCTCTCAATGGGATCCACGCTCATTAATCTGTGATTATGATTAGCAGCTCTAATAATAATGACCAAAGAAGTAATTAACGAGGCTGAGCTTGGCATGGGCTTAAACAGAAATATTATTTGAGCAATCTGAGTCTTTAAAATTAATTGTTTCCTCTAATTTTGCTTCAATAGGAGTCAAATGAAGTGTTGTGTGTAAAGCTGGAATGCTGGGAGAATTCCACAGCTCCAGTTGCACCCCCAGGCAGGATGGGAACCTGGAATCCAACTGGAGGTGAGGAAAATCCCTGCAGCTCCCTGCATTCTTGGTGGGCAGCTCCAAGCAGAGAATTGATCCTCAGGGGTTTAGTCAGGGATATTTTATTTTATTTTATTTTATTTTATTTTATTTTATTTTATTTTATTTTATTAATTTAATTTAATTTAATTTAATTTAATTTAATTTTAATGCTTGATTCCTCTGGAGGATGGAAATGGCAACAGTTTTGCTGCTGGGAGAGCTGGCAAAAGATTTTGGGATTGGGGTTGGGAGGATGATCAGGTTTCTCTGCGGTGCAGTTTTGATACCTGTCCTTTTAAAAACCTTAATTAAAATCACTTTTTGACATAAATTATTTACAGCACATCCTGTAATTTTAAATTATTTTTAATTTTTGCCCCTGATTTTCCCCTGCATTTTGGTGGCATTTGGGGCTGATTGTGTCCATGAGCTGTGTAGGGATCTCAGAGGGGCTCCCAGGCCCCATTTCTGTGCAAATCCTGGGATTTGGGGTGCTGCTGAGGCCTTGGGAGTCTGTGGGAATTGGCTTCCTGGGAAGGCTGCCTGATCTTGGTCTTGGCCAGGACATTTCCAGCTTGGCCATGGAAATTTGGTGGGACTGGTTGGAATAACAGCAGTGATGACAAAAGTCCCTCAGTCCTGCTCCGTCTTCTCCTCAGGACGGCTCTTCCTGCTGCTCCAGTGGGGCCCACTGGATACCCCACAAGGTTGTGGGATTTTTGGGGTGTTCAGAAATCTGGAATATTCATGTTCCTGATGCTTGCCCTTAGATCTGAGTGACAAAAATCTGTTTTAACATCCAGGATCCCGCTGCTGTCCCACATTTCCCATGGCCAGCCCAGTGGGAGAAGCTGTGGGATGGTGCTCCCTCCTCCTTCCCAGTGCTGGTGTTTCCAAGGAAATCAGCCCAGGGCTGCTGCCACAGACACTGAGAGGGATTAACCAGAGAACAAAAATGAGGAATAGTGCAAAAAAAAAAATAGCCTGGGATTCATCAGCATCCTTCCCAAATTCCATCCCGATGATGCACGGTGTGGATGCAGCAACAGGAATGCCGCCTGTGGATCCCCAGAACTTTCCTGCTGGATTTGGGGGAGCTCTGAGCAAAAAGCCCCATTTCTGGTGATGGATTAACATTCCTGGTGAGCAGGAATGGAGCCCAGAACTTGGAATTCCTGGTGGGAGCTGCAGACAGCAGATGGATTTTGGCTCCTGAGTGTGTGGTGGTGAAATGAGGACAGATGTGAGAGCAGAGCTGTTCCGTTGTTCATAAAAAAGGGGATTTTGAGGAGTTTTCCTGGCTGAACTGAAGGGCAGGGGCTTAAATGTGGTCTTGAGATTTTGGTCTTCAATGTGGAGATTCCTTGAGCTGGGAATAAGATATGGGATAATAATGGTAATAAAAGTTGGTTTTCTCCTGGCCTGGAAAAGAAAGGTGGAAAATCTGTGAATCTGTCATCCTTTAGCCAGATGGGGTAGGAGGTGTTTGGTTCTGGAGAACTTTGAATTCCATGTTAAAAGTGACACCTCATCCCTGGAATTGCCCAAGACCAGGCTGGATGGGGCTCGGAGCAGCCTGGGATAGTGGAAAATGTCCCTGCCCATGGCAGGGGTGGAATGAGATGGGGTTTAAGATCCATTCCAACCCAAACCAGTCTGGAATTCCATGAGGATGGCTCTGTCATTCCAGTGGGAAGGGAGGACAGGAATCTCTGGATTTTTAACCATCCAGAAGCTCCAACCATGCCCAGAATCTCCTTTTCCTTGGAGAATCTCAGTGCCGGCTGCAGCCTCAGTGCCCATTTCCCAGCCTGGAACAGCCCCACGGATCCAAAAAAATCCATTCCAGGCTGGGAAAATGGGATGCTGATCTCCCATGGGACAATGTGGTCAGAGCCAGCCACGAGCTCCTGCTCATCCTGCCAGGGCGTTCTCCCAGCCAGGGAAGTTTTTAGGGAAGGTCATTCCCTGTTTCTGCACATTCCATGGAATGTTTAAGCACCAGCACCTTCACCCTGATGTGTTTTACCATGCTGGGATATCTTGGATGAAAAGTGTGGTTTGTTTAAAGAGAAATTTGTTTCAGGGTGGTCCCATAAGAGAAGGACTAATTATTAATTATTTATTTATTTAATTAATTAATTAAAATACAATTTTTCCCTGAGATCCAGAGGGTTCGATGTGAGGGTTTGTGTATCTTCTCCTAGAAGGAGTCATGTTCATCCCAAACATGACCTGGCACAGGGATCACAGGATTGGCAAAATCCATAAAATCAGAGCTCCACCAGGACTGGGTTTGGGAAGATTCTTCTCTTCCCAGCCAAAGCTTTCCCCTTCCCGAGGTTTCAGCTCCTGTTCCTGGTGTGGAACACTCCTTGGAATAACTCATGATCCAGTGGCCACTGGAACAGCTGGAAAATGGCATTTCTGAGGGTGTGACCAGCACAGTGTCACATCTGGCCAGTGGAGATTCCCACGGCACCCACAGGAAATTGCTTTGGGAAGAGCTGGGGGAGGATTTGTGTTGGATCCACCTCTTTTATTTTTATTTATTTCCCCCTTGCAAGCCTGGCTGATTTTCCATTTTCCATTTCAGGAAAGTTTGTGGAGCTCATTCCCTTTAACTTTTTGCTACCTGAGGGTTGACAGCAGAGTGATTTTTTCCTTGCTGCTCCAGGAAAACCGGTGTGAAATCCATGTTTTTTGATTTTGATGGAATGCTCTGCCAGTGGAACACTACAAGCCCTGAGTCAGATCTATATTTCAGCTTTTCTGTTGAGTTCATGCTCCCAGCTGCTGTTTGGGCTGTAAATAGCCTTGTTTGGGAGTGATGATGTCTCTTATTCCTCATCCATTCCATTCCCCTGGGCGAGAATCTGTGTGTGACTCTGGAAAAATTTGAGCGGAGAAAAATGAGGTAAATGTCACATAAACACCCCAAAAAATTAAAAAAAAAAAAAGTGATTTCAAGCCTTTCTTTTGGGAACTTGCTTTGCTTTCCTCTGCTTGAGCAGAAGGTTGGAAAAGTGTTCCCAAGTTTTTCCATCCCACTTCAGGGATCCCATGGAATGTGGGTGATGTTTAAACAAGTTTGAGAGGGGTAATTTGAAACCAAAAAGACAAAAATCTGGAAGATGGCTTAAAATGCACTCACCTCCTTCAGCAGGCCAACAGTTCCCCAAAACCCAGTTTAATTTGGGTTTTTAGGAAAAAATTCTTCCCTGTGAGGGTGGTGAGGCCCTGGAATATAATTCCCTGAGAAGCTGGGCTGCCCCTGGCTCCCTGGAAGTGTCCAAGGCCAGGTTGGACATTGGGGCTTGAAGCAACCTGAGATAGTGGAAGGTGTAATTTTGGGTTTGAGGTTTTTTCAGTTTTCCCTGCCTCCCTCCCCACCATTTTCTGCTCTTTTCTTCCCCCCATCTTCCCATCCTTCCCTCCTTTTCCCACCCTTTCCCCTGCCTTTCCCCCCCTTTCCCCTGCCTATTTCCCCTTTTTTCCCCTGCCTTTTCCCCTGCTTTCCTCTCCCTTTTCCTCCCTTCCCACTGTTTTTTCCTCCTTCTCACCTTTTTTCCCCCTTTCCCGCCTTTTCTCCTTTCCCGCCTTTTTCTCCTTTCCCGCCTTTTCTCCTTTCCCACCTTTTTCTCCTTTCCCGCCTTTCCCCCACCTCCCGGGCTCCTTCTGCTGCTGCTGTAAATGAAGGCAGAATTTGAGTTCCATTCTCAAACCAGACTTTCCCAGGAATTTTTGGGCTCTATAGGGAATCTTGGAAGTTGTCCCAGCCCAAAGATCCGCAGGATGATCCCATCCCAACAAATCTGGAGAGCCAAGAACTTCTCTGGTGGTTTTATGGCATAAAAGATGCCAATATTGGGTGAGGTTGGAAAATGCAATTTTCCAAGATATTCCTAAATCCATAAAATGGTGGAGGCGACAGGCACTGCCAGCTTGGAATTTTAGTGCATTTTCCATAAATGCAGTGTTCCAATTGTCTGGAAAACCTCCTGTCTTTTATTTTTTTATTTTTTCTTTTTTAATTGGAAAACAGTCCTGGAAGTGCTCAAAAAATGAGTAAATTTGGAATTTTCTATATGGTTTAATGGGCATGAGGATGTGTGGGCAAAACTTGGATTTGATCTTGGAGTCCTTTTCCAACCTTAATGATTCCGTAAGAAATGGATTTTGGATGTGGAAATATTTGAGGGATAAAATAATTAAAAAAAAAGTATTAATAATGAATGGAATAAATAGTGCTTAGCAGCTGTTTCAAGGTTTTGTGGCACAAAATTCTTGGATATATGAAAATAGATAGGGAATAAATGGAAATATTTATTTAAATAAATTTTATGAGGAAATACAGGCTCAGGAAAAATTTCCCTTTTATGTTTAGATGCCTTTGCTGTGCGGTAAAACCTAAATTGTGCTTTAATTAAAGTCCCCCAACAGCACTCGAGTAAGAAATGTGTTTATTAATTTTACCCTGTTTGCTCACATAAGGGTAATTCCATTTTTAAAATGCTAAATCCAAGTTTTCCTAAAATCCTGGAATAGTTGGGGGTTGCAAGGGAGCTTGAAAATAATTTTATTCCATCCCCTGCTATGGGCAGGGAAATGTTCCTTTATCCCAGGTTGCTCTAAGCCCTTTCATCCCATTTTCCTCATAAAGGCATCATGAAAATGTGAATTTTCCTTGTGGAAGCAGCTGTTGTTTTACAGGGACAAGCAGCTTTTTGACTGGGAGAAAATAATCCTTAAAATATTTGACAGGCAGATCCCAAAATATTGGGATTAATGGAGGAAAAAGAATTTTTTTTTTTTTCCTCAGGCAGAGTTTATTTCTGCCACTCTTGAAATAAATGTGGGTTGAAGCAGGAGCTGTCACATCCAGCCTGCCAAAATCATGGAGCTGATGGATGAAGAAATGGTGCTTGAGCTGGGAATGGTTTATTGGGATTAAACATTCCAAGAGGGAACCGTGAGGGCTGGAAGTTGGTGGTGACTTCCAAGGGAGGAAGGAGAGCTCCAGAGCCACCTCAGGGATTGTCCTGCTGCTTTTCCATGGCAAATCCCCCAATTTTTCATAGAATTCCCAGAATCACTGGTTTGGAAGAGACCTTCAGGATCATCGAGTCCAACCCAGCCCCAACAGCTCAGCTCAGCCCTGGCCCCCAGTGCCACATCCAGGCTTTGTTAAACACCCCCAGGGATGGTGACTGCACCACCTCCCTGGGCAGAACATTCCAGAACTTTATCACCCTTCCTGTAAAAAACTTTTTCCTGATATCCAACCTGAATTTCCCTTGGTGCAGCTCGAGGCTGTGTGCTCTGGTTCTGTCAGTGTTGCCTGGAGTAAGAGCCTGGCCCCAGCTGAGCACAGGCACCTTTCAGGAGCTGTGAGAGCGATGAGGGCAGCCCTGAGTCTCCTTTTCTCCAGGCTCAGCACCCCCAGCTCCCTCAGGGTTCCTCTCAGGGTTTGTGTTCCCAGCCCCTCTCCAGCCTCGTTGCCCCTCTGGACACGCTCCAGCATCCCAAGGTCCTTCCCAAGCTGAGGGGCCAGAGCTGGACGCAGCACTCAGGGTTTGGTCTCTCCAGTGCCGAGTAGAGGGGGAGGATGACCTCCCGGCCCCTGCTGGCCACACCATTCCTGATCCAGGCCAGGAGCCATTGGCCTTCTTTTTCTGTTTGGGTTGGAATGGCAGGGGGTGCAACAAGGTATTTTTTAAAGTTCCTTCCAACCCAAACCACTCTGGGATGCCAGGATTGCACATTCCAAGTCCTTCCCGAGGGAAGCAGCAGGAAGGATTTCATGGAGCCACCCTAAAACCTGAGCACAGCTTCCACCCCCACAACCATCCTCCCTGCTGGCCTCAGAAATACAAAACCGGCTCGTGGAAGAGCCATGGAAAAACCAGAAAGGACCAACGATTTTATACTGATGGGAGTTTTCAGCCATAAACTCCTCTTGGTTCCTAAAGCTGGAAAGGTGGGAATGCCCAGGCCTGTCCTGGCTTTGGTATTTCAGCCCATTCCTGAGCTGGGGAGGAAACTGCAGCATCTCCTCTCTCTGTTTCTTGAGCTAATTACTGCTCTTGATTAGCCCAGAGGTCTCACGAAGATGGGTTCCTTTTCCCAGGAAATCAGGATTCGCTTTGTTCCTCCTCACACCTGAGCCTGTTCTGCCCTGCTCGCCCCGGGCCTGCAGGGCTGAGGCCAGAGCAGCTGCTGTGGAAGCTGCCCCCGAGGTTTGTTCTGTGAATGGATATCGTTCAATTTACACACTCAGGGCAGCTTTGCAAAGAAAAGGTAGAGGACAATTGTTGGATGAAATAAGGAGCTGTAAAAGGTGGCAAACATTGGCGTTCTTGGCCACCAGGGCACACTGCTGGCTCATGTCCAGCCGGCTGTCCCTCAGCACCCCCAGGTCCCTTTCTGCCTGGGCACTGTCCAGCCACACCGTCCCCAGCCCAGAGCATTGCAGGGGGTTGTTGTGGCCAAAAGGCAGGACTTGACACTTGGATTTATTAAAGTCCCACCTGTTAGACTCTGCCCATCCATTCAACCGTTCCAGGTCTCCTTGCAGAACCCTCCAACCTTCCAATGGATGGACACACGCTCCCAGCTTGGTGTTGCCTGCAGGTCTACTAATGAAAGACTCAATCCCCTCATCCAGGTGTCTGGGTTTGAAAAGCCAGGTGTGTGTGCTAAAGAGGGCAAGAACCTCCCTTGAAATGGAAAATGTAAACCCCCTCCCTCTGAATTATTATAATTTTGAAATTAAGGAGCTCTCAGGCAAAGTGATGGGAATAGGAATAACAGTTCTTCTTTATTAGGAAAATTAAAAATACAAATGCAATTGTACAAAAAAAGAAAACAAACCCCTGCCAGAGTCAGAGCAGGCCCTGACCCCCTGTGTGCCAGGGTGGTGGCACAGTGCCATTCCATGGTGGCTCAGCCCTCCTGCAGGGCCAGCTGTGCTTCTGCTGGAGCAGGGATCCTGCACAAGGCTGGAGTTTTCCTCTGCAGCTCCAGGGCTGCTGGAGATGGGCCTGGAATTCCTCTGGGAATGCAGGGCAGGAGAAAGCTGCTCCTCTGGGAATGCGGGGCAGGAGAAAGCTGCTCCTCTGGGAATGCAGGGCAGGAGAAAGCTGCTCCTCTGGGAATGCAGGGGGCAGAGGCTGCTGTGCTGCTCCAGGCTCAGATTGGATCCAGGTAGGAATGCTTGGCTCCTGCCCTGGGCAGAGCATCTCCCATGGGATGATGGAATTGGATCAGCCCTGCAGGGACACTCCGTGGCCATGGACAGCAGAGATCTCCTGGAGGGAGGATTGGCTGTGGCAGAGAGAAAGAAACCTGCCCCATGGACAGAGGAGAACTGCCCCAGCTCGGACAGACATGGAACGCACACCTCCAGGCACTTCTTTCAGCGGCAGACACCGTGTAGTTAATAAAAATACTGAACAGAGCTGGCCCCAGCGCAGAGCCCTGAGGGACACTACTGGTGACAGGCCACCAGCTGGATGCAGCACTGCTCACCACCACTCTCTGGGCCTGCCGTTGAAATCCTTGGAGGTAAGGATGTGGTTGGAAATGCTTTTCCATCCTACATTTCTAGGAATGGGATATTGCCTGGGAAGAAAACAGAATTCTGTGATGCAATTTTCCTGCTCTGCTCCTCATTTTTCTTGATCCCTTTTATGACCCAAGCAGCACCTCGAGGGGATCCAGCGTTCCCTGTGGATTTGAGGCCACTGGAATTTGGGAATATAATCCGCTGGAAATTCCTAAGGAGGCAGCTGAAGTTTTTGTGTGTGTGTATCCTTCAAAATCATCTAGGAAGGGGATTTTTCTCAGGTTTTCCCTGCTGGAATCACCATTTTAAGCATTCAGCTTCCACCTCCAAAATATTTATGGGATCTCATATTGAGGGAGCTGCGTTTGGGATAATGGGATGGAGGACATTTTATCTCTTCCTGGAAGAGATTTGAAAGGAATAATAAATAACAATTGGATATCAAATGCCAGAATCAGCTGGAAAAGGTTTTAAATGCTGCAGTGCAAGGGACAACTTTACTGGGACGTTTCCAGGTCAGGCTTGGATAAAGACTGAGAATTAATGGTAATAATAATTGAAAAGGCAACTTTAAAAGTAAATTTGAAGAGGTTTGAGCCCACAGTCCTGACTGGGAGCATTTAATGCTCACTCCAGCAGGAGGGAGTGATAAAATCTGCTGTGGTGATACCAAATTTATCCTCCTTAATGGACCCCAAAATCCCTTGGGTTACATTTTCCATCCCACTCTTTACTCCTGACTGGGGTTAATGAGGATAAACCCCACAAACATGAAGGGTTTTTTTGCTGTCACCCTTCCAGGCATAAATATGTGGATTTCACCAGCTGGAATTGTTATTCTGGTCAATCATTAATTTTTTTTTTTTCTCTGAAATTGTAGGAAAAAGATCCTACACCTGATGAATGAGTGAACTTCTGGGCGACAGAGGAAAAACCAGCAGAGATTTGTGGGCGCAGCTTTAATTTTCACAGAGAGAGTCTGGCCCAGTGATTATGAAAATTCAGCATGAGAACTGGGGGGGTTCAGGGGAAAACAGCTGGAAAACTTTTTTGGGAATGTGCCAGGCAGAAGCACAGGGTGCATTTGAGTCTTTCACTAATTATCGATTTCAGTGGTTCCGTGATTTTTTGTTAGAATTTAACATTTTGATCACTTCTGGCTTGGCAAAATGAAAACAATTCAGAAGGAAAATATCTTAAACCAGGGATATTCATGAAAAACCCATCTGTGGTTGCCAACAGCCCGAGGTGGAGGAACCAGAGGCCAGTTCTAATCAGTTCCTCCACATTTCCCCATCCTGCTTAATCTGTGGGACTGACCCATTTTTAATTCCATCCCCAAATAATGGATTAATTTGGTTATAAACACATTTTGGAGCAAGGGAATGTTGAGACAGAGCTTTCCCAAGGGTCTCAGCTCGTCAAATTAGTGGGACACAAATTTCTGTCCTTGTAAGAGCTGCCTGAAATTCCTCCGATTTCTCTGGAGCATCTTCCCAGGTATTCCCACCTAATTTTCCATTTTCTCTGCTGTGTTGTTCCCTCTGGATTTGCCAGATTTTCCTGGTTTTTGGCTTTGGCTTAGAGCAGACATGGAAAATCTGGATTTTAAAGTTTGTTTCAGTAACTTTTTCAATACTCTCAACATGTTTCTTTGCCAGATCAGGACCTCCAGCACAGAATTCATCAGGAAAGAGGGAAGGGGTGGAATTAAGTGGTTGGAAAAAAGGTTTGGGATAAAGAGAAGTGCCTTGTAACACATTCCAGTGAGCACAGGGATCAGAGCTGGCTGTTTTAATTTAATGTAAAAAGAGATGGATTATGTTGAGATCAGTTTTAGGACTGAGTTAATGTAAATTCTTTAAATGAGCTGGAAAGAATGGCATTGATTTCACATAATCCTTCCCTGTAGCAGAGACAGGGCTTTGTTTTAGGCAGATTAATAAATTTTCATATCAAAACTTAGAAGTGATCAAAAAACAAATTCTTACCCATGGTGTTTGAGCAAGAAAAGATGTTCAGGTGAGGTGGAAGTGGCAGAAGCTCCACCCTGAGAGCCTCAGGAGGAGGAAAATTCCTTGGACAGGAGAAAATAGGGGGGAAAATAGCCCCAAACAGGCTGGAATTGATCTTTATTTGCTTGATCTGAAGGATGATTTTAGGGACTAAATTATCCCTGGATGTGTCCAAGGCAACCTTGGGATAGTGGAAGGTGCCCATAGCAGGGGTGGAATGGGACGAGCTTTGATCCTTTCCAAACCAAACCATTCAGGGATTCTAAAACTGGAATTTAGGGTGATTTTTGTCACCTCTGTCACGTTGAGAGGAGTTAAATCCTCTCCCTTTGCCCGTTTCTTTTGTCTGAAAGTGTTGAGGAAACTTTTGCTGAAGTGTTTTAGCAAATTCACGCTCAATTCTTTAAGAGCTTCCAACTGCATCTTCTGTCAAATTTTCTGTTCTCCAGAAATGATTTTCCTACTTGGAGTCAGCAAATGAGCAATAATTTAATTTTGGAGAAGCAGCCAGCAGAGAGAAATTACGATCTGATTAATTGAAGCTATTCAGTGCTGTGAGAAGTCTTTTCCCCAAACTGAATGCAAATCCTTGGTGAGGCAGAGTTAAAATGCTTGAAATTGGAAAATGGGAGTGAGTGCAACAAAACAATGACACGGTTATGGACTGAGACTCCTCCCTGGATAAATCACTGGATTTAGAACAAAAGAGAGCAGGAATTACAGGTCTGGCTTCTCACCACGTCTCTTGTCTTGTGAAAAATGTTGATCTGTGCCACCTGAGAAGGCGGAGAAAGAGAGAAACTGGGGGATTTAGGGGAAAGCTTGGAAGGGAAAGTGTGGGAAATTCTCCATCTTCATTTTGGGGTCACATTTGCGTTGTTTTGGAGGTCTGGGCTTGAAAGAGAAGGTGCCAATTTGGGAGTCCTTTTCTCTAATGGATTCTTTTTTTTCCATATTCTTTGGCGGAAAAATTATTTGTGGAATGGATCAAAACAGCTAAAAATGTCCTTTCACTCCCTCTGTTTGCCAGGACATGTGGGAGCAGGGCCTGGAATGGTGGGGGCTGCAAAGCCATGAAACCAAGAAGGAAAAAATGTGGAGAGGGACTGGGACAAGGTCTGGAGGGACAGGACCAGGGAATGGCTCCCAGTGCCAGTGGGCAGGGATGGATGGGAGACTGGGAATTGGGAATTCCTGGCTGGGAGGGTGGGGATGGAATTGCCAGATTTGCTGTGGCTGTCCCTGGATTTTTGAAGTGTCCAAGGCCAGGTTGGAGCAGTCTGGGACAGTGGGAGGTGTCCCTGTATGGGACTGGCTGACTCTAAGATCCTTCCAACCCAAACCATTCCATGATTCCATGATCTGTGTAAAGACTCTGCTAATAATTATCCTGAAGGAAATGGGGCAGGCTTTTCCCACCAGTTTGTGCCTCCAGGACAAACGAAAGGTCCTGATGAGCCTGATCTTGGTTTTGGTGCCCTCTCCTTCAAGGATCTCTGGAGGCCGGGGGACATTTCCTGGGATTTGCATCCCAAACCCTGCTGACAAGGAAACCGTGGGGGATGTTTTTTCCAGCCCTTCGAGTCCTGCAGTTTGTGCTTTTCCTCCCTTGGTGAGAAATCAGGATATTGCAGAAGCACGATTAATTTGAGTAGGTGCCCGCTGGGCCCTTCTGTGATTTCAGGGAGTGTTCGAATAACTTTTTTAGCTCTCCCTAAAGATACTTGGAAGTGAAAAATTCCAGGTAAGAAACTTTAGAGAAGAGGATTCCATTTTGTAGATGATTAACAAAACAATATTTTTCCCTACAATTACTTGTGGATCCAAAGTTATGCTGTCTGCTCCAGGATTCCTGCACTTCCCATGAAAATTTGGTCTCAGAAATCCCTCAGGAAGCACAGAAATGTTCCTGGAGCCTTTGGATACTGGCAGAGACCTGATTCCCTTCTGATTGCCTTGGCTTTGGAGGGTTATAATTTGAAGAAATTTTTTAGACCAGGAATCCATGGTTATGGAGAGGGAAAAAGGAGGTGTTGTGGATTTATAACCCCCTGGAGGCAGTGGGAATGCAGAAAGGGATATCAGAGGCTGGGTTTGGTTAAATATATATAAATAAAAAATTTTAAAAAAAGTAATTTAAAAATCTAAATATAAAATTAAAGATATCAAATATTGATTTATATGTTATAATATAAAATAATATATAATATAATATATAATTTATATTTATAGAATTAAATATAAAATTAAATATGTACGATATACATACTTTTGTCCCATTTCTTTTGATGCCAGAATCTCTCTGCACTTTAAATATACAATTTCTTTTCCATGTTAGTGGATGTTCGAGGTTATGTGGGCTGTGTTTCGTAATGAAAAACAACAGAAAGGTTTGTGGTGGTTTAGAGTTAAAATGAGGTGAAGGTGAAGCTTGGCAGAATTCGTGTGAGGCACAGAATCAGGTGTTCAATTAAAATTGAATTCTTTTGAGCTGAGACTCACTGGAGCTGTTGAGATGCCCTTTAATGGTCTCTCCTTCCCGCACGCCGAGTGGAAGCAGAGGTGATGTCCTGCTCCTTAAGGATATTGCCAAAACCTTTCAGTGCTTTCTAAAGTTCAAGGAGCTCTCCAGAGGAGCACCTTGTGCTTGACCTGAGCTGTCTGCAGGGATGCAGGATGCCGCTCAGCTCTGGAGCCTCGGCCCGCTCTGATACCTCAGGGTTTGGCTTTTCTATTTTCACCTTCTGTGCTGTTTGGGTGTGTAGCTCTGAGCTTCACATCAGGGGATGGTGAGCTCTCTTCACAGAACAGGGAGACAAAACAATTCCTTCTCTAGCTGGGGACCAAGGACAACCTGTGGGGATTTTTGAAGGAGTTTTGAATGAGTTAGAGATGGGACCTCTGAGTTTTTTAGATGATGTGATTTATTTTTCTTATCTTCTACATAAAAAGGAAGGGTGAGTTCAGCTCACATCTTCACTGCATGGTTCAGAAGGTCACAAAATCCAAAAGCTGCTCACTTTGGATGGCTTCTCTTCCAAATAATCCAGCAGCAGGTGCAGAGGGAAGCATTTTGAAAGCCACAGCACGGCCCTGCCCGCGAGTCCCACAGCGCTCACTGTGCAGGCAATTCAGCAAATCCGGGGCTGCCAGTGTTTGCCATCTTTTACAGCTCCTTATTTCATCCAACAATTGTCCTCTACCTTTTCTTTGCAAAGCTGCCCTGAGTGTGTAAATTGAACGATATCCATTCACAGAACAAACCTCGGGGGCAGCTTCCACAGCAGCTGCTCTGGCCTCAGCCCTGCAGGCCCGGGGCGAGCAGGGCAGAACAGGCTCAGGTGTGAGGAGGAACAAAGCGAATCCTGATTTCCTGGGAAAAGGAACCCATCTTCGTGAGACCTCTGGGCTAATCAAGAGCAGTAATTAGCTCAAGAAACAGAGAGAGGAGATGCTGCAGTTTCCTCCCCCGCTCAGGAATGGGCTGAAATACCAAAGCCAGGACAGGCCTGGACGAATTCCCACCTTTCCAGCTTTAGGAACCAAGAGGAGTTTATGGCTGAAAACTCCCATCAGTATAAAATCTTTGCTCCTTTCTGGTTTTTCCATGGCTCTTCCACAAGCCGGTTTTGTATTTCTGAGGCCAGCAGGGAGGATAGTTGTGGGAGTGGAAGCTGTGCTCAGGTTTTAGGGTGGCTCCATGAAATCCTTCCTGCTGCTTCCCTCGGGAAGGACTTGGAATGTGCAATCCTGGCATCCCAGAGTGGATTGGGTTGGAAGGAATTTAAACAATACCTTTTTCCACCCCCTGCCATTGCAACCCAAACAGAAAAAAACAACCCAAACCAAAGCTTTTAATGCCTCAGAGCCAGAGTAAGGTGGGAAAAAGAATTCTGCAGGAATTCTCCCATGGGATCTCAGGGATGACAAATCCAGAGGGTGTCCATGGGGTTTTGCTGCAGGTTTTTCAAGAGAATATGGAGCAATGGCAGGGCTGCTGGTTGGGATCTATCCTAAAAATTAACCCTTCTCCCTTCAAAACCCTGCAACTCCAAGCACTGGCTTTCCCACAGTTCCAAGTTCTTCAGGACGCTCCTTTGATTCGGGATAAAATTCAATATTTAGGTGATAAAATTCAGTATTTCGGTGTAAAAGGGTTTTGGCAAGGCAGAAAACCATGATCCCACACTGTAATTCTCTTGGAATTACATCCTGGTGGTAGAGCTGATACCTTGACCAAGCTGATACCTTGGGTGAGGAATTCTGTGAAGCAGGATGTCAGATGGTTTCCCTCCAGGAATCTCTGTATCAAAAACTCAGGAAAATGTGTTTTCTCCTGCAAGCACAGATTGTCCTCCAAACTTTTTTGGGGTAACTCAGCCCTTTTGATGGCCAGTGAATTTTAGAGGAGGCCAAATCCAGCTCCTGGAGGTGGAAAAGACTTTTTCCCATCATCCCTTTGGATAATGGCTCATCAAGGTCTGTTTTAGCAGTTGATCCAAGGCCACGTTTGTGCCAACAGCCCCAGCCCCAGGTTTGATTTGTTTAACATAAAATTTAGGGCTGCAGGGGCCTCAATAATGAATTTCATTAAAGAGAAAAATTCTATAATGTAGCATTTTATGATTAATTAACCGGATATAAAAATGGTAATTATAATTATGCTCCTAATTCCACTCTTGTGTCATTATCATCATAATTGATCAAAATGTTTTACCCCACAAGGATTTAAAAGGAGAGAAAAAAAAAAAAAAACCCTTTTAAAGGCCAAACCAATCCCCAGATCTAACGGCTTTCAATGGAGAAGCCTTTGGAGTTTTAAGGATCTCAAAGCCATTCCACAGCTTTTCCATGTTGTCCTGTTTTGGGGAATCTGATAGGATCAGGTAGGAGGTTCAGAATCAGTTTAGGGTTTCCTCTTGGCATCAGGAAATTCCATTTTTTCCCCTTAAGAATTTTTGGGCAGAAGAGATAAATTTAAATTATTAACAGATTTTGAGCTGGAAATGTGGATGGTGTCCTTGGAAAGTTTGGGAATGTCAAGGCTTATGAGTGTGACCCCCAAAGTATTCCTGTGGAGAAAGTGGGAATGGATGAAGGAAGAGCCCTGGATGTCAAACAGGGCTTGAAGAGGACCAATTTGGACGGAAGAGAGCTGGGAATATCTGTGGAGCTCTGAAGGACGAGCAGCTCCTCAGCTTTGCTGCTGGTCCTTGTTGGAGAGGGAAAATTTCCTATGGATACAACTCCAGGGGATGCTCAGCTGCCTTGGAGCCACCACCCACAATTATTGCTTCTGCAAAAAACAATCCGAGTTCTGAGTTGAAATCTTGTAGCAAATCCTTATTTGTTTATTTATGGAATTCCATTGGAGGTGAGGCTCTGATTTGTTCTTGGAAAAGCCAAGGGAAGTGCTGCGTTTGGGTTGTGGAGCCCAGTGCTGAAATCCCAATGTTTTCCAACCTATCCCAAGAAGTTGGCCCTGGAGAAGGATTCTGGCACCTCCTGGTCTGAAGCCGTGGAAGGGGCTAACAGCGGGCCTGTTAGCTAAAGGAGCCAGAAGAAGCTGAGAAGAGAGAAGAAGCTGATAAGGAGCTCTCTCCAAGGCTGTAAACAAGGAGACCAAGAGACGTGAGGAACTGAAGAAAGATGAGAATTTCGCAGCTGGATGAAGTATTTTTAGAAAGTTGGTTAAGTCCCTGTAACTTTTCACCAACGGTGTTATGTTGATTTATTGTGTCCAATAGTTAGGGTAGGAGAAGCACAAACAATTACAAAGTGTATAAAAGGTCGGCCGTGTTCGATAATAAAGAGTTGCCATCGAGACTGCTTGTGGTCTCTGCTTTGTGTCGCGACCGCCTCGACAGCGACATGAAGCCAGGGTGGGATCAGCCTGGATTCTCAGCCTAGAAATTCCTTATTCTGGGAGTGGAGAGGCATTGGAAGAGGTTGCCCTGGGAGGCTGTGGAATCCCATCCCTGGCAGTGATCAAGGCCAGGTTGGACAGGGCTTGGAGCAGCCTGGGACAGTGGAAGGTGTCCCTGCTCATGGCAGGGGGGTTGAGGTGATCTTGAAGGTCTCTCCCAACCCAAATCTTCTGGGATTCCATGGATCCCCCTGTGTGATGGGAATGGGCACAGGCACCTCCAACAGGACCATTCCCACAAAACCCACGGATGCTGAAGACAGAGGTGGAACCTGGGGCTGGCTTGGCAAGGTCCTGGCAGAACCCAGCTTATTAAATACCAGTTTTACCGGACAGGAGGACGTTCAGGTGGCAGTGGAGACACCCTTCACTTGCTGGGATGCTCTGGGAAATGTCTTGGATGCAGCAGGAAATCCAGTCCTGCCCGTGTGTGCTGGAATATTTGCTTGGATTGTTGCACTGGAATTCTTGGATTTTAAAAGGGAATATTTCCCAAAACCAGGAGAATATTGAGTCATAAGGAATTCTGGTCTCCAGGGTCAGGGTGTCCATGTCTTATTCAGGGAGTAGGTAACACCAGAGAGAATCTTGGAATATTTGCATAGCAAGGGAACCCCAAGGATCATCCAGTGCAATTCCTGGCCCTGCACAGACACCCCAACAATCCCACCCTGTGCATCCCTGGGAGCGTTGTCCAAATGCTCCTGGAGCTCTGGCAGCCTTGGGAATATCTCCTGGAGCACCCTATCCATGAGGAATGGTCCCCTGTGGATGGAATCACAGCCCAATCCATCCTCAATCCTCTCTTGGGAAGTAGAAGAAGGATCTGTGAAGAAGATTCTCCTTCACAAATGTTTCTAACAACCCAACAACTCCTTTTGGATGAACCACTTCGGGTTTCATTTTTTAGCAGCTCTGCTGTGAAAGCTGCCTCCCCTCCCTCCCTGCTCCCTGTTTTCCCTGTCACTTCTGGCAGAAAGTCAATAAACTTCCAATAAGAGAAATCTCAGAAGAGTTTTCTTGGTTTTTGTCAATGAAAAAATGTGTTGCAGGTTGTATTTAAAGTTCACTGCATCCGTGTAGGAAACAAACTCATGGATATTCCCAGGGGAGGGATTAAAGCCGGAGACTGGGAGCATTCAAAGGTGCTCTGGGCCATCCTCCTGATCCAAGCCAGGCTTGGATCACTCCCAGGAAGAGCTTCTTCAAGGAAATCTTGGAAAAACAGAATTTGGAGACTCCCCTCAGTGCAGACCTGGAATAGAGAGGGATAAAAGTGAAACTGAACCTTCTGGTGACCCCAATCCTGCCTGGATACCTGTGGGAGAAACACAAATGCTGAAATTGCAGCTCATTCTACACGGAGTCCCATAAAACCTGTGGAAACCTCAAGGCCAGGTTGGATGGGGCTTGGAGCAGCCTGGGATAGTGGGAGGTGTCCCTGCCCATGGAAAAGGTGTGGAACGAGATGGGATTTAAGGTCCATTCCAACCCAAACCAGTCTGGCACTCTAATGGCAGCCAGAGAAATGAAAATTGATTAAAATTCCTAGATTGAAGTGAGATAGGATGAATTATTAGGGATAGGTTTGCTTTTGGGGTGGTGTGAAGCAGAACCTCAGAGCACCTCGTGGTCCTTTCTGATTTCCAGCATTGATGGGCGCCTGGTGCTTCAAGGTTGTCTCTGTTAGAGGCAAAAAGTCGAGTTTTTCTCGATTTCTGGAGCTCTGTGCAGGTACTTAGGCAGTTGATGGGCACCAGGGTCGTGCTGCAGGGGGGAGTGTTTGAATCCATGGGCAGAACCCAGGGATTTCCTGGAAAATAAATGCACAATTCCTGCAGCCTTTGCAGAATATTGTCAGGGTCTTGATGCTGGGAAATCATCAAATCTTAAGGGACCCTAAATCCCATCCAGTGCCACCCCTGCCATGAACAGGGGCACTTCCCACTGTCCCAGGGTGCTCCATCCTGGCCTTGGACACTTCCAAGGATTGGAATTCCACGGCTTCTCTGGGCACCCTGGGCCAGGTTTTGGATCCTCCTGGTGCTGACCCCATCCTTCATCTGGGCAGCCCATGTGGGTTAGAGCATCCCAGGAACCCCACGGGGGTGCTCAGGAAAAGTGTTGACACATTTTAAATTTGTCCGAATTTGACACATTTTAAAGATATTTAAATGCACTAAAAGAAAATAATCATTTGGTTTTGGACCTTAATTTCCCTCCAAGCAGCAAAATGCTTTAAATATCCTTATTTTCACCAAAACTCTCAGCAGGTTTTTAACCTTTCCCAGATTTATTTTGGCACGGAAAAAAAAAATTACCTTCAGTGTAGAAATCTTTGCTTTCACAAGGAAATTCATCTCCTGAGGGGGGAAGCCTGACTGAGAATCCTTTTGTGTGAAGCCCAGGACTTTCTGATACTCCTGGTGTTGGTGACTTGGCAACTCTTAAATCATGAAAGATTTACACGAGGGCTGCAGAGCTGCCGATGTTTTCTGACATGTTCATTCACACTAAATCAGACTCTGCCTTTTTAGAGTTTCCTTTCCAGACAGTTATGCAAATGCAGAAAGACAGGGATGGATTTAAAATGATTTTCAGCGCTGGAGGATTAGCAGAGGAAGTGACAGACTGCCGCGGAAAACTGCTCCGGTGGAATTCCAGCCTGGGGAGGGGTGGGATGGGCAGCAGCGAGTTGAGGAAGGAGCAGATTAAAGGGTTTAGTTTTATCTTCACTGCTGAAATGTTGATGTGCTTGGGGTGCTGGGTCAGATTTGCAAGGTGGCTGTGACAATATTAGAATTTAAAGGGATTTTATAGGAATTTAGTGCACAGCTTGGCTGTTCCCAATGGGTAACTCCTCATCCTGAGCCAGGAAACTTATCCCTTGGTTTTGTGAAGGGACTGGAGCCTCCAAAGTCTATAAATTGATAATTATCTTAATTATGTCTTGTTTGTGTGGTTGGGTTTGTCCATCTGGATATGGAGGCATGAACTAGCTTCAAGGCTGAACGGGGCTTGGAGCACCCTGGGAGAGTGGAAGGTGTGGGGTGGGAATGGGACGGGATTTTGGCTGCACTGTTCAATGTCCCATGGTCCAGAGGAGGAGCCGAGATCAGTCTGGGATGGGAGATTTCAGGGCACTTTTCTGCAGGCCCTGCTGATGATTGTGGTGCCAGCTCTGTCTCCTGGGCCAAATTTCCCACCCCTGTCTTAGGCTGCAAATGTGGGTGTGTGCTCTGTCACCACCTGCCAGAGCTGGGGCAGTTCTCCTCTGTCCATGGGGCAGTTTTCTTTATCTCTGCCACAGCCAATCCTCCCTCCAGGAGATCTCTGCTGTCCATGGCCACTGAGTGTCCCTGCAGGGCTGATCCAATTCCATCATCCCATGGGAGATGCTCTGCCCAGGGCAGGAGCCAAGCATTCCTACCTGGATCCAATCTGAGCCTGGGAGCAGCACAGCAGCCTCTGCCCCCTGCATTCCCAGAGGAGCAGCTTTCTCCTGCCCTGCATTCCCAGAGGAATTCCAGGCCCATCTCCAGCAGCCCTGGAGCTGCAGAGGAAAACTCCAGCCTTGTGCAGGATCCCTGCTCCAGCAGAAGCACAGCTGGCCCTGCAGGAGGGCTGAGCCACCATGGAATGGCACTGTGCCACCACCCTGACACACAGGGGGACAGGGCCTGCTCTGGCTCTGGCAGTGTTTTGTATTACGGCTTTTTTAAATTTTATTTTTATTTTTTCTCTAATGAAGAGCTGTTATTCCTACTCCCATCTCTTTGCCTCAGAGCCCCTTAATTTCAAAGTTACAATAATTCAGAGGGAGGGGGTTTACATTTTCCATTTCAAGGGAGGCTCCTGCCCTCCTTAGCACACACCTGGCTTTTCAAACCAACACAACCCCAAATCCTGGCTTTGGAGCTCTGGAGAGCTGTGATTGCTTGAGCTGATCCTACAGCACTTGGGAATCCTTTCCACGTCAGTGGTGATTAACCAACCCTTCCCAGGAGCTGCTGAGGTGGAAAACGCTGCGATTACTGAGCTGATGTCCTGGGATTGCTCCTGAAAATCAAATGGGGCCATTTTCCTTGGGCTGATTAGACCAGATGTGCAGGACATGTTTAATAAACTGCACAACAATCGGGATGATTCGACAGGAAACCTGTGGAGAATGGGCTAAGAATTGAAAACTCCAGGAAATGGGGAAATGGAGTCTTTGAAAGGAGTGTATTCTGCCAGGGGGATTCCTCCTGTCCCTGTGCTGCGGGCAAAACCTGGCAGATCCCAGCGGCCTCCAGAAGAATAAACCCAAATCCAGTGCTTGGACACTGCAAATTCCCTGGATTTGTGCAAGGATGGAAATGGTGCTGGTGGGATGAGGGGTGTGGGGGTGCAGGGGCACTGGGGTGGTCAGGGCACCACGGGGGGTGCTCAGCATGATCAGATGGATCGAAAAGCCTTCTTAATTAATGCTCTGGTGCTAATTAAAGCCATCATTGCATCTACTGCAAATTAAAACAGTTGGGTTGGATGTGGGAATGGGTGGGAAAAGGTTCTGCTGTGGGGCAAGAGGGCTTTGTTCCTTTCCTCCAAACTGGTCCTGCTCCTGTTTAACCATTCCAGACTGGTTCCAGACATTCCCGTCGATGCTGGATGCGCCTTTGTCCGTTATTAAACTTTGATTTTCCGAAGGGAAGCAGCCCAAGCAGAGCAGGAATTCCAGGAGACGCTGCCACAAAGCCAACAGCAGGACTGGCCAACTCAGCCACATCAGGGAGGGGGATTAAAGAAATTAAATTCCGTGGAAGCTCATTAGGAGGGACAATCAGTGAGGAGCAGGATCCTGATCTAATGATCTCCAAATAAAAACGAGCGCTGACATTGGGGTGATTGGAGCAGAGGCTGTGGGTCAGGCCCTGAATAACTCATTTATTCCAGAGTTTGCATGCAGAAATCAGGCGGGTGGAAGATATTAAAAACCTTTGAAATAGAAAAGTCTGGCTTTTCCCTGTGCAGGAAAATCCCACTTTTCTATGATCTGTCTGAGCCTCCCAGGCTGGTGCAAGTTTCTTCCCTCCACGACCTCCTTGAGGAATTGTTCTTCTTTCCCTGGGTTATCTTCAGATCTTATCAGGATCGAATGTTTAAATCACCACTACACTTAAAATATAAAGAAATTCTTGTCGAGCACCAGTGGCCAGCCAGGATTTTCCTGGAGAATCCCTCCTGAGGTCTGGGAAGCTGCAGGAGGCTGGGCTGAGTTCAAGGAGCTTCTCATTCTCTGTCCATGAGGCTGCATTTCATTTCTGGTCTTCAAAAAGAGGCAGAGCACCTGGATTTGAATGAAAAGCCAGCATCAGGCTCTGAGTTTTTCCAGGTATTTTTGTGCTATCCATGCAGGAAGAGTTGCAGGCAGTTCCAGAGGAGGTGAGATGGGTTCTGTGCTTTTCCAGAACTGTTATTCCCAGGATTTCTGCTTGCTTTGCTAAAAAAATTTTCTATTTTTTTTCCTTTCCCTATCATTTTTCCTGCCTGAATGCCACTTCCCACTCTTCCTTTCCAAGCAAGGGTTTTGCCAGGGATGTTTTTGTCTCCCTTTTTCTGTTTCCACGCTGACTTTGCAATATAAAACTGACTTTTCAGTATATAAAATACAAGCAGGAGTTCAGTCACACCCCTTAAGAAAATTCCCACTCTTTCCTAAAGTCCTCAGTGATCCAAAGCACAGTCCAGGGAACAAGAGAGAAAGAGAAGCAACCTCAAAATATTATTCCCAGGCTCCAGGAATTTGCTAATTGGGCATTTCCTGACCAAAGGTTGGTGTCTAAGTAATTTTTAGCCAGAATTTTTCATCTTTCCTGCAGGGAATGAAGGGTCGCCATGGATTTGGTTCCCCTGGTGCTCTGGGAATAAATGCAGTGCACAAATTTCCCCTGCTCAGGAGGGGATCCCACTTCCAAAATGATCCCAAATGCCTTCCCCAGGGAGGTAAAAGACCACACAAACCCCGTGGATGCATTTGCAATGCTCTGAGCTTCCTGCCTGGTTCCCCATTCAGCTCCACTGAGGCAATTCCCAAGGATCTGAAGGATCTGAGAGACACTTTGGGTGGTTTATGGGTGGTTTTAATGACCAAAATGTTTGTCTGTGTTATTTCTCATGCAGAGGAGAAAACGAACCATAAAACCAACTTGATTTTAGTTCATGATCTATTTGATTTCCAGACGTTATCTGTGTTCTGTTGCCCTTCTGGGAATTCCCGGAGTTAAACCACAAATTATTTATTTGGAAGTCAAGAAGAGTTTCAGGGTTCTTTGGTAGAGGTGCTCGCACCCCTCTCGCTTGCGGGATTTTGCAGGAAATTTTGATTTTTCATAGAGTAAGGCCAAGCTGGATGGGGCTTGGAGCAACCTGGGATAGTGGGAGGTGCCCAGGGGGTTGGAATGAGGGCTTTGAGGTCCTTCCAACCCAATCCATTCTGGGATTCTGGGGTTCACTACAGCTTGGGAAGGGACAACTTCCTGAACTATAAGGTGAAAATTAGCGGAATTGAGAGTTGGGCACAATTCCTTTGAATCTGAGACGTTCAGGAGTTGCCTCTTTGCAGGGCTGTCCCAAATCCTCTGGGAGAGCCTGTCCAAGGCTGGGGCTGAGCCCCCAAACCCCAGGCAGGTCCTATCCATGATCCAAGGACAACTTCCTGAATTATAAGGTGAAAATTAACGGAATTAACAGAATTAAAAGTTGGAGAGCATTCCTCCGAATTTGAGAAGTGCAGGAATTGTCTCCCTCATTATCCCAAATCCTCCTGGAGAGCCTCCTGAGCATCCAAACCTCAGTCAGGTCCTATCCATGATCCAAGGACAACTCCCTGAATGATAAGGTGAGAATTAATGGAATTACAAATTGGGGACAATTCCTTTGAATTTGAGAAGTTCAGGAGTTTCCTCCTTGCAGGGCTGTCCCAAATCCTCTGTGAGATCCAAGGCTGGTCCTGATCATCTAAATCCCAGGCAGGTCCTGTCCATGATCCAAACTGCGGGAATATGGGATTCTTCCCATGCCTGTATAACCCAAGGAAGTAATTTTAGGGCTGTTTTATGGTGACTTTAAGGAACTCCCCGCGTTCCTCACTCTGCACATCACAATTAAAACCTTAATTACCCCCAGTCCAACTCTGCAGGGCTGAGAGGGTCTCAAAATTATTAAATGTAAAACATCTCCCTCTTTTTTTATGGATCCACAGAGCTTGGCCATAGGCAAGTCACTTAACCTCCCTGCCTCGTTTTTGTCATCTATAAAATCCATAAAATCCATAAAATCCGACTAATCATCGCATCCGAGGGATACTGGGGGAATTAATGTGCTTTGAAGGTGAGAAGTGGGCTATGAATAGTGAGCAGAGCAGAGGAGAAAGGAAAAAAAGAAAAGAAAACCTTCCCTAAACCCAAAATGGTTTGATCTCTGCTAATGGAAGTGCTGGCATGGTGTTATGGAAATTTAGGATAGGGAAAAGGTTTTGAAGGAGTAATTTATTAATCTGTGTTTTCCTTGAGTTTCTAGTGGTGTTTCATGCTGCCAGCTCCTCTTTGGAAGGGTTGGGCCCTGTGTTTGAAGAGGTTTTTTTGGGAAGAGGTTTAGGTTGGATACTGGGGAAAATTTCTTCACGCAAAGGATTGTCCAGACCTGGCACTGGTGGCGTCCCCGTCCCTGGAGGGATTTAAAATCCATGTGGATGCGGCACTTGGGGACAGGGGTCAGTGGTGGCCTTGCAGTTCTGGGAATGGTTGGATTCCAGGATCTTGGAGAGCTTTTCCAACCTCCATATTTCCATAATTCCTGCAGCTCCCCATCCCTGATTTTCCAGCTGTGTCATTAAACCCCGCAGTGCCAAAAAATTCAAAGCCATTCCCATTTTTTGTTGTGTGGTGGTGTCCAGAACAAGGATCCCAGGTGCTGAGTTTGTATTTTGATTTTTGAATTTATTTTAATTGTATTTTTATCTTTATTTTGGTTCTTATTTTGATTATTGATTTTTATTCTTATTTTTGATTATTGATTTTGATTTTAATTTCTGATTTTGAGTCCTACAAGGTCATTAAATAGACAGGGAACTGATGAAAGTACAAAATTTTGGGAGAAGCTGCCTGAAAGTGTTAAAAAAATGAATAGATGTGGCACTTCAAGAGATCTTTTAATGGGCATGGGCGTGTTTGATCAAAGGTTGGATTTGATCTTGCAGACCTCAGAGACCTTTCAGGTTTTGACCTTGGAGATCTTTTCCAAACTTAATGATTCCATAACTCCATGCTGTTAGAGAAAGATTAAAAAAAAAAAAAGCTGAATTATCAGCCTGTTTTCCATTTTCCAAATGTTCTTTGTGAAGAAATAAGGGAAGGACCAAAATTCCTGTGCCATCAGGTTTTCTGCTCTTGCCATTCCCAGTCACGGGCAGCGCGTTGGGTCTTCGGAGAAGAGAATTTTCATGTCTTCCTGAGGAATTCTCATGGAAGCGCGCCACAGTTAGGGGGAGACACGGATCAAACACCTCTGGAAGAAAGGGAAAAGGGTGACTCACGCTCAGATCCTCTCCCCAGCCCTATCTCTGGTAGTGACGTCAAAACTCTGAATCATTTCTGCCTTAAAAAAAGCCGAATTTGGGAGCCGCCGGCGCTGCCTTTCTGGCTGTGTCACAGTGAGTCACTGTCACCGGGCTGTCACCGTCACCCCGCAGGAATTGTATCCACAGTTCCCATTCTTGGCTTGGGAAACCATTCGTGGTTAAAGAGCGCTTCAGAGAGTCACGGTTTGGGTTGAAAGGGACCTAAAAGATCATCTCATTTCCATCCTTGCCACGCTCAGGGTCAACTTCCATGATCCCAGATTTCTCCATCCAACCAGGCCTTGGATACTTGGATACTACAGGGATCCAGGGACACTTGCCCAGGTCTGTGAGTGAGGAAAAATTCAAATTAAATCGAGTTACTACTGGTATTTTATATATTTTAAATATATTTTTAATGTTGTTTGAACATTCCTGCGCCCTTAGCAGTGATTTCCACTTCTATCCCACTTTTTTTTTTCCTTTGGAAAATGATCTTGGAACTTTGGGAGCCTGGAAAAAGCTCTCCATGTTCATCTGTGGCAGCACAATTCCCTCTTTCAGGGGATTCTCTGAGGCACGAAGGGAGGTTGGGATTTTCCAAGCTGCTGAACCTCTCAGACCCCGTGTGGGCTCTCAGTCAGATCCAGATGTTTGGGGCACACCCAGAATTCCTGGGAGAGTTGGAATATTGGAATAGAAATCCAGGAGTCCTCACCAGGATGTTAAACCTGAAAGGAATGGAAATGAGGAATGTGAATTAAAGCTCGGGAATGCGGAGGGATTTGGATGATATCAAAAGACAAGATCCCCCATTAGCTGATAAATAACCTTTGAGTCCATCACCTCTGGAAGCCAGGTTTGGATTTTAGGATAATTCAATCTTTTCTTGGGGCATTTACGGAGAAAAAGCCCTGAAAGTTATAATAAATAAATTGCTATAATTATAATAAATTGTTATAATTAAACTTGAGGATGAATCGAGGCTTTGTGGAAGGAAATCTGTTCATTTGTGGCCAACTGTAACGTTTTGTTAGCATGGGATCCACTAATTAATATCAATTTATTTCCCATAAATTTATAATTTATGGGAATATCACCCATTTCCTTTGGAATGAAACAAACAATCCTGACAATAATGGAGCAAGGGGGAGGTTTTGATACCCATGGATGCCTTAATGAAGACAACTTCAGTTAATTAAGATGCCAGAGCTGCTTGTAATGAAAGGATGGGAGGAACAAAAATGAGAAAAAAGGATGAAAAGGTGGAAAAATGAAAAAAAAAAAACCAGAGGAAAAAGGAGCAAAGAGGAGAAAAAAGGATGGAAAAGACGCAAAAAGGAGAATAAAGAAAAAAAAAAGGAGAAAGAAGCAGAACAAAAAGAGAAAGGAAAGGTGAAAAAGGAGAAAAAAGAATAAAGGAGGAAAAACGAGAAAAAGAGGAGGAAAAGGAAAAGGAGAGGAAAAAAGGAGAAAAAAGAAGAAATGGAGAAAAAGTGAGGAAGAGGGGAATAAAGGAGGAGTAGAGGGGAAAAAAGTGGAAAAAATGAGAGGAGGAGAAGAAAAGAAGAAAAAAAGAGAAAAGGAGAAAGAACAGGAGAAGAAAAGAAGAAAACAAGAAAAAATAAGAATAAAACAGGGGAAGAAGGAGGGAGAAAGAAGAAAAGGGATGAAAAAAGGAAAAAAAAATACCCTCAGAAAACCAAAATAAACCCAAATATTTGTGCAGAGGAGGAGTGAAGGACACTTCCCAACCAGATTGGCTGGGATTTGGTGTGTCCAGAAGGGGGAAAGAGAGGTTTGGAGCAGGGAAATGTGGAGCTGACAGCTGGGAATAGCTTTGGGATCCCAAAATCCTGGGAGTCTCACTCGGAGGCACGTGGTCATAAGGGCCCTGCAGTGCTCCAGCTCTGAAGATTCCAAAATAAAGGTGGAAAACCCCAAAAGGCAGTGCAAGGAATTCCTAGAAAATCCAGGGAAATGTGGACGGGAAAGGAGGCAGCAAATCCTGTGTGAAACAAACACTAAAATGTCATTTTTGGCTGGCTAAAATTGGAGTTTTGATGGGCAAAAAGCAGCTGGAGAATGATCCAGAGGGTTCTGCTGCTCGGGGTTTTAATTAACCTTCGGTGCCCTGATCCCAGCTGCACCTTTCCCAGGCTGGAATTCTGATCCTGATGAACAGAATGGGAAGGGAGAGGTTTCCAATTTGTCTCTCCTCGTTTGCCATCAGAGCCAAGTGTTTAATTTAGGGAGGGGAGAGAAAACCTCTCCTTGTGAAGGTGGAAAAGCTCATTTATACAAAGGTTTGAGAAAATAATGCTCGATGCAAGGAGAGAAGAAAGGATTGAATTCCAAGGAGCAGTGGGACGAGGAAAGAGAAGAGGAGAAAAAGAGGGAAAAGGAAGAAAAAAGGAGGAAAAATGAGGAAAAAGGAAGAAAAATGGAGGAAAAAGGAGAGAAAAGAGGAGAAAAAGGAAGGAAAATAAGTAGAAGGGAGAGTAGAGGAAGGAAAATGGAGAAGAAAGGAGGAAAAAGGAGAAAAGAGGAGAAAAAAGAAAGGAAAAGGAGTAAAAAGGAGACTAAAGGAAGAAAAAAGGAGGAAAAAGAGAGGGGAAAAGGAGAAAATAAGAGGAAATATGAGTAAAAAGGAGAATAAAATTGATAATTCCAGGATGTTTTGGGCCTCATCACTGCTCCTCATCCACCAGGAAGGGACACGAGGAATTGGGTGGGGACAGCTGATCCCAAGGGGTGTCCCAGACCCCAGGGTGTGGTGCTCAGCACAGGGATGAGGAAAAAGGAGGATTTGGAAGGAGTTTGGGATGGTGTTTGTCACTTGTGTCATGCTGAGGGTGGCTGATCTCCTGCTTGCCCTGGGAAAGGGGAATGAAATCCTTGTCTGGCTTTTCCTTTCCCTGTTAAAGAGTCTTCACCTCAAGCCACAATTTTGGTCACATTTCCCCTCCCAGCTCTTTCCCAATGCCACCAGGAAGGAGTCAGTGAGCAGCTGGATGGGGCTGAGCTTCCACCTGGAATTCCAGCACAGCACAGGGGACATGGGAGATGATGATTTCTGACTTTAAATCAGTAATGCGGCCAGATTTCACCTTTCCTGCAGTAATTGCCCTCAGTTCTCCTATTATTTATAATAGTTCTCCTATTTATTTCTATTTCAGCTCTCGCTGTTATTTATTTCTTGCACCACCCCAAGAGCTCGTTAGCACAGCTTTGACATCTCTGTTATTAATTACAACAGCAATAATTAATTGCTTTTCTTTAGAGCTGCTCCTCGTGCAGATGATTCCTCTCGGTTGCGAGGTGCAGTGAATGAAAACCTGGATTTTCAGGGATCATTTTTCCAGGGAACACCAGCCCCACGTGGAATGGAGCCGACTGAATATTCCTGACCTGGCAGCTCCTGCTGGAAGCTTTTCCCAGGCTGGTTTTTTCTTAATATTCCAGTGCCTCGGGGCATCATCAGGAGCTCTCACTTCAGCTTTGTTGTTTGAACTCTTCAGGGACGCCGGGCATGATGGAAAAGTCAAAATGATGAAGCCAGGCCTAAAAGCAGAACAGAAATGAGCCTTGAACAACGCTGGCCTGCAGGAAATGTTCTGCCCTCATCAAAAGCAGAGGAGTCAGGACAACCCCAAGCTGTGCCTGGAGCATTTAATCTCCCTGAAAAGTTGGGATCCAGTTTATTATTCCAATTGGGATGGAAGCTTCCAGCAGAATTGTTTGACTTTCTGTCAGCAGGAGATGGAATTTCAGCCCCGTGGTTTTGTCAGCTGCAGCCACAACCCAATTTTTAGCAATTTCTTCGTAATTTGGCCTTCCCCTCTCTGCGAATGATTGTGATGGAAATTCGGGATAATCGCGGGAATATCATCCCCGTGCTTTTTGTGCACTTAATTACACCCTGGGGGGAAAATTCCCTGGCAATTGAGAGCATTCTGGGAATATCAAAGCCTTCCAGGGAGGGGTGGGAAGAAGCGATTTAATTTGTGGACTCCGTTTGATGAGGCTTTGGGATGGATTTTTGCTTCTCTGCAAAACTGGTTTTAATCCTGCTTTATGTAAATGGATTTTTCTCTCCTGCATTTTCTCCTCTTCCAGAATTTTCCATGAATCCCTTCTTTTTCCAGCCCTTGTCCAAAGGCATCCATCCCACAGGCAAGATTTCTCCCTGTGTTGTCCTTCATTTGTTCTTATCCTGAGCCTCATCTTTCAAAAATCAGGACAAAGTTGTGACAGGGAAAAAAGGAAGAAGTGCCAGAGTTTCCTGCCTTTGGGATTTGTCCCAAATTCCCTGCCCAAAACAGGACAATGGGAAAATTGTGATGGGGAAAAAGGAACAAGTGCCAGAACTTCCTGGATTTGGGATTTGTCCCAAATTCCGAGCCCAAATCAGGACAATGGGAAAGTTGTGACAGGGAAAAAAGGAAGAAGTGCCAGAGTTTCCTGCCTTTGGGATTTGTCCCAAATTCTCTTCCCAAATCAGGGCAACAGGAAAATTGTGACGGGGGAAAAGGAACAAGTGCCAGAACTTCCTGGATTTGGGATTTGTCCCAAATTCCCTGTCCAAATCAGTACAGGGGTGGCACAATGGGAAAATTGTGACAGGGAAAAAAAGGAAGGAAGTGCCAGAGCTTCCTGCATTTGGGATTTGTCCCAAAGTCTCTTCCCAAATCAGGACGGGGTGGCACAATGGGAAAATTGTGACAGGGAAAAAAGGAAGAAATGCCAGATCTTCCTGCACTTGGGATTTGTCCCAAATTCTCTGCCCAAATCAGGACAATGGGAAAATTGTAACAGGGAAAAAAGGAAGTGCCAGAGCTTCCTGCATTTGGGATTTGTCCCGAATTAGCAGCACCAATCAAGGATCTGGTTCTCCGTTTGGAAGGAGCATCCCCTTCGTTTCAGTCTCCGCAGTTATTTTAACCGGGACTGACACAAATTAAGCAGGAATTTCACCAGGAATTTGCTGCCCATTGATTTTGTCAGCGGGGTTTCCCCCCTCCCGAAGTCATCGTTAAAGACTTTACTTTTATTAAACGAAATGCTGCCAGTTAAGTAAAGTCTTTGTTTTCCTGGACTCAGGAGAACGAGATCTAACATAAATTAATCATGACTTAATTGACTGAGCTAATTCGGGTTCTCTCCAGCCCAGTGCACAGCAATATTCCTGTCTTCCCAAATCCTGGAATTGAAGGATGAATGGGACATTGCCTCAACAGCACCAACTTTTCCATATCTTTAACACAACGTTTTGACTGGGAACAAAAGTTTTAATTTCCTTGGGATTAAATCCAGGACACACTTTCACAGTTGGCAGCTGAAGGGAACACCCCTTTTTGTAAGGAATATTAGAGCTGACTCCCATTTCTCCCTATCATCCTGTTTTATTTTTTTCTCCACGCTGCCTGGACTAAATGATTTATTTGGTTTTGCTGTTTCAAAGGTAAACCGGGCATTAATTCAGTTTACAGCAGGATTCTCTCAGCCCGCAGAGGGGAAGATGAAATGGGAGGGGTGGCTGGTGTTGGGATGGATTTAGCAGAGCTGGCTGGGTCCTGGATGCCAGGAATTCTCTTCTGTCAGGATCCACTGAGCCCAGGACATGGATTTGGGGTTGAACTCTGCAGGGAGTCTGGACGCAAATCCATCACTTGTGTCTCACATGTTGGAGCAGCAAAACTGGGGAAATTTTGGGAGTTTCAGGAGGGTTGTGGCTGAGGTGAGGCAGCTCCAAAGAAAACATCCCGGGAACTTCCACTTCCCTGTTCCATGGGAACAGCTCCAGAAATCAATAGGGTTTTTTTTTTTGAGCCAGGTCTCATAAGCTATTAGAAATTTATTTCACACTTAAAATAGCTTAGCTACTTCAGAAGGCATAAAATTAGCAAGATAGCTTCTGTAATAGGGTTAAAACCAAGAAAGTTTTAATAAAAAGCAAAAAACCAAAACTCTTTACAAAAAAAAACCAAAAAACCAAGCCAAGTGCAAAAAGTTCTTGCTCTTAGTAAAACACCTCACAAAACCAATTAATTTCTTTGTTTTCTTTTTTTTTTTCCTAGTAAATTGCTCAAACGAAACATTTTAGCTCTTATCCAACGAGCTAGCCTTAAGTTTAAAAAAAAGTCCTCTAAGTCCTATGAAGTGTCGGAACCCAGGACGTCCCTCTGACTGTCCTGGATGGCTCGAGCCCCTGGCATGAAGCCAAGGACACCCGTGACTTTGATTTTGACCCACGGAGCAAATTACCAGCTTTGTCTGAAGAATTACGGGTCAGGAAAGTTTAATTAGAATAATTGTAGTGGTCACTGGGTGAAAAGGTAGAATTTTAAGGTTTTTAGAATGGAGGTTCGGGGTCCCAAGATGGGGGAATTCGGGCGTGCCCTCTCCTTCTTCTTTCTCCCTCCGAGCCTCCATGTTCTGGGTGATGCTGGCTCTTTTGGATTGGTTTAGAGACAGACTGTCTAACATAGGTGATAGGAATTGGAACAGAATTGTGAATAAAGTACACATAGTTTTTAGTATAAAATGTTGACACCAGCCCAAGGGCGGGCAGTGTGCCTCGGGCTGATGACACGTCCGGGGTCACCATTTGATGCAGTGCTCTTCAGGGCAGTTAGGACTTGGTGAAGGGAAGGAGAGATCCTGACTCCATTTCAGAAGGCTGGTTTATTATACTATGATATATATTACATTAAAAAAAACCTACACTATAACTAGACTACAAAGAACAGAGAAAAAGAATCATCAGAAGGCGAGACAGGAATAAAAAAGAATGAATAATAAAGTTCTGTGACTCCCAGAGAGTCCGAGAGCTGCTGTTTTCTCAATTGATCAGCAAATAAAAACATTCCACATCAATTAATCAAGAAAGCACCCGCTGCATCCCACAGCAGCAGATCACAAATTGTTTACACTTGAAGCTGAGGCCCTTCAGCTTCTCAGGAGAAGAAAATCCTAGCAAAGGGATTTTCATAAAATATCATAACTGCATCGGGCTGACCTGCTGAACAGACCTCAGCAGGCCAGAGAAACAACGTAAGAGATAAGAGAAAACAAACAACCTTGAAAACCAGAACAAAAGAATCCTGACTCCTTCTTCGACTGCCGGGCTGTGTGGTAAATAGGTGTGATTCGTGCTGGCAAAATTGAAACAGTAATCAATATTGATACAGCAATCAATATTTGGAAATAATCAAACAATTAAGAGTGTAATGCTGAGAGAGAAAGAGGAGGGGGGTTTTCCTGCAGATGTTCAGAACAGGAAGAAGCAAGAGATAACTGTTGCTAAACTTATCAGAGAGAGAGGAGGATTTGGTTGGACACCAGGAAGATGTTAATTGTATGAGATTTATTGCTTTAACATTGGAACATAATATTAGCTTATATAATGTTAGTTTTGGCTCATATTATACCAGCTTGGTGCGCATGTGTAATGCAAAGGTGAAATAAAGGACACCTGAGGAAGAGGAGAAGCCTTCCTCAGACGACCCCCACAGAGTGGTGCGACCACCTAAAAGGGATGGTGGCTCATGTGTGATGAAGGCGATGATGAGGGCGGAGATATGAATGTGACGAATTGAAAATGGGAGGAGATGGTGATGACACACAGCATAAAAAGGGGAATTTTGGCTTGATAAGTTTGTACGTGAGGTGGCAGGGGTCCAAAGGCCCTGCACTCCGTACCCGGCGCAGTTATTTTTGCTTATGCATTATTATCAGAACCAAATTATTCCTCATTTTATCCAAATTATATTGTCAATATTTTGAGTGAATTCAATTTTATATGTTTTAAGCTGTTTAATTAAAATTGCTGCTACATTTAATTTTGTTTGCTTTTCTTTTGTGATTGGATAATTGGGCAAACATAACAGCTGGGAAAAGAGACTTTCTATTGCATCTTGGGGTCATCCTGACCAGCAGAGATTCCGAGAATGAAGTATCTTTTCACTTAATTAAAAAAAAATTCTAAGCTCTTTTCCTTTTTAAAAAAACAAAAAATAATTTTGTCACTCCATCAACAAAAAACCACATTCCTACAGAAATCCAGGCAGACCTGGCTGCTGCCTGGGAGGTTGTGGCTCCCTCATTCCTGGAAGTGTCCAAGGCCAGGCTGGAGCAGCCTGGGGTGGTGAAAGGTGTCGCTGCCCATGGAGGGGTGGAACAGGAAGAGCTTTGAGCTCCTCCCAACCCAAACCATTCCATGATTCCATGATTTTGTTTTCAGAGCTCATCCAGGCTCTGGACACGGCAGAGTCAGGGTGTGTGTGTGCCTTGCACTCAGGAGCATTAAATGAAATAAATCCATGCCACCCCTATCATCATCAGAGCATCGTTCATCCCTGGAAACTCATCCAGGGAAAAAAAAATCCCTCAGCGTGTAAAACCTCTCTGTGGCACTTCCAGAGATGCATAAAAGCATTAATGCAATAAAAGCCAAAAAAAAAAAAACCCAACCCATTAATGTCCCCAAGGCCTGGCTGCTCTTCAGACGGAATTGGATGAAAAAGCAGCACCCAGCAAATGGGAAAGGTCTGTAGGAAATATTCATGGTGTTCTCCAGAATGGAAGTGTCATCCCAAGGTGGAGCTCCTGATGGGCTCAGGTCATTGATTGCTGATGGAGGTGACACCGCACAATGGACGAGGAGATCAAATTACGGCGCAAAGAGGAGGAATTGGAATTTACAAAAGCAAAGCAGCTTTCAGATATCTCTGATGTGTGAACTGTCAGCATCAGGGCCCGAAAAAGCTGAAATTGGATTGTAATGTAATAAAGGAGATCAGGTTTTAATTGAATGTTGGGGTTGTTGCCTTGACTGGGGACATTGCAGCTCTTTAATTATGTTTTGTTTAAGAGGAGAACAAATAAAATCCATTTATTTCCTGCCAGTGGAAGGGGAGCTCGTATGTCTCAGCAATCCCCTGCACTTCGAGCCAATCTGTTAAAATAATGTGCTCAGAGCACATTTTTAATTAAAAGTGCTGCTTTTTTTTATATATCAAGGAATTCTGCAAATCCTCACTGCCTGCTGTGTTTTAGGTGAGGCCAGGTCTACGAATTATTGGGAGAAAAAGCTGATTTTGGGGTCCCTTTTTTTGCACAAAGCTTTATTTCCTGCTGGAAATTTCCTCCTTGGCAGGTTCTATCCCAGAATTATCCAACCCCAGGATCTGTGTGTGTGTCCAAGCCTCCCAAGTTCAGCCACCTGACCCCACAAATGGGAAAAAAAATCCCTGGAGTTCTCCATGTTGACCCTGCTTCGTGGATAATGACAGCACATCCCTAAAAATCCCTTTTTTCTCCCCAGCTTTGCTGCTCCACCTCCTTTCCCTGTGGTTTGCTGCCTTGATCCAAATTCCAGGATGAAATTCTGGAGCTGCCCTCAGCTGGAATAAAGGAATAAATCTCATTTAGTGAGGAATTTTCATGCCAGCCTTTCTTCAACACCCGAATCCTCCGAAATCCTGGACGTTTTTCTCTTTTTCAGGCCTTGTTGAGCAAAACATTCAATGTTGGGCTTGTCTTGATCTCCTTTGGAAAGCTGGGGATGGGAACACCAGAGATAAACTGGGAATTATCTTCCCTTGCATTGTTTCCCTTTGCAAAGTGATGATGTTTCTGGTTTCTTTGGCTTTTTGCTCTTTTTTTTTAACTTGTCCTGCTTGCTCCGGGCTGGATTTTGGCATCAGAACAAAAGGAAGGTGTTAAAAAATTCCCTTATCCCTGTCAGGGAGAGATCAAGGAAATTACAAAGGCAACAATTCCTCCTTTCCATCACATTTTCTGCTTTTCCCTGCTTTTTTCTCCGCTGGAAAGATTAAAAGGGGAATTAAGGAGAGCAGGTCCTGCTTTACTACTTTTCTGCTGCTGACAGACTTCCCTGGAAATCCTGGATTTCTACTTAATGGAAATTTTGATTTTTTTTCCCCCCCCACATTTTCTGCAGTCTCTGCTCTTCCTGTTGACTTTGGGGCACAGCAGCCTGGAAAAAACTCTGGAATTCTGCTGGAAACTGGGCCAACTGGGTAAACTGGTCCCTCAGAGCTTCCAGGAGATCTCTGGGTGGATCCCACCATGCCAGGGACATCAATTTTCTCCTGGAAACCTGGAAGGAGGGAATTAGTATGGAATAATTAACCCCTATTTCAGCTCTGTTTGCAGGAAAAATGCCCCAAATTCCCATTTAATTCCAGGGTTGAAGTATCTTTAGGGACAAATCCTTAGGTACAATTTATTGGAACATCCAAAGGTGACAGCTCCAAGTTAATGAAGCTCAGAGATCCTCAGGAATTTTGTCTGCACAGAAGAAATTCCAGGAGTTCTGAAAAAAAAATTTGAAACCACTGGATTTCATATTTTCCTATTTTTTCCATCAGATCTTAGAGCCTGTCGTTGCTGTCTGTGCTGGAAATTAAGGAATTTTTCATCCCAAAACTGCCACAGAGCTCCTGTTTTCCTACTAACACCATTTAAAGGTATTTTTCCTAATAATAATCTCATTTTCCCTTCTCTCCCTTTACTTAAAGCCCATTTACTTCTTCACTTAAATGTATTTCACCTAAAAAAAAATGAAATTAAATATAAATAAATTGCTTGGACGCAGAAAAAATTTCTTTGGCTGATTTCAGTCTGAACTCCCTGATAAATTTGACCTCCAAATAGCTCCAGTTTCACCCAAAAGTGACTCCTTGGTAAATATTCACCAAAAAGAAACCTTAGATTTGGATGTACTGCCTCCCTTCTCTCACAGGAATCTGCTGGATAAATCCAGGAGGAGAAAATGCCATCAATTCTGCTGAAACCTAAAGTAAACGTGGAAAGAAAATCAGGATTATCCCACGTTTATAGGGAAAAATCAAGTTCAAATTTGCTTAGGTGTAGAGCAGTATAATTGGGGATTTGGGAGCCAACGGAATCTTCTGGAGATCACCAGGAATTTTTAGGAATTCAATTAAATGGGGAAAGGCCTCGTTATGCTAATTAAAGCTAACAAGAAGACTGAGGAATAATTGAATTTAAGAAATAAGCCATTAATTAAAGAACACGGACTCCATTCTCTCTGATGTGCTCCCTGCTGGCCAAGAAAATCCAGAATATTCCCGGCTCTCCCAGGCTGGCTGTGGAAAAGAGGGAGCCCTTGGAGCACCCAAATCCTGGCTTCCCCCTTTTCCAAGCCTCTGCATTTCTCTCCTCAGCAGTGTTTTAGTGATAAATCTCTGATTTTTCCTTGAATCATTGGAATTTCAGGGGAATTTCATAGGAATTTCTTTGGAAAACTATTGTCTCAAAAAAAAAAAATCAACAAAGGAAAATAAATGAGGCAGAACAGGCTGATCAATGAGGAAAACTGCTGGGACAAGAAGGATGGGAAAGGGCGGGAAAAGTTCATGAAGAGCAGGAAATTTCAGGAAGGGCAGGAAAAGGCCAGGAAGAGGCTAGGAAGGGCAGGAAAAGTTTAGGAAGAGCAGGAAATTTCAGGAAAAACAGGAAATTTCAGGAAGGGCAGGAAATTTCAGGAAGGGCAGGAAAGTTCAGGAAGGGCAGGAAAGTTCAGGAAGGGCAGGAAAAGGCCAGGAAGGAAAGGAGAAGTTCAGGAAGAGCAGGAAATTTCAGGAAAAGCAGGAAAAGTCCAGGAAGGTGAGGAAAATGCCAGGAAGAGGCCAGGAAGGGCAGGAAAGTTCAGGAAGGGCAGGAAATTTCAGGAAAAGCAGGAAATTTCAGGAAGGGCAGGAAAGTTCAGGAAGGGCAGGAAAAGTTCAGGAAGGGAAGGAGATGTCCAGGCAGGGCAGGAAAAGTTCAGAAAGAGCAGGAAAATTTCAGGAAGGGCAGGAAAAGGCCAGGAAGGGCAGGAAAATTTCAGGAAGGGCAGGAAAGCCCAAGAAGGGCAGGAAAAGCCAGGCAGGGCAGGAAAAGTTCAGGAAGAGCAGGAAATTTCAGGAAGGGCAGGAAATTTCAGGAAGGGCAGGAAAGTTCAGGAGGGTCAGGAAAGTTCAGGAAGGGCAGGAAAAGGTCAGGAAGGGGAGGAAAATTCAGGCAGGGAAGAGTTGGGGCTGTGCAAACTTAGAACTGAGCTCAAGGCCTGTCCCCAGCGGTGGCAGTCCCCTGTGGCCACAGGGGGACCAGGGTAACGGGGTCAAGTGGGCAAGGAAGGTGGAATGACCCAGGAAAACGGAGGAGGGGAAGCGCAGGTGGGAAAAGCAGCACAGGGAAGGGATCGGAGGTTTTGCAAGGATCATGGAACCCCAGGATGGGTCAGGTTGGAAGGGATCAGAGGTTCTGCCGGGATCACGGAACCCCAGGATGGGTCAGGTTGGAAGGGATCAGAGGTTCTGCCAGGATCACGGAACCCCAGGATGGGTCAGGTTGGAAGGGATCAGAGGTTTTGCCGGGATCACGGAACCCCAGGATGGGTCAGGTTGGAAGGGATCAGAGGTTTTGCCGGGATCACGGAACCCCAGGATGGGTCAGGTTGGAAGGGATCAGAGGTTTTGCCAGGATCACGGAACCCCAGGATGGGTCAGGTTGGAAGGGATCAGAGGTTTTGCCGGGATCACGGAACCCCAGGATGGGTCAGGTTGGAAGGGATCAGAGGTTTTGCCGGGATCACGGAACCCCTGGATGGGTCAGGTTGGACGGGACCACAGTGGGGTCAGCTGGTGTCACCTCCCTGCTCTGGCGGGGCCATCCCAGAGCACAAGGCAGGGGATGTTGCAGTAAGGGAGAAAAATCATCAAGAAAGGCTTCACAAAATCAGGCCTGCTCTCCTGGAATCAGTGGCTGGCCTTGCCAAAGCCAGCCCTTTGCAAGTTCCCGTGTGGAAGCGATCCTGGTGGGAGCAGTTTGTTAACAAAACAATCTATTCCTGGGTAAAAAAATAAATTGCACCTGTATAAACTGTTTTTATACTGTTAGAAAAATGAAAACCGTCTCTCACGAACAACTTTTCCTGCACGTACTCACTGAGAGTCTGATGACCAATCAATGCAGAATGACAATTTGTTAGTAACCAATCAAATGATTGGCAAGAAAGCTCCTGACCAGCTGAGTCCCACACGAGGTCTCTAAAACTGTATAAAAATGAGTTTTGTGAATAAAGAATGGCCTTTCCACCATGAAGAAAATGGATTCCTGTGTGATTTATTCCCACATGGGATTATGTCCAGAGGGGTCTGGAATATTCCCAGGGAGGAGACTCCACCCCCTCTCTAGGATCTGTTCAGGTCTTGGTCCTTTATTCCCTGGGAATGCTGGAGTTTGGAAGAGCAGACTGGAGGTGATGGAGAAGAGGCCTCTGCAAGCACGGGAACCAGGCTGGGACCTCACAGGACACCAGGAAGTTTCATTTGGAAATCAGGGAAAGGTTCCACCATTCCAGAGGCTGCTGGCACTGCCCAGGCTCCCCAAGGAACGGGCGCATTCCCGAGGCTGCCAGAGCTCCAGGAGGGTTTGGATGACGCTGCAGGGATGGGATTGCTGGGGTGTCTGGGCAGGAGCTGGGATGATCCCTGTGGATCCCCTCCAGCTCAGGATGTTCCATGATTCCAAGTCTTGGCTCTCAAAGAAACCAAGGAAAATCATCCAGAGCCAACATTTTACAGGCAGCAGGAGCTGTGGTGGAACCTCCCCATGGGTATTCCAGGTTCTCCAAGGGGTGAGGAGCCCATTCCTGCTCCTGGAGAGAAAGCTCAGCTGGGACTCAGAGTTTAGGAAACTCCTTTGGAGATCAGGACATCCCAAACTGCTGAGGCTGTTGGTGCTGTTTGAGCTTCGGTGCTTTTCCCAAGGGTGGAATGCCTTGGAATTCTTTGCCATTCAGGAAACTGGAGAATTTTACATTTTAATTTCATAATAATCGTAATTACTGTGCTCATAAGGACCAAGCTTTGCTAAATCCAATGGATTCAAAGCCCACATGAGAATATTTTATCACTGATGCCATAAAGATTTTCCTGTAAGATCTAAATTTTTATATTCTGTAAACAGCTTTAGGAATTACCAGAAAAAACACCATAAAAATACTCCTTAAATTAAAGATTGCACGGACTCGCTTTCCCTCTTCTCCCAAACATTCCAGCAATAAATCCACGCTGATGTTTACAAGGTTTCCATCCCATAAACCACTCATTTTTCATTATTTCCCCAATCTCAGGATGTGAAGTTGTGTTTATCTATAACTCACGACATTTTAACAAAAGGCTTGACATTTATGGGAGTGCTGATAGGAAACAAGCACAGAGAATGGTTTATAAACAAATTAACAATGTTACTGCAGGGAAAATTAATTGGAAATAAAAATGGGATCTATCACAGGGCCGCACTGACAGGTGCTTGGAACCTGTGGTGTATTTTTCCAGGAGTTTTTAAAAGGAAAATTAATTAAGGGCTTGATCAGCACTGAAAATAAAAATTATTCAAACACCGAAGTAACAACTGGCATTTCCTCTTGTTCCCTTAATTCTGGATGAATTTTTCCCCAAATAATTTTGCATCTCCTGGATCTTCCATGGATTCATCCAAATGGCAGGAGGTCTGGAAAATAAAGTTTATTGTTGTTGGTTTTTTTTGCTGTGACAACGAAGTGACCTGAAATTGCTTAAACAATTTTGAGCTGAACCAGAGGAATTCTGGATCTCTGCAGGACAGCACGCCTTGACATCCGCAGCTGGGAGCAGATATATGGAAATAAAATATGATATCAAATCTAAATATAAAAATTAAAAAATGATAATATAAAATGATAGTGAAGATATCGATCCATCCTTGGAATGGAAATATTTGGGAAAAGTTTAAGCCAAGGGAGCCAGACAAGTTATGCAAGAAACAAAACTAAACACGGACGTTCCTGAAGCCATTTTTTACTTGGATTGTTTTTATAATTTTATGGAAATGAAGTTGTCCAGAGCAGCTGTGGCTGCTCCTGGGTCCCTGGAATGTCCCAGGCCAGGTTGGACAGGGCTTGGAGCAGCCTGGGACAGTGGGAGATGTCCCTGCCATGGCAGGGGTAGAATGGGAGGAGTTTTAATCTCCCTCCCAACCCAACCCATTCCACGATTCCATGATTTTACTACTCAAAACCAGCTCTGTTTCCCTTCCCTCATCCCAAATATATTTTGCAGCAGAATTGAAGCTGTTAAAAACCCAGAGCTTTTACTCTGATCACTAAAAAAATTTCAGCTGAGGTGGCAAAATCTGTCTCGCCTCCAATAAAAGCCATTTCTGAGGATGTGGGGAATGGGAACCACGTCACTCAAGCTTAGCTGGCGAACAATATCTGCCAGTTTGTCCAACAGTTTGGGAAACTAATCCATGAAATGTACTGGATTTCCATATTTACATCCAGGAAATGCAAAGGGAAAGTCCCTTTCAGCTGCCCACGCTCGGCTTTGCTGAGCCCCATCAGGAATAAGGATAATTTCAGCTGAGCCTCCAAAAAACATGGAAAATGTTGGGGAAAAAAAATTCAGGTGTTTGGGAAATATGAGAGCTTTGTGCTTTTTGAGGAGGTAAAGCTGAGTTTAAAGCACAAAACTGCCTCAGTTCTTTCCCTGCATCCCAAAGCTCAGCCCAGCTCCCCCTGGGAAGTTTTCCTGTGGAATTTCTCCTGGAGCATTCCCTGATAAGGCATCCTACATATCCAAGGTTTATCTCCCAAGCTGGATTTTCCCTAAATATTCTGTGGGAAGACTTTATTGTATTTGTGAGCTGCTCCAGTGAAGGCAGGAATGATGAATCTGACTCCATGCTCTCAGAAGGCTGATTTATTATTTTATGATCTATTTTATATTAAAGAATGCTATACTAAACTGTACTAAAAATACAGAAAGGTCACAGACAGAAGGGTAAAAGATAATAATGAAACTCGTGACTCTCTCCAGAGCCTGACACAGCTTGGCCCTGACTGGCCAAAGAGTGAAAACAACTCCCAGAAACCAATGGAACAATCACCTGTGGGTGAACAATCTCCAAACACATTCCAGACCAGCACAACACAGGAGAAACAAATGAGATCAGAATTGTTTTCCTTTTCTCTGAGGCTTCTCAGCTTCCCAGGGGAAGAATCCTGGGCGAAGGGATTTTTCCAGAGAATGTGGATGCCACAAGAGTTGATTTATTTTCCTTCTGTCCCCACTTCTCCTTTCTCCACCCCTTGGCCATAAGAAAAAGCTGTTCCCGTTCTGCCTTTTGCCTCCAAAGCTGAGCTCGGAAAACCAACAAATATCCTTTGATTTTTAGCATTAAAATCCCAATTTAAGTGGGGAAAAAAAGTCCTAGACTCCTCAAATATCCATGGCTGTTTTGTGGGATAATATGGGAGAATCCTACTGGCATTTTGGGGGTGTTTTTTAAAATTAAAAATTTGCTCCTTGTTTTCTAGAAGGGATTGAAGAGCTTTTAGATCTTCTGGAATAAATAAATCCAGCCTGACCCTCTTAATTCTTGGGATAATTGCAAAGAGATTTGAAATCCTTCAAGGATTTTCAGTTCTCCCAAGGCTGCATCAACATGATGGAGTTTGGAAGCCATTTTAATTTCTTTAATTATTATCTTAATTCACAGTTTAATTCTTATCTTAATTCAAGAGGTTTCTTCAAAACAATAAGAAGCCAATGAGGAATTTGGGGAAGAAAGGAATTTTTGTGTTCCCTTTTTCCTAAGGAAACAAAGCTTGGAATGTTTGGACTTTTCTTTTGCTTTTCCTAAATCCAAACAGGGTTTAACACATGGGCCCATTTTATTGAAATATCAAGAAATGGAAAATTCTGCTGCTTATTCTCATTATTTTTCCATCTGGGAGTGGTTGGTGGCACCACAAAAGTGGGATTTGTAAAGCTGAGATATTGATTATGGATTAATTAGCAGGAAAAGCAAGAAATCAATAACCAATAGATGGTGGAATATTAATTAAAGTGAATGATGTGATTTAGAAGCAATAAACGTTCATTTTTTGGCTAAAAATGTAGAAATAAGTGAAAAAGTTTTTGTTGGTCACACACAAACCCTGGCCAGGAATAAACTCACGACTTCCTGATCCTAAAAAAACACACAAAGGATTGGATTTATCCTGAGGAATTTGGAGGATTTGGGAAAAACCCCTCATCTAGGAGCTCAAGGAGATGAGCCTGCAGTGGGAAATGTGGGGAAATTCCATCTCCCAGAGCTGCTGGAAATGAGGAATTCTCGGGACAGGGAATGGGTGACGGTGATGAATCTTTGGGATCCCAAATGGAAAAAGGGCAGGAATGCAGTGCTGGGAGATCATCCCCAAATATTGGAGAACTGGATTTTTAAAAGTGGCATATTTTTTTTTTTACCGTGGGAAGAGGAGGGAGTTATGGTTCACGGTGATAAAAATGAGAAATATTTGGTCCAAGTGGAGCCCAAAAATACTGAGGAACTTGGGAACTGAGAGAATTGGGAATTTTATTGGATAGAAAGTCCAGCCTGGTAAATTGGACTCTGGATTCTCACCTTTGGAATGTTCCCATTTTATCCAGGGTTGCGCCTGATCCAAGAGAGATCAAAGACATCCTTTGGATGCTTTCAGTCAGTCCTGGTGGTTGTTGAATGCACAAAAATCTACTTTTTTTTTTTTTTTAAAAAAAAAAGCAGCAAAAAGTATAAAACACTTGGAGATTTAATGGATTTTTTAAAGATTTCATGGTAGAGACACACAGGAAATGCATCCAATGGACTTGAAAAGGTTTTGGAAGCTAAAAGTTGATTTTTTTTGGGCTTCTTTTCTAGTGAGAAAAAGGAAAGAGACAAAAAGCCCTGAACTTGTCCAGCTCCAGACAGGAAGGCGTTGTTAAATTCCACAAACCCTTCCCACAAATCCCCAAATGCTTCCAGAGTTTACATCTGGTTAAAGCCCAGCCAATTTCAGAATTCAAAATAAAATTCTGGGGTGGTGGGATTGTGCTGCCACAGAAAATCCAATTTCATTTTCTGCATCACCCTCAAATCATGGTGCTTAAAATTTTCATTTAGGATGGAAAACTGTTGTAGTATTTGGTGATAATTAAAATATTTAGAGGGAACTGATAAATTCCCAGGCTCTGGGAGCTGCCATCCACTCAAACCCTCAAATATTTCATCATTAAATGGATTATTCTTCGTTTAGGTTGTGACATTTGGGGACAGGGGGCTGTGGTGGGGAATGGTTGGACTCCCATCTCGGAGCTTTTCCAACCTCAATTCCAGAATTCAGCTTGGAAAAGCATTAGGAAACAATGAGAAAATTTGGATTTAAGCGGAACGTGGGCCTGGCTGGGATTTTGGGACAAAAAAGCCACAAAATTAAAATGAAACCAAACACAAAATTAAAATTAAAAAATGTCAGAGTGGTTCCCCATTAGCCAACCCAGGATTCCTTTTCCACGTTTTTCCTGGAATGAGGATGGCCCAACAATCCAACACCTGAGGAGGTGCTGCTGCAATCAGGGAATAAATGGCATTTTAATCATCTCCCTCATCAAAACCCCATTATGCTCGGAGTTAACGAGCTGCTCCAATTAATCCCAGGCATTTTGTAACAATCCCGTGTTTTAATTAATTAATTAAACACCAATCACCATCAGCTGGAGCTGCAGAACTTCATAAAAGGAGGATTTAGGCAGAGCTGGAATTGGATGTTCAATCAAAAACCCTCCCAGAATTCCTTGGAAAGATAAAAATGTTGGGATTCTCGACTCGAGTGAGGTTGATCTTTACATTAATACTGAGACTAGGCTTTAGGCTGAGCTCTGAGTTTACTTCAGCTGCAAATATTGATGTGAACCCCTCGGGGCGTTTGCACAGCTGAAGGGGGGGTGTTGGAGCTGGGAAATACAAAATTTACCTTTTTCACATTCCTGAAAGCAGAAAGGAAAGGAGTTCTCAAATCTGCTGGAATTCTGCATCTTGCAGGAATAACCAAGGCTTGTTTTGGAAAAATCCTGCATTTCAGCAAGGTCTGGAGCTGTATTCCAAGGAGTTTTTCTATTTCAAAATGATAGTTTTTTGGTGATTTCAGCTTTATGGTTTCGGTTTCGATGCTGCAATCCAGAACTTGTGGGTAAATCCAGGTTTTTCTGCATGCAGGAGCATAGCTTGGCATTTTGGGGAATAAATCAGGATAATCCAGAATTCCAGAATGGATTGGCTGGGAAGGATCTTGAATCTCATCCCATTCCAGCCCTGCCATGGGCAAGGGCACCTCCAGTTATCCCAGATTCCTCCCCAAAATCTGGCACACGGCTTTCCAGGGGATTTCTGCTCCTGGTGCACCCCCAAACTCCCAGCACAGAAATCCACTCCCAGTTTTTCTGCATTTTCCAAGACTGACACTTTGCTTCTTAAGGACAATTCCTACAAATTTTGCCACCTGGGACTTTCCAGTTGACACAAATCCGAGTCCATTGATTCCAACTTCATCCAAAAAAACCCCGGATATCCAAACTGTGACAGGCAGAGTCTGAGCATTAAAAATTAAACCTCAAAGCTGAACAGAAACTTCTTTCCCCCCTTTTTTAATCTGCTTTTGCTCTCAGTTGCTGAAAAGAAAACGGAGCCATTTGTCTGCTCCAAAAAAAAATGATGGTTTTGACACAGGAATTCAGCGGATTTTTGGGCTGGAGCTTTATTTGGAAGAAATGTCTAAATGTAGGCTGGGATTAGCAGCCTAAGACTGAGTGAAAGGCAGGTTTTTTTCCCAGGTTTTTTCTTCCCCGGTTGACATAAACCTCTCCTGAAAATCCCTTTTCACCCTCAGAGCTCTGCATGTGAAATTTTTAGGCCCTCTCAGGTTCACATCAAAGAAATTTGGGGATTTGATTTTCATCCCAGGCACTGCTTGCTGTTAATTTGGACGCTAATTCCAACAAATCCAAATGCCTGATTTTTTTCCTTCTGGAATTCATTTTTTCACCCAAATAATAAACTTTACACTCGGTGCCTCTTCCTCACCCTTAGGAAAATCTACCTTGGGGGATTGCGCAGGGACAGGATTGATGGATTTGGGAATACTGCAGCTTTTCCAGTTGGTTTAAAACCATCAAAGCCCACCTTGAATGTTTTCCAGGCAGGAGAAATCCCAAAAGGGAGCTGGGTGTCTATTTCTGGGGCATGAAATGAAAATATCCCTGGGAAAAATCCTAAATTTAGTTAAATATTGACTAAATAGATATATATAAATATAAAAATAATACAAAAACATATAATAATATAAATTTAATATAAAATAAAATAAATGTATTCATTGATTTAATCATAGTTCATATGGTTAGTTTATAGTTAGTTTTATATATAAAAATACAGATATAGAAATATGTTTAGTTAAATATTGACTTTAAAGGTGATTTTAAAGTTTTTCAGGAAGTTGTGCTGTTGATTGATGCTCACAAATCTCCCATTTTTAGTTTAAAACTAAATGGATTTGCCAAGATTTGTTTTCTAGGAATATCCAAGATAATCCAGCAAGGAATCCTGCAGCGGGATCTGCAGGAAAAGTTGAAATCAAAGGGAAAGGGGAATTAATGGAATGTGGGATCAGGAGTCAGAGCTGCTCTGTTGGGAAACAGATAATTTTCTTTATTATATAATGAGATATTTTCAGATATATCATTATTTTTGATACTTTGAGGGATATTATTCCCAGATTCCCACATGATTCCCTCTGTTTCTAGAATTTTCTCCCAATTCCAGGTGCTCTGTGTTGTTTTAATGACTGAAATTCAGCCAGCAATGATTTTATTTTAATTTATCCTCCTCCATTTTAATTTGTGTTTATCAGGGGAGGCCAGATAGGTTTTAGAAATATTTAGGAATAAATATTTAGGGATAAGTATTTATATTTTAATTTTAACATTTTGAATATTTTAATAGTTCATAAATATTTAGATTTCAAAACAGATTTTGTGATAAATTTATAAATGTCAGACTTGTGTCCCCTGAGCTCCTCCATTAACCTGAAAGCAAAGATATTAAGTCAGGGAACATAAAGATATGGAAAAAAAAATCTTGATGGACATGGGAAAAAATTCTATGTGCAGGCAAAATTCTTATTAAAAACCACCCCAATTTGTACAATCCTTTGTCTTTTTTTCCTGTGTTTTTTTTTTCCAGCCTGGAATAACTTAAAATTTATCCTAAAACTGGAGCTGAGCAATTTGGTTTATTGGGGATTCCAATAGAAACAAGCCCCAAAATTCCCAGGAATCAGGCTGTTCCCACCAACCCCATCCTGCTGCATTATTTACCTGCTTTGAAGGTAAATAATGAAGCGAAATGAAGTAAATAAGTGAAGAATAATAAATAAATTAAAATAAAAATAATTTATTCTGCGTGAAAAAGCTGCTTTTAATCACGAAACTGTTAAAAACCCGCATGGCCTTGACAAGTGAATTATTAATTCTGTCACTCTTCTGCCTGCTGAGCTGAAATCTTCTCCCCTGTAATGTTTGGAGGCCTTTGACTCCAATAATTATGATTTGAAGTCATTAAAATAGAATTAGAGGCTGCTAATTCTGGATCTTAGCGCGCAACAGGGCTGGGGAGCACGGCCCCAGTTGGCCTTGGAGTAAATCCTCTTGTTGGCAAAACAAATTCAAATTATCTCGGCATGGAGAGAGGCCTGGATGCAGAATTTGGGATTTAAGGAGGGATGAGGAAACTCGGGAGGTTCTGCCAGGAAGGAGCTGATTCATTCAGGGAGTAAAAACTTCCTGGTGAAATTCATGGAAAATTTCGCGGAGGTTTTGGGTTTTTTTTTTTGATTTGCTGTTGATATCTCACCAAGGGATTCCAGAATCATGGGATGGTTTGGGATGGAAGGGCCTTAAATCCCATCCCATTCCAGGCATTCCGTGGGCCAGGGACACCTCCCACTGTCCCAGCTTGTTCCAATCCCCATCCAGCCTGGCCTTGGGCACTGCCAGGGATCCAGGGGCAGCCAGAGCTGCTCTGGGAATTCCATTCCAGCCAAGAATTCCCAATTCCCAGTCTCCCACCCATCCCTGCCCTCTGGCACTGGGAGCCATTCCCTGGGTCCTGTCCCTTGTTTCCTCTTGTTCCAGGGCTGAACAAAGATTCCAGGGAAAAATTTCTCCAATACCCAACCTAAACCTCCTCTGGTGTTATGAGCTCCACTTTCCCCCCCAGGTCATCTGACATTCCCTCCCAGTAAATTCCAGGTTTCTTCCTTGGAAGGGTCGTCAGGTGTGGGAAGAGGTGGGAATTCCCATCCCAGGAGGGATTTAAATCTCTGTGGATGTGGCACTTGGGGACATGGAGCAGTGGTAGGGATGGCAGTGCTGGGAATGGCTGGACTCTGATCTTGGAGGGCTTTTCCAGCCTCAGCAATTCCATGATTCCGTAGAATTCTGCAGATTTTTTGCATCATGAAATTTTCCCCTCTGTTTTCAACCCCAGGGTTGTGACCTGCCCCATAACCTTTTCCTTAACCCTTTCCTTATTTCAATCCAGCGAAATAAACACAAAAATATTGGAATTCCGTGCACTTTGAGGGTGAATTTTGGGATCCAGGTCAGAGCTGAGCCTCACTCCAAGGTGGGCTCGTGTAAATCCCGTCAGTATTCACCCCAGAACAGGAATTGCTTCCAAAGGCAGCTGCTTTTGGCAGCCATTGTTAAAATTCCCAGGACTTTATAGTTTTATTTGGGCTTTTCCGAGTGCAAGTGTTCCGGTATCCCAACTTTCTGCTCTGAAAAAATGCAGTTATGGAGACAGGCTCCTGCCTTTGCAGCTGAGTGACCTGAGAGCTTGGGAAGAGCTAGGAAAAAGGGAAAAATGGGATTTTTAGAAGGAAATAGCTCCAGAAAGATGGAGCTGGGGGAAGACACCTGTGAGCCTCCAGCTTTACCCAGGGATTTAGGGGATAAAGATCTCACATTTTCCCAGCTCCTTCTCCCAGGATCCCAGCTCTGGCATTGGTTCCCATCCTTGTTTTCTGCTCCATCCTCACTACACCCAGCCCTGCCTGCTCTCCCAAATCCCTCCAGGAAAAAGGAGAGCAGTGAGAGACAAAAATCAACCAAGAATTCACCAGAATCCACCAGGACACTCCTGGATTCCCATGGTTTGGGCAGGAATTCTTTCTCTCACCCACCCCAGGGCTCAGCCACGAGCTGAAAGCACAAAGATGTGTAAATCCAGAGCTAAAACCGAGAGCAAACCACACTTAATTAGCCTCAAACACTCTGCTCTTCCTTGTTTTTTATTTCTCCCTGTGCATTTTGATGCACGTTGATCCACTGGTAAATTGGAAATGTTAACCCTGGGTCAAAAATGGACTGTCAGGAAAAGCAGATTGGTGGGAACTGAAACTTCACGCAACGATGCCCTTTTGTTTTTATGTTTTGTTTTTTAGATGGGCAAAAAAATAAATGGGAGAAATTTCCTGTTTGGAGATGGAGTTTGGAGCAGATTCTGAGGGGAATTTTGAGGAGAGAAATGGTTTTAATGAGGCCCTTGAGGGAAGTGAGGCCCAAGACTGGTGGCGTTGGAGCCCAACCAGAACTTCATGGAATGCTGAGCTCTGGGCTGGCCCTGCTGGTGGCCCAGGTGACCTCCTGTGGTCCCTTCCAGCCTGGTAGGTGACAGGACAAGGGGGAATGACTTGGAATTGAAAGAGAATTGGTTTGGATGGCATATTGGGAGGGAATTTCTTGCTGGAGAGTGGGAAGCCCTGGGATGGGATTCCCAGAGAAGCTGTGGCTGCCCCTGGACCCCTGGGAGTGTCCAAGGCCAGGCTGGAGCAGCCTGGGGCAGTGGAAAGTGTGGATTCCAGAGCTGGAACTGGATGATCTTCAACATTTTTTTTTCCATTCCAAACTATTTTTAATGTTATTTTTTATTATTTTCCTTAGCATTAGCAGGAGACACCTTATCCTGCATTTTCCCCAGACCTCCATCCCCCATTCCAGACCCTTGAACTGCCCTGGAGGGTTGAGCTGTGTTAAAAATATCCAATAAATTCTCCAGGACATCTTGGAATTCTGCCAAGCCACTGGAACACCAGGAATCCTCTCTGGAAGCCACCCAGGTTGTTTATCCCTCCTGGATGGAGCCAGCAGCTGGATTTGCCACCTGTGGATCTCAGCTTGCCCCAAGGTGGGGGTTGATTCTTGGAGAAGGATTTTCCTGGGATTCTTCTCAGGACAAGCTCCATCCTTTTGCTCATTTCCAATTCCATCTGATAACCACCAACAAAAGAAACGCTGTTCAGTCCTTAAAAAAAAAAAAAAATCCTTCAATCCTTAAAAAAATGAACATTTAAGCGATTTTCTGAAGGAGGGCAAAAAGTAGGGAAAGAAATATGATAGGGAAGACATTAAAACAAATGGCCAGCAATTACTGATTCACTTTTTATTCCAGCAATCACGATTCCAGAGGGTTCGAACACGTTTTTAAATGGAATATCTAGCTCAGGAAATCTCTCCCAAATTTCCCCTGATTGCAGGCTGTGCCGGCGATGGATGATTCAGGATGAAAATGCCAATTTTTTTGTGGATCTGCAACTGATTGTTCGGGTTTGCTGCTAGATGAAGAGACCTGTGTGAGAGACTTGCTGCTTTTTTCCTACTTTTTATTTTTTTTCCCCTGCTTTTTAAAAAAAGATTGGATTATGGGGAGGTTACCAAAGGTTTCCGAGAGAAATGGGAGCTGTTGTTTCCAAAGTAAATAGTGGCAGCCCCTGGTGTGTCCTCACCTGCAGGGAGCTGTTTATGCACTTCACAGCTTTGTTATTTATTATTTTCACAGAACCCCAGGGCTTTTTGACCCAGGGTTAACGTTTCCAATTTGCCAGTGGATCAACGTGCATCAAAATGCACAGGGAGAAATAAAAACCAAGGAAGAGCAGAGTGTTTGAGGCTAATTAAGTGTGGCTTGCTCTCGGTTTTAGCTCTGGATTTACACATCTTTGTGCTTTCAGCTCATGGCTGAGCCCTGGGGTGGGTGAGAGAAAGAATTCCTGCCTAAACCATGGAAATCCAGGAGAGCTGGTGTCCTGGCAGGGCTTTGGTGAATTCTTTGTTGATCTTTGTCTCTCAATGCTCTCCTTTTTCCTGGAGGGATTTGGGAGAGCAGCGGGGCTGGGTGTAGTGAGGATGGAGCAGAAAACAAGGATGGGAACCAATGCCAGAGCTGGGATCCTGGGAGAAGAAGCTGGGAAAAGGTGAGATCTTAATCCCCTAAATCCCTGGATAAAGCTGGAGGCTCACAGGTGTCTTCCCCCTGCTCCATCTTTCCAGAGCTATTTCCTTCTAAAAATCCCATTTTTCCCTTTTTCCTAGCTCTTCCCAAGCTCTCAGGTCACTCAGCTGCAAAGGCAGGAGCCTGTCTCCATAACTGCATTTTTTCAGAGCAGAAAGTTGGGAAACCGGAACACTTGCTGCTCCAAACTCCATCTCCAAACAGGAAATTTCTCCCATTCATTTTTTTGCCCATCTAAAAAACAAAACATAAAAACAAAAGGGCATCGTTGCGTGAAGTTTCAGTTCCCACCAATCTGCTTTTCCTGACAGTCCATTTTTGACCCAGGGTTAACGTTTCCAATTTACCAGTGGATCAACGTGCATCAAAATGCACAGGGAGAAATAAAAAACAAGGAAGAGCAGAGTGTTTGAGGCTAATTAAGTGTGGTTTGCTCTCGGTTTTAGCTCTGGATTTACACATCTTTGTGCTTTCAGCTCATGGCTGAGCCCTGGGGTGGGTGAGAGAAAGAATTCCTGCCTAAACCATGGGAATCCAGGAGAGCTGGTGTCCTGGCAGGATTTTGGTGAATTCTTTGTTGATCTTTGTCTCTCACTGCTCTCCTTTTTCCTGGAGGGATTTGGGAGAGCAGCGGGGCTGGGTGTAGTGAGGATGGAGCAGAAAACAAGGATGGGAACCAATGCCAGAGCTGGGATCCTGGGAGAAGGAGCTGGGAAAGGTGGGAGGCAGAGGGAGAAGGGTGGGCAGCACCAGCAGGAGCTCGCGTTCTCCTGAAGCTGCAGAAATGCCAAGCTGCAGAAGAGGACTCTTGGAAAAGCCTTGGAAGGTCGTTGTGTCTCCCAGGTGGGAAATTTCATGATGCAAAAGTGTGGAATTCTGCAGAATCATGGAATTGCTGAGGCTGGAAAAGCCCTCCGAGATCAGAGTCCAACCACTCCCAGCACTGCCAAGGCCACCACTGCCCCACGTCCCCAAGTGCCACATCCACAGGGATTTAAATCCCTCCTGGGATGGGAATTCCCACCTCTTCTCATGCCTAACAACCCTTCAAAGGAAAAAACCTGGAATTTACTGGGAGGGAATGTCAGATCACAGAATCCCAGGATGGTTTGGGTTGGAAAGGACCTTAAATCCATCTCATTCCTTCATCCACGGGCAGGGACACCTCCCACTATCCCAGCTGGCCCAGCAGGAAACCACTGGGATAAACAGGAAATTGCTGCTGGTCCATCCTGAGGGATCCCTTGGGATGAGGCAGATCCCTTGGAATTGCTGAGCGAAGGAGGGGCAGGAATGGAGCTCCTGCTCCAAGGCAGAGCTCCTGAGCTTTGCTGGAGGCAACCAGCAGGCAGGGAGCTCTTCCCTGGCCTAAAAATGGGAACAGGGAGCCAGAAATTGGGAGGAAAAGTGAATCAATCCGACTGCAGCAGAGCTCTGGAATAATTAATGGATAATGTGCATTGACCTGGTTAGGGGGCTGTTTACTGCACGGATGCATGGATTTAACTTCCGAGGGAGCTGCAGGGGGAAAGCCCAGAACAATTGGGAAGGGAAAATAAGGACTGGAAGAAAAAGCTCCTGTCCTGATTAAAACTTGAAGCTTGCTAAGAGACAATGTCAGGACAAGCAAATGTGCAGGCACGGTTAATTTGGCAAGAGAGGGGAACATTACATAAGGAGAGGGAGCAGTGGATTCCAGCTTTTCTTCTTCCACTGGGAATCTCTTGATGGAGCCACTGGCACAGAGCAACCTCTGCAAGAGGGGGCCACAGACAGACCTTGACCTGTGGTCACCTCTGTGGCCACCTGCTCTCCAAATATTTGCCAAATGTTTGGCTGGGGTTGATCCCCCGGCATGGCAAAACTGGCAGGATTTGGGAAAAACCTGGATGCACGAAAGGCTGGAGTGAAATTTCAGCCCATGAGGGGTAAAGAGCTGCAAACCTCCTGTTTGGGAGTGTTGGGAAAGGATGAGAAATGGAGCTGGGGAAGGAAATTTCACTTTAACTCTTACTCAGCAGGAGAGGAGCAATAATAAAGAAAATTGGATCATAAACAAGAGATTCAGGCATGAAAACTCAGACTGGTGGGAGGAGATGATGCCGGAGGAAACTACAGGGACATAATTATGTGAGATCCCTAATTAGTGAGGCGGGAGGGGCTGGGCGGGCCTGCAGCTGTCTGGGCAGAGGAGGGAAAATCTTGGAGGAGAGGAAGGAAAAACTGCTCCTTGGAGGAGCAGGGAATTTCTGTGTCCTTGGAGTGCTCTGGTGCAGGTAGAGCCTGTAGGTGTTGGAAGTGGGGGGTGGGAAGTAGATTTGGGAAGAATAATTGGTTTGGGAATGCTTAGTGGGTAAATCCCACATGTTTCCATGAGAAGGGGCTGTGGGATTTGAGTCAGGGATTGTCAGGATGGGATGGGATGGATGGGATGGTACTGCCTGGAAAGCAGCTGGAAGTGGCCTGAACACAAAAGCTTCCCGAATCCTTAATTGTGGATCCCCTCCCACCTTCCTGCTCTCTGGCCCCCTGGAATGAGGCTGGAGCCAGGTTGGGGTTGGTCCTTTCTCCCAGGAATCAGAAGAAACAGCCTCCTAGGGAAAGGGGAGCAGGATTGGGATGGGCTTGAGGGTCCCTTCCAACCCAAACCATTCCCTGATCTGGAGTTTGGGGAATCCAGATCCCTCTGTACCAGGTTCTTCTGCTTCCACAAATGTGCAGGCGCTTGGGAATGAGGTGGGAGGGATTCTCCATCCCTCTGGTTGGATCTGGACCTGCTCCTGGTGTCCCCAGGAGCTGTGACACCCCCAGCCCAGCTGGGCTGTCTTTGCTTCCTCCCTTGCAGCAGAGGAGCGAGCTGCTCATTGTCCCTGGATTCCCTGGGTTCCCTGGATTCCAGAGGCTGGAGCAAGGAGTGGGATCAGTTTGTGGATGGAAAAGGGAATGCGTGACTGGATGCTGGGAATGCTGGGAATCGTGGGTGATTATTTCTTGCAGCATCACCTCAAGTGCTCCGGGAAAGAGGCTGGAAAATCCCTGGGAATTGTTTGGTGCAGCAAGGCAGGGATGGAATGTGGTAACTCAGCAAGGGAGGTGGAGGCACAGGGAATATTTTAAAGGAATTCCTGCCTGGATGGGAGGTGAGACCCTGGAATGGGATTCCCAGAGCAGCTGTGGCTGCCCCTGGGTCCCTGGGAGTGTCCCAGGCCAGGCTGGGTGAGGCTTGGAGCAGCCTGGGACAGTGGGAGGTGTCCCTGCCATGGAACGGGGTGGGATGGGATTTAAGATTCCTTCCAAGCCAAACCATTCCAGGAATTCTACTAAAGGATTCCCACAGTGATATAGACATTGCCATCTTGGAAATGCGGGAAAATCCACATTTTCCATGCTCTGAGCTCTGCAGCCCCAAATTTGGTTTCCCTTCGAGGTTCGTGCTATTGGGAATGTGCTGCTGCACCTGGACTCCAATTCCTTGGATGTGGGCTGGTGCTCCTCCCTCAGAGTCAGGAACAAAAATGATCATTTAAATGCTTAAACCGTGGATCCTTCTTTTTCCTCCTCCTTCTTTTCCTTCCCTGCCTGGTTTGTTTCGGATGTGTGCACCAGTTAATCACTGGTGAAGCCTCCATTCAGATGAACAAAGCTTCCAAAGATGTTTTTCCTCACTTTTTCCTGCTGATCGGCTGGAGCAGGGCCCCACGCTGGCTGCAGCAGGGGGGATAATGAGGGATGGGAAATTCCCTGCTGTTTTTTAGGATTACTCAGCTGCTGGGGTTAAGCCAGCCCTCAGCCAGGCCAGGGTGGGAAGCTCCTCACTGCTGGCTGGGAATGGAGATCATGGAATCATGGAATATCCTGAGCTGGAAGGGATCCACAAGGATCATCCCAGCTCCTGGCCCTGCACAGACACCCAACAACCCCACCCTGTGCACCCCTGGCAGCGCTGTCCAAAGGCTCCTGGAACTTTGGGAATGTGCCCATTCCCTGGGGAGCCTGGGCAGTGCCCAGCACCCTCTGGAGTAGTGGAACCTTTCCCTGATGTCCAACCTAAACCTCCCCAGGCACAGCTCCAGGGTCACCAGAAATGTCAGCCGATGGCTTCTGGAATGTCCATCCTTGGCTTTGCTCTTTTCACGGGAGCATCCCTAGATTCCACATCCCCAGGGATCGTTGTCCTCATCCACAAGGGCTTCTCTCCCCTCACAGGTGACTCTGTTGACCCCAATCCATGCTCCCATCCCAATCTGTGCTCTGATCCCAATAAATCCATGCTCCCGTCCCAGTCCGTGCTCCCATCCCAATAAATCCATGCTCCCATCCCAGTCCGTGCTCTCATCCCAATAAATCCATGCTCCCATCCCACTCCATGCTCCCATCCCAATAAATCCATGCTCCCATCCCAATCCATGCTCCCATCCCAATAAATCTGTGCTCCCATCCCAATAAATCTGTGCTCCCATCCCAATAAATCCGTGCTCCCATTCCAATCCACGCTCCCATCCCAATAAATCCGTGCTCCCATCCCAATAAATCCATGCTCCCGTCCCAATCCGTGCTCCCGTCCCAATCCGTGCTCCCATCCCAATAAATCCATGCTCCCATCCCAGTCCGTACTCTTATCCCAATAAATCCATGCTCCCATCCCACTCCATGCTCCCATCCCAATAAATCCATGCTCCCATCCCAATAAATCCGTGCTCCCATCCCAATAAATCCGTGCTCCCATTCCAATCCGTGCTGCCATCCCAATAAATCCGTGCTCCCATCCCAATAAATCCATGCTCCCGTCCCAATCCGTGCTCCCATCCCAATCCATGCTCCCGTCCCAATCCGTGCTCCCGTCCCAATCCGTGTTCCCGCTGCTGGGCTGATCCAAGCCCTGCTCCCAGCTCACCTCAGCCATGGAAGAGCTCTGGATGTCCCTGGGGGCACAGCCAGGCTCTGACTCGTCCCTTTTTTATAGAAAAAACTTTTCATGGATGGATCCGAGTCTTCCAAGGGGCCTGCAGGGAATGACTCCTTCCAGTGGAGCCGGCAGGACAGGGCCAGGCTCCCCCACGGCACAGGGAGAGGAGGGTTTTCCTCTGGAATCCCAGGCAACAACCAGATTCCATGTGTTTATCAGTGAAAGTGATGTTTTTGTAGCCTGCTGGCTGCTTTTCCCTAATTTTTGGGGGGATTTTTGAGGAAAATCCTGGGTTTCCGGGGCAGGAAAAGCACAAAGTGTCACCTGCGGGCTGCTCCACGGGGACATCTGGGCTGAGTCTCGTGTTAACACCAGCAGGATGATGGCAACGTTTTCCTTCTTCCCTTCTTTTGGTGTCCCTGTGGAATTGTGTCCTGTCCCAGGAGGGTTTGGTTTTGTTAGGCCTGGCCCAGCTAAGCTGGCGGTCCTGCAATGGAGCAGAAGATTCCTAGGCCACACAGTTCGGGAGACTCTGGATGCTCAAGGCTCCCTCAGATCCACCTCAGGCTGGTGGTAAAGGAAAAAAAGGCAAAGTTTCAGCTGTAATCAGCATTTCTGTGTTTTTAACAAAACTGATTTTTTTGCCAAAAAAACCCCAAATAATTAAATTTAATGCGAAGCAAAGTGTTGTTTTTGGGGAAAGGAATTCGCAAAACAAATGGCAGAGCTCGTGGGGGCTCCCTCAAAGGCAGAAAGTGCTCTGAATTCCCTGAGAATTCCTTAAAATCCAGGAGAAGTAGCTTGATTTTTCCAAGGGGTCTTCCTAAGGCTGGGCTGCTGCTGCAGTTCTTCCCAGGGAAACTCCAGGGGAATCTTTTCCTTGGCTGCCCCCGTGTCCTGCCCTCGGAGTTCTTGCTCAGACCAGCTGCAAGCTCAGCTTTTCTCTGTTTTGGACCAGAAAAGTCTTGGGCCTGGGACTTGAGCTTGGCCTGGAGTCAGAAGGGGTTGGAAAATCAGGGATCAGTTCCTGTCGAGTTGGAATTTAACACAAATGGAACTTCAAAAATGGGGCCCAGGAATCACCTTTGTCTGCAGGAGCTGACGAAATGTGACCTCTCTCCTTGAAATCAAAACTATATTAAATAATTTTCACATCCCTGTTTTTCCCAAATCTTCCAGATTTAAACCCCCAAGGAATTGTTTATCCTGAAGATGTAAAATATTTACATTTCCCGAGCACACAGCCAGGAAATCCAGATGTAAGTAGAATTATAATTCTATTTTCCAGCCCTTAGCAGACCTGGAAGTGAATCCAGTCCCAGAGCAGGCGATGAGAGGGTACAGAGCAAAATCCAGGTATTTTCCCTCCTCCCTTTTCAAAGGAATGATGTTCCCTGCCACTTCTGTGTGGTCCATGGTGAGCTACAGAAGAATTCCAGTACTTTCCAGAATGGATTTTCCACTTGATTTCCCAGCTGGCAGAGCTGTGCTGACAGCAGTAATTCCATGAATTTTCAGGGATAAATGGAGGCAGAGTCCTGTCAGCTGCTTTTGGTTGTTGCTTCCAGTTTTATTTTGCTCAGATATTCCAGAATCCAGCTTTTTGATGGATCCACAGCGCCACAGGACACAAATATTCCTTGAGTGGAGGTCCAAGGAGTCGGTGTCCGTGTCTGAGATGTGCCTGGATCATGGAATCATGGAATGTTTCGGGATGGAAGGGGCACAAAGGTCATAAAACTCCACCCAAAGGGGACAAAAGGGACAAATTCCACTGTCCCAAGCTGCTTCAGCCTGGCCTTGGGCACTGCCAGGGATCAGGGGCAGCCACAGCAAATCTGGGAATTCCATCTCAAGGCCTCCCCACCTTCCCAGCCAGGAATTCCCAATTCCCAATATCCAACTTTTCCTCCTTCCAAACTGAATGGCTTTTGGGACTGTTTATGCTGGAAAAGGATTTTCCAACCCAAAAAGGCCACGCTAGGACAAGGAGCAGAATTCCTGCAGGGAATGCATGGAGCCAAAACAACCAAAAGGAAGTAGGGATGGCTCAGTGTTGTGAAAAAAATTCCCTTTTTAAAAATATTCCATTTTCCCCCATCCATCCAAGAGCCTTTCTGCATTCCTTTGATTTTCCCACTCTATTTCTGAAGGAATTGTCTAACAGAAAGTGCAGCTCCCGCTCGAGTGCGCGGCCTCAAAGGGCAGCACTTGGATTCTGGGCACAAAGAAATCATTCCTGGCCATTTGTCAGGATCTGGAAAAGCCACAAAAAGCCGTCTGCTCATACTTGTCCTTTTTCCCCCTCCAGTTCATCCAAATCCTGGGTTTTGTGTCTTTATTCTGTTTTTTTAATGGAATCACAGCCTGGAAATGCTCAAGGCAGGGGAAGAAGAAGCGAAGCTCTGGGTGAAGCTTCCTTTGGAATTGTCCACAGGGGGATTTAATTCATCAAGGAAGGGGGGAAAATAATTCTCTGCTGCTGCAGAGCTCGGGGAAGAGTTGAAGCCCAGGAGATGTGATCCTGGCATGGAATATGTGTGAGGAAAAGGAGGAATTCTGGAATTTTTGTGGAGATCTTTACCAAGAAGATAGGAATCTTCTCTGGGCAAAGATTCCCAGAGCAGCTGGGGCTGCCCCTGGATCCCTGGAAGTATCCAAGGCCAGGCTGGACACTGGGGCTGGGAGCAACCTAAAAGAATAAAAATATTTTTATTTAAAATAGTCTTTATTTTATTTATTTATCCTTTTATATTTGATTTAAAAAATTTTTAAATTTTTTTATTATTTAAATTATTTAAACTCTTATCCTAATATTATTTAAATTATTATACTTCATTTAAAATCGCATTTCAATTTTTGATTTAAAACATTATTTAAATATTACTTAAAATATTATTTAAAAGGGATTGGATGGGATTTAATTTCCCTTCCAACCCAAACCATTCCGGGATTCCCCAACTCACAGACGCTGCTTAAACTCCCTTTTCCTTTGCAAACTTCCTTTGCAATAAAACACGTGGAGTACAAATTTTTCAGCCCAGCTGAGCCTGGTTTTTCCTGGTTTTCCTAAAGATTTGGGCAACTCTTCCTCCTGCTATGCTAAAGCAGAAACTTCTTTAAAAATCACAGGGGTTAAAGAGATTTTTGGGAGTTTTTTTTTTGGGTTTTCTTTATAATTTTTTGTTGATTCGTGATTTTTTTTAAAGACCAAGCTTAACTTAAACTCCTCCTATAACGGATCCTTTGCTGTGATGTTCATCCTTATGGGATGACTCAAACTGCCTTAATTTCCCACTTTACCATTCCCACTGCGTTTGTGGAAGACTTTTTATGAAAAAGGATATGAAAAAAAAAATCCTTATTTGTACAAGCAACACTCTCCTGGGCATATTTTGGAGCATCCAGGGCATAAAAAAGGAATAATGCAGGAAATTGAAGCTAAAAGCTGTTTTTTTTAGGGGCTGGATAAACACATTGAGGTTTTTATTGGCAGAAAAATCATCTTTTTTGGGACACTTGAGACTCGCCTGATGGCAGGAGCAGAAAGAGTCTCGTGAGTTTTTATTAGGACGAGATCAATCTGAAAAAATACTGGAAGCGAAGGGGATTTATCCACATTTTATCTGGAAGCTTCCTGGGTATAAAGGAATTGTCAACATCTTTTTAAATCCCCTCAAATGCAGGCAAATTCGTGCCTTTGGGGCAATAAAAATAAAATGTGGTAATGGATCCATCCGTTTTTATGGACTTATTTACAGAGATTGGGTGAAAGCCTTTTTGTTACCTTTCATCAGGAAAAATGGGAGGCATTGCAAGGCTCAGACCATGGGAAGATTTGCAGGCAGCTCCTTCAATTCCTGGGATTTTCCAAGGTTTTCAGCTGGGAATGAGAAAGAGGAACCTTTTTGCTGGATGAGGCTCTTCCTCTGTTTTTAGAGAGAAGGAAATTCATCTCTATATTCCCATTTCACACCTGCTGAGGCGGCAGGAGGGAGCTCTTTTTATCAATTTTCTGTTTTTTATTTACTCCTTTCATCCCGATTTGTATTTCATTCCAACATAAAGTGGGATCAATCCCAGGGAATGCTGTCGATATAAGGGAGTAACAGCAGGGTTTATAGGATTTATTCTGAAGGTCAAGCTGATTGTGGCTTTCCTGGTGAATTTCCAGCCAGGAAAAAGGCCTGGTTGGCAAAATCCCACCTGGAATTATTTTCTACATTCTGTGGGATGAGCAGGGACACCTCCCACTGTCCCAGGGTGTCCCAGTGTCCAGCCTGGCCTTGGGCACTGCCAGGGATCCAGGGGCAGCCACAGCTGCTCTGGCAATTCCAGCCCAGCCAGGAATTCCCAATTCCCAATCTCCCATCCATCCCTGCCCTCTGGCACTGGGAGCCATTCCCTGGGTCCTGTCCCCCCATCCCTTGTCCTAGATCCTTCCAGCCTTTTTCCTTACTGGTTGTCACAGCTCCAAACCCCGAGTGAGGAGGCTGCGGTGCCGGCATCACCCTGATTCCTGCAGAAAGAATTCCTGGAGTTTGTTGGACCAAATTCCATCTGGAAATGATGAAGTGGAATTCCTCTTATTCCCACCTTTTGAATTTTGCTGCCTGCCGCCCTGGGAGCCCTTTGGATGGATTTGGGATAACTCAGTGGTGGAACAAAGGATGATTCCACATTTCCCCACCCTCTTTTGTCCGTTTGCGGCTCAGGAAAAACAAGGTCAGATGTTCCCTTCTGGAAAACGAGGCAGGATCAGGCAGGGAAGGAATAACAACGTGGCAGTGCTAAGTTTTAGTCTATGGTGCTTGGAATTGCTCCGTGTGGAGCCATCCCAGGTCGGACTGGGGGAGTTTGGTTGGCAGGAGAAGGATTTTTCCAGCCTCCAGTTCTGGAATGTGGAGCTGGATGCAGGACGGGTGGGATGTTCCCGCTCTTTCCCTCTTTTTAATGAGATGGAATCAAATGTGGGAAATAAGGAGTCTGAATTTAGTCCCTGTTTGGATGAGAAGGAGACCAGACAGGAGCCATCAAAAATCCGTGCAAATTCAGCTCCCATGGAAAAGAAAGGATCTGGAATGGGATAACGATGTCATCCGTGTTCTTCCCACATTGATCCCACAGAATGTGCTCTGTGTCCATGTGCTGAGGGTTTCGCATCCATGTGGAGGCCTCACAATTCCTCTTTTCCAGAGATTTTTTTTTTTTGGTGAAATGATCTGTAAAATTTAGGGATTTTCCTGGAGGAAGAAACCGGGCTTGGAAATCCAGACGTGATGTCACATTTGTCCTGGAAGAGAGGATGAGGATGGGATGAGGGTGCCAGAAAATCGAGATCACCAAAAATAAGGAAGAGGAAAAATGAGTTCATGGCTTGGCTGCCTGGAAGGAGGAGTTGTGCAGGTTTCTGGCAGTGCCAGAATTTGGGAGAATTATCTGTGGCAAATCCCCTGGGAAGTCCTGGAAAATCAAAGAGCTGCAGAAGGATCCCAAGAAGAAGCAAACTGGGAGGATTGAAAGCCGCCAGTGCCAATTATTTAGGATTTTTCTAGTTAAAAACACGTGGAAAACCCCAATGATCGCCTGTAATGTCTTCGCCAATCCTTAAAATTCAGGTTTTATGGAAAAATGTCTGATTTCTGGTTTTTTTATTTGTTATTATTTTTATTTAAAATGGAAGCAGGTATGGGATGTGTATGATCATTCTAATGTATGAAATGTGAGGAATTGCTTCTTCAATTTTAACAGGCAAAATTTAAAAAAAAGAAGTCCTGCGTCACAAAAGCCACAAGTTTTGAATTTACATCAAAAGCCCATTATTATAATTTAAAATAAAGTAATTTCAAGGTCTTCCTTTTTTTTTCTTTTTTTTCAACGTTAGGACTTGAAAAATACAAACCATGGAATTATTAAGGTTGGAAAAGCTTCTGAGTCCAACCGTTCCCCAGCATTCCAAGGCCACTGCTGCCCCATGTCCCCAGGTGCCACATCCGGAGGAATTTTGAATCCCTCCAGGAATGAGGATTCCATCACTGATTATCCCAAAGGAGAATCTTAGACCACCTTGAGAATCCTGCTTGTGGATTTGGGAGGAGATGCTCCCAAAACCCAAACCAAGCCGAGATTATTCATAAACGAGCTGATTGAGCGCTCCCAAAACCCAGGACTCGGCTTCTCCCCGAAGATAAATTACAATTATTGCAATTCCTGCTTTTTTCCCCACTCAATAACCCGCAGTCAGTTATCCAATAACGCTCCAGGCAGGATGAATAATTCATTCCCATCTTTCTCCTGATGCTGGGAGCCTTTGGAATGGGACAAGGAGCCTTTGGAATGGGACAAGGAGACTTTGGAATGGGATAAGGAGCCTTTGGAACGGGACAAGGAGCCTTTGGAATGGGATAAGGAGACTTTGGAACGGGATAAGGCAGCCTTTGGAATGGAACAAGGAGCCTTTGGAATGGGATAAGGAGCCTTTGGAATGGAACAAGCAGCCTTTGGAATGGGACAAGGAGCCTTTGGAATGGGATAAGGAGCCTTTGGAATGGAACAAGCAGCCTTTGGAATGGGACAAGGAGCCTTTGGAATGGAACAAGGAGCTTTTGGAATGGGAACAAGGAGCCTTTGGAATGGAGTAAGGAACCTTTGGAATGGGAACAAGGAGCCTTTGGAATGGAACAAGAAGCTTTTGGAATGGAGTAAGGAATCTTTGGAATGGAGTAAGGAATCTTTGGAATGGGATAAAGAGCCTTTGGAATGGCATAAGGAGCCTTTGGAATGGAACAAGGAGCTTTTGGAATGGGATAAGGAGGCTTTGGAATGGAACAAGGAGCCTTTGGAACGGGCTGATTCCCATCTCCTGCTCCAGCCATTCCAGTGCCATTCAACCCCACCCAGCCTCCATGACCGCTCTGTGCTTCCCAAAAGATCCCAGTGAGGAGAGAGAAATGCATTCCTGAAGTTTTTAGCCAGGAATTGCAAACCAAAGGAAAGAAGTGGATTGGAATATTTTAGATTAAAACCCTTCATTAGTTTGGGTGAAGCTCATTGTGAGGCAAAGAGCACTGGATCATTCACATCCCAAGGATTTATCCATGTTTTTCTTGGAGATTTGACCCTGATTGTTGTTTTTCCCTGTTTTTACCTCACACCTCAGCATAAAATTAAAGGGGATTATGGAAATGGGCTGCTCTTCTCAGTATTCCATGTGAATTCCCAGTTTTTGAGTTCTCTTTGTCTCTCTGTGTGATTCCTCATCAGCTGGAGCTGAGGAATCTCCTGGATATTGGAAACATGGAAAACATCAGGAGTCAAATCAACTCCTGGCATCCATCAGGGAACAGAGATTTCCCTGGGTGATAAATATTGGATCCAATATTGGACATCTCCACCCTGAGCCTATTCCATCCTGGAATTCTGAGGGAGTTACTGATGTCCTGGTGGGAATTAAGGGCCTCATCCCTTTGCTGTTTGCTCCTGGGGTGATCCTGAGCTGATTTCATCCAGGGCTCAATTCCACTGCAGCCCATTCCATAAACATTTCCACACCAAATTTCCTCCAGCACAGCAGGAGCACAAACAACCTGCAATCAGAGTAGCCTAAAAAAAATGCCATTTTTTTGTTTCACTCCTGTTTTCTCCCACAGAAAACCTTGAAAGCTTTTGTTTCCCGGTAATTTTTCCTCTTTTGTGACAATTCCAACAGAAGGATGAAGTCAAAATCTCCCCGTTTCTGACCCAGCTGGGTTTAAACAAAACAAGAACTTCGGATTTTCTCTGTGTTCTCCGCAGGCCCGAGTTGTGTTGGTGTCCCAGTGGGAGGTGAAAATCAGATTATTGTTATTTTCTTGTAGCTAAAGCGAGGAGTTTTCACTGCGAGAGAAAACAAAACCCGGCTTGCTGCTTGTGCTGAAAATGAGATTTCAGAGAAAAGCAGATCTGAAACAGAGAAGTTTCTCCTCTGCTGTGTTGGGGTTGGAGTTTGGCTTTTGACACGTTTTTGGTGGAGGGAACGAGGATGGTTTGTAATGGGGAATTTTCCTTGGAGTGTTGCTTACTTCAAAAGCCGTATTTTCATTGGAAAATGGTGTTGGATGGCAAATCCTGGATCCCAGAGGGGGAATTTTTACAGGAGTGTGGAGTGATGGGAGAAGGGGGAATGGCCTTAAATTGAAATGGGGGTAGGGTTAGATGGGAGATTGGGAATTGGGAATTCCTGGCTGGGCTGGGATTGCCAGAGCAGCTGGGGCTGCCCCTGGATCCCTGGCAGTGCCCAAGGCCAGGCTGGACACTGGGGCTGGAGCAGCCTGGGACAGTGGGAGGTGTCCCTGCCATGGCAGGGCTGGCACTGGGTGGGATTTAAATTCCCTTCCAACCCAAACATTCTGGAATTCTGGGAAGTTTTTCCTGAGCTCCAGCTCCCAGCCCTGCAGGATGCTCAGGGGGTTTTAGTGATGGACATTTCCCCAAACCCCCAGTTTTGGGAACAGGAGCAGCTCTGTGTGTGTTGGTGTCCCAGCCTTGGGGACAATGCCTTGCTCAAAGCTCATGAGGAGGAAGAGAAGAAAATCAGAAGAGGAGCCTCCAGAGGAACCCTAGGAGATGATTCCTTTTCTTCTGAAATCCAAGGAAAAGGGAGAAGTGTCTGGATGAGACAATTCCTCCCTTTCATGCACAATAATAACACCGAGAGTTTTTTTTTTGTCAGCTCTTCCCCCGTGCTCCCCCACAAATTCCGAATGAATAAGATAATGAGGGCCATTAAAATAATTTTTATCCAGGATAATAAATGAATAAAACAATTGAACATCTCCAGGATCAATCCTCTTTCTGCTCCTGCCATCAGAGGAGTTTCAAGTGTCCCAAAAAGATGATTTTGCTGCCAATAAAAATCTCAATGTGTGTATCCAGCCCCTAAAACCACCAGCTTTTAGCACTTCTGTGTGGCCTCAATTTCCTGCATTATTCCTTTTTTATGCTCTGGATGCTCCAAAATATGTCCCCTTCCCAAGGATGCCTTTAAGGATCCACAGCTGCCCTTGGAAAATCCCGGCTCAGTTGGACTCTCTGGAAAAGCATCGCATCCCTGAAATATTGAAGTTATTTCAAGAAATGCAGGGACACATTCCCTGCTCTGAGTCCTACTTTATGTGGCATTAGTGGCTTGGTCACCTCGTGCTCCATGAATAATGGAAATGCGGATTCTGCAGTGTCTACAGGAATAAAAGCTTGGGAAACGTGGATTCTGCAATGTCTACAGGAATAAAAGCTTGGGAAATGTGGATTCTGCAATGCTTACAGGAATAAAAGCTTGGGAAATGTGGATTCTGCAATGCTTACAGGAATAAAAGCTTGGGAAATGTGGATTCTGCAATGCTTACAGGAATAAAAGCACAGCATTAATTTGGGCTGTTTGCCCCTCTGTGGGAAAGCTCCCACAGCCACCAGCTCTTCCCAGGGATGCTCTGGAGCCTGGCACGACCTGCATGTTGAAAATGGATTTTCCCACATGGAATAAGCCTTTCCTTGCTCTTTTAAAATTCTGGTTTTTAGGTGATGCAGAGAGGGAGCTGGGCTGATTCCATGGATTTTGGCAGCTGGCTGGGGCTCAGACACAGGGAAAGGAGTTTCCAAAAACGCAACGTGGGCTGGAAGTTCTTTTTCCAAACTGGTGAATATCTGGGGCTTTGGGAAAAAGGAATGCGAGCAGCAGGTGGAGGGAAGGGATTCTCCCCCTGTGCTGTGCTCTTGTGGGATCCCACCTGGAATATTGTGGACAGGTGTGGTGTCCCCAGTAAAAGAAGGACACGGAGCAAGTCCAGAGGAGGTCATGGAGTTGGTAAAGGAACTGGAACAGCTCCCCTGTGGAGAAAGGCTGGGAGAGCTGGGAATGCATTTCAGATTGGAATCTGAAATGCAGGGAACTCTCAGAGCTTTGGGCCTGAGAGCCCAAGCTGAGAATTAAACCCAGGATTTGATCTGAGCCCTTGGAAAAGGCTCCCAAACTGAGGTGCCAGGAGTGAGAATGTGGATTTATAGTTTAAAGCAGAGACAGGTTAAGCTAAGAAGAGGAAAGTTTAGAGTTTTAGAGCTGAAGATATAGAAATAAAAGCAGTTCCAGAGGTGAACAAGGAGTTCAGAATGCAGCACTGTGGGTCTGTGTGCCATGACAGGACTGGCTAAGAAAGCTCACACTGCAGCATGGCTCCATAAGATGAAATATTTAAGGATTGGGTCAAAAACATAAATATCCCTGTTGGTGGTATTTTATTATCAATAAATCCTGTTGGTGGCATTTTATTATCAATAAATCCTTAAAAAGTCTTGTGACTGAGGGTCTTGTGACCTTCTGAACCATGCAGCGAAGATGTGAGCTGAACTCACCCTTCCTGCCTGTATAAAAGACAGGAAAAATAAATCACATCATCAAAAACACTCAGAGGTCCCATCTTGAGCTCCTCACAAATTCCCCACAGGAATGTTCAGCCTGGAGAGGAGAAGGTTGTGTGGAGACCTCCCAGCACTTCCAGGGAGCTGGAGAGGGACTGCTCATCAGGAGGACACAGGGAATGGGTTCAAACTGAAAAAGGAGAAAATTAGGTTGGATATTGGGAAGGAATTCCTGGCTGGAAGGGTGGGGAGGTCCTGGAATAGAATTTCCAGAGGAGCTGTGGATCCCTGGAAGTGCCCAAGGCCAGGACGGATGAGGCTTGGAGCACCCTGGGATAGTGGAAGGTGTCCCTGCCTGTGGCAGGGGGTGGGAACTGGATGAACAAAAAAAAAACCCCAAAACTTTGGAAACTGCAGTTTGAAGACATAAAGAACATATTTTTGGAGGATGGGAGGTTCAGGGATGCAGAAGTCCCTGGAACACCTGTGGGATCTGAATCGTTGCTCTGCAGTGCTCCCGTGACCAAAATCTGTGGTGACAACAACGAGGAGCTCTGTGTTCAGCAGAGGGGCCTGGGGTTTGTGACACTGGGTTGGAGATCAGACAGAACGGAGACAAAAAAACTCCCTGGGTTTCCAACCTGGGGATTTCAGCTCCCAGAATAAATTTAGCAGCGTCTGCAGTGCCTGGCTGGGAGTTCTGAGCTCACTGCAGTGGTGGCTGGACTGATTGACCCCTGGGGTTTTGGGAGCAGGAGGGTGTGGAAGGATGAGAAGAGTAAATCCACCAAATAACCCAAAAGGCTCCAACATCGGTCACAAACCTCATTTCTGCTCTGGAAACAGAGCATGGGCTCAGGGAGCACTGAGCACCAGCGGGGAGGAAACTCCAGGGGCAGATATTGACAGGAAAAATGGGAACCTTTTTAACTAAAATATGGAAGATTTAGATGGGATGTTGGGAAGGAATTCCTGACTGGGAGCATGGGGAGGCCCTGGAAGAAGTTCTGGCTGTCCCTGGATCCCTGGAAGTGTCCAAGGCCAGGCTGGACAGGGCTTGGAGCACCCTGGGATAGTGGAAGGTGTCCCTGCCCATGGAAAAATTTGATCTTTAAAATCCCTTCCATCCCAAACCATTCCATGATTCTCCTGAGCTGGGATGACTCCAGGATTATTTTCCCACTGAGGAAATGGCTTTTACATTGCACGTGGATACAGGAGCCTAAACTCAGCCTAAATCCTTGTGCAGCCGCAGCTCAGATCTGGTTTGGAGTGTGATTAATTAATTAATTAATTAGTAATTAAACACTTCCAATAGATGCCTTCCATCTGTGGCTTGAAAACCGCCTGACCTTGCTGCTCTTCCTGGCTGGCTTTGCTTTAGAGCAGCAGAATCTCTGATTTGCTCCTGAAGATGTGGAAAATATCCCCAAAATGCTGCACTTTGCTGAGAGGCTGCCAAGCCCCACCTCCCTGGGAGTGAAGAGCTGAATCATTCCAGAAATTGCTGGCTCGGAACCCACTCCAGAGCCTCATTAATTAAAAACAAAAGCTGGAAATAACTCGAGCCCCTGAGGATTTTTTTTTTTTTCCCCCTCACAAACTCCCATGTTCAGCTCTCAATTCCTCTGGAAATAAATAACAGGACAAGAATCTTCAGTTTGCTTTTATCCTGCTGCCAGCGCATCCAGCTGGGTTTATTCCGTGGTAACAAATGGACCAAAAGTGGAGAGATCGGAGCGGGGAAGAGGAATCATTGTCACGGTTGGGTGTTGGGAGCCTCCTTAATTCTGAAATCCAGTTCTGGGTTTGATGTTTTGTTTGCTCACACAACCCCTGCTTCCCTGGGCGCATCCAGGGATGGCAGAACATGGAAAGCATGGGAAGAAAGGCTTGGATTTAACTCCGGCTGGGATGTGGAGACTTCAGGGAAGTGCTGCAGGGAATACCCACGGGTGGCTGAACTCCTGAGGGAAAGGGCACGGCAGAATTCCCTGCCCTGGGTCGCAGGAGTACCAAGGGCTGGTCCCAGCAGGGAGGATTCCATGGATTGAAGTGGTGTGGGGTCATGGAAAAGGGTTTGGAGGCCCTTTGTTGTGAGGCAACAACTTCAGCTGCTCATCCAATGACAGGAATAAAATCAGGGGAGCTGCAGGAGTGAATCCAGAGGAATCCATGGAGCTGCTCCAAGGGCTGGAGGAGGCTGGGAGAGCTGGGAATGTTCCCCTGGAGAGGAGAAGGCTCCAAGGACAGCTCAGAGCCCCTGGCAGGGCCTGAAGGGGCTCCAGGAGAGCTGCAGAGGGACTGGGGACAAGGCCTGGAGGGACAGGAGCCAGGGAATGGCTCCCAGTGCCAGAGGGCAGGGATGGATGGGAGATTGGGAATTGGGAATTCCTGGCTGGGCTGGGATTGCCAGAGCAGCTGGGGCTGCCCCTGGATCCCTGGCAGTGCCCAAGGCCAGGCTGGATGGAGATTGGAGATAGTGGGAGGTGTCCCTGCCCGTGGAACTGGATGGGATTTAAAGTCCCTTCCAACCCAAACCATTCCAGGATTCTGTGATTCCCTGAACCCTTCCCAGCCCAGTTTCTGGGAGCCGTAATTAATGTTTAATTTCTATTTTTTAAAAATTAAATATATTCAAATTAAGGCTCACGAGCACCTCAGGAAAACAGAATTCTGTGGAATTCTTGGAAAACAAAAACTTTTCCCACCAAGGAGGACCAGAGCAAGCCAAAGCTGCTGACCCACTGAGAGACTGGTGCCATCATTTTTTGGGAGCTGCTAGAAAAGTGGGAAGTAGTTCCTACTGTTCTGGATATTCCATAATAAGCCAAATGCTGATTCTTGCATTTGCCATGAGAATAATTAACCCTTCTCCTCCTGATTCCATGTCGATTTGTTCCTGATGAAATAGATAATAAATCAACGTTATTCTGGGGTTGAGCATCAGGGATATCTTGAAGGATCAATACAAGATTATCCAGTGCCACCTCTGTTCCCTGACTTCCAGGAAGGATTTCCTGTCCAACCATTCCCTCTGTTGGTGCTGGAGCTTTTGTGGGTCCCAAACCCCGTCCTTTGTTGGTGCTGATTGTTAAAATTAACATAAGAGAGGAGGGGTTTGGTCACTCCTTGCTCCATTTCCCACCTGGACTGGAAATCCATGCACCCTTGGGATTTTCCAAGGGTCTTTTAAATTGCAAATGTGGGTGTGTGCTCTGTCACCATCTGCCAGAGCTGGGGCAGTTCTCCTCTGTCCATGGGGCAGGTTTCTTTATCTCTGCCACAGCCAATCCTCCCTCCAGGAGATCTCTGCTGTCCATGGCCACGGAGTGTCCCTGCAGGGCTGATCCAATTCCATCATCCCATGGGAGATGCTCTGCCCAGGGCAGGAGCCAAGCATTCCTACCTGGATCCAATCTGAGCCTGGAGCAGCACAGCAGCCTTTGCCCCCTGCATTCCCAGAGGAGCAGCTTTCTCCTGCCCTGCATTCCCAGAGGAGCAGCTTTCTCCTGCCCTGCATTCCCAGAGGAATTCCAGGCCCATCTCCAGCAGCCCTGGAGCTGCAGAGGAAAACTCCAGCCTTGTGCAGGATCCCTGCTCCGGCAGAAGCACAGCTGGCCCTGCAGGAGGGCTGATCCACCATGGAATGGCACTGTGCCACCACCCTGACACACAGGGGGTCAGGTCTATTCCGACTGTGGCAGTGGTTTGTTTTAATTTTATTTTAAATTTAAATTTAAATTTTAATTTTAATGTTAATGTTAATTTTCATTTTCATTTTAATTTTTATTTTTATTTAAAAAAATTATTTCCCTAGTAAAGAACTGTTATTCCTACTCCCAAATCTTTGCCTGGGAGCCCCTTAATTTCAAAATTATAACAATCCAGAGGGAGGGGGTTTGCATTTTCCATTTCAAGCCCTCCTTAGCACACACCTGGCTTTTCAGACCGAGACAAAGGGCAGGGGAAACCAGGAATGAGCTGCATGGACACAGCACTGAGCACACCCAGCAGCCCCTGAGGATGCAGAGTGGTTGCACTGGTGGGACTGGGGCAGAAAGATGGATGAGGGAATTTCGGGAAGCAGCACAGGGCATTCCATGGGAAATATCCACTCATCCTGAACGAGGGCAGCTGGTCTGGTCATGTCCTGACAGGAGAGTTTGGATCAATTGTGCTCCCAGCAAGCTGGACCACCCAGCATCAATCACTGCAGTGTGGCTGTGCCGGGGCACGGCCTCGCTGGCAGCACTTAACGAGTTTCCTGTGCTAATTAATCATGTTTATCAAGCATAATTGCCCTTTGCACTCTGCCTCTGCCAGGCTGCCTTTTCCCCAGTGTTTTTTGAATAATTCATGTGGCTCAGGACGCTGCTGGGTGAATTTGAGGTGCACAGTAACCTGTGCAGGTAAGAGCTGCTCACCTGGGGAGGTTTGGCGATAAACCTTTGTTTCAGGTGTTTTAACCAACAATAAATTCCCTTTTCTACTCTGCTCGATGTCTGCCTGCAGCTCTTGTCTGCTTTTCTAAGGGGAAATGATTCTTGTTTCTCTGGAAGTTTCAAACCTGGAGCAGGTCCAGCTGCTACAACTTAGGGGGAAGGTTTTAACCACCAGAACCCTCCTAAGTACAGGGAATGGAGTCCTGGAAATGGGATATCTTCTCCTCTGGGAATGCAGCCCCAGCCCCACCTTGGGCTCAGAGCTCTGCCTAAATTCTGGCTGGAAATTAAAATGTGCAATGAAACTGGGATATAAAGAGCTGAAGGGGTGAGCATGGAGGATGGGAAGTAATGGAGATTCTGGAGGTGCCGTGGGGAGCTCGGCAGGGAGCAGATTGATAAAACATTGGATTCCCCAGAGATGGAAACAAACCCAGAATTCCAGGATGGTCAGGCCTGAAGGGATCACAGTGGGGCATCTGGTCCTTGCTCCAGCACAGGATTGTGTCCAGACACCTCTGGAATATCCTCAGGGAGGAGACTCCACCTCTCTCTGGGATCTGTTCGGTGCCCAGGGCAGAGGTTCTGCTCCTGTCCAGGGGGAATTCCTGGGATCAATCCCTGCCCATTCCTCTGGTGCCACTGCCGGGCCCCTGGAGCAGAGCCAGGATGAGATCCCATCATCCCAGCACTGCCAAGGCCACCTCTTTCCATGTCCCCAAGTGCCATTGGTTGTGTTAAATCCAACAAAAATTTGTCGTGGAGATCCAACCTGTGTTACCCCCCAGGGGAGTGTGGAAAAGACTTTTCCTGTTAAAATCTCTGAGATTCCAGCAGAGCTCCTAAAATTTCCTGACAAGGCATCTCCAGGATAGGTGGTTCAGAGCGTTTGCAGCTGAAATAAAACCCCAAGCCCAGCAGCTGGTGATTAGAGATAAGCAAACAGTGGAAATAAAAATCTCTTCAATAATCCCACACTGAGCACGAGGAAATGTGGGAATAAAAACATCCCAGCCTTTCCCTGGAGCTGCAGGCTCCATGGTCCCAGGGATTCTCTGGAGGTGCTGCTCTCCCTGGGCTGGTTCATTGGATCATCAATAATTTACACCTTTGTTTGGGGAATTATAGGAAAACCCTTTTTCCCCCCCATCCTTACAAGGATGAAGGATTACCAAACAAATCCCCTCTGGAAAATTAGGGAAGTGCTGCCTTCTTCCCCACAAAAGGAATTTGTTAATCCAGACATTTCTGATGTCACACAGCCCAGAATGGTTTGGAAGGGACTTCTAAAGATCACTCAGTCCAACTCCCCCCTTTAAATTCTCATTTTTAAATCCATTTATGGATTTGAAAGGAATTTTGGGATCTCTTGTCTGATATACCGGGAAGCGCTCAAAAGACCTGTGGATGTGGAACTTCCTGATGTGGATTAGTGGTACTCGTTCAACGGTTGGATTGATGATCTTGGAATCTTTTCCACCCTTAAGGTTTCCATGATTTTACCTGGGAGGGAATCAATTCAGTGTTTTTAAAAGCTGTTGTCTGGAAAACCTGAGGAAAAAGGGCTTTTCCTACAGATCCTATGGAAACAGGAAAGCCTTTCCTGCTTTTGGTTGTAATCAGGAGCTGGCTTTAGACAGGAAAAAGCGTTTTCTCCCCTTAATTCCCGCCATTCCCAGGTATTTTTGGGATGGCCATTGCAAATCTGTGCAGTGATGGGGTTGAACGGGATCCTGGGGTGTCCAATCATCCCAGGTACCACTGGAGATGCTGGAAATGGGAAGAGATGGGAAAATGGGAAATGGGAAATGAATTCATTCCTGTTAAGGACCTAAAGAAATCATGGAATTGTTAAGGTTGGAAAAAAACCTTTGGGATGACCAACCAGCATCACCACTAAACCAAATCCTCAAGTGCCACACCCAGACATGTTTTGGACACTTCCAGGGATGGGGATTCCATTACTGCTGTTCCATCTCCATGCTTTCCATGGAGAAATTTTTCCCCACATCCAATCCAACCCTGCCCCGGTGTCACTTGAGGCCATTTCCTTTTGTCCTGTCACTCAGGACAGCTCATCCTTAGCAGACAACCTCTTTTTCCAGGGATTTGCCAGGCCGGCATCCCCAAAACTTGGAAATCTGGAGGGATTTCAGCATGTGGAGGTATGTTAGAGCAGATCTGCAAGAAAATTAATCAATAGACATAAATTTATTGATTGATTGATTACCCCCATTGGTAACAGAGAGTATCTGATTTATAGTTTGAATTTATTCATGTCAGATTTCAGAACGTCTTTAAAATTTAGAGAAGAATCAGTTTTTATTGCATTTTTGTTAAATCTGAGGTGCTTTTGGGCCACAATCAAGTCAAGGAATATGAATCAAGGAATATGAATCAGGGAGTCATGGAATGGTTTGGGTTGGTTGAGACCTTAAAGATGTTCCAGTTACAATCCCCTGCCTAAACTGCTTAAATTTTCCTCTGGAAGAAAAGTTTCCATGACCATGAGCTGTGCTTTCACTAAAACCAAACCCCCTCCCAGGACTGGAGTATTTATCTCTTAAAATGCCAAGATCTGGGTCTTAATATGGCAAAAATAGAGAATTTTTGGTGAAGTCAGCATCTCAAACAATACAAATATTCCCAGACTGGAATGAGAAGCAGGATAATGTTTCATGAGGATATCTAACCTGACATCCTGTATTTACACCGACTCTTAGCAACTCTGCCTGCCTGGAGCTCAATAAATTCTGATTAAAATGGAGCTGTGTTCTGGAAAATCAGTCTCTCACCAGCCTGGGAGAGCTGGAGAGTTCTCCTGCCTTCCTGTTTGGATGCTCTTCCATCAAAAACGGGAATGTTGCTCCCTATTTCAGTTTTTCTGTGTTTTTCCAGCTCTGAATTTCTTGGCCAGGAAACAAAAGCCTGCTTTGCCTGCTGGGTGTCTGCAGAGTGAGGTGGGGATGATGGGGGCATGGAAAAAAGTTGAGGAATTTGTCACTGGAATTGGGATTGCCACAAAAGAGGGATTAATTCTGGTTTGCAGGAGAAACAAGTGCCACCCCCTGCCATGGCAGGGACACCTTCCACTGTCCCAGGTTGCTCCAAACCCCGTCCAACCTGGCCTTGGGCACTTCCAGGGATCCAGGGGCAGCCACAGCTGCTCTGGGAATTCTATTCCAGGACCTCTCCACCCTCAGCCAGGAATTCCTTCCCAATATCCCACCTAAATTTCCCCCATGTGCTGTCACCCCAGTTCCTGAGGACTTGTCCCTCTCTGGCTCCCTGTAGCCACCTCAGACCCTGGATGGTGCTGTGGGGTCTCCACACAACCTTCTCCTCTCCAGGCTGAAGAGCGCATTCCCAGCTCTCCCAGCCTTTCTCCATAGGGATGGTGCTACAGTCCCTCCAGCAACCTTGGGGACTCCTCTGGATTTGCTCCAACAATTCCATGTCCTTCTTTTGTTGGGGGCACCACAGCTGTCCATGGTATTCCAGGTGGGATCACATGATCGCAGAGGAGAGGGGCAGAATCAAGCTCATCCAGATCAGCCCAGCTGATCCAGATACTTCTCCTTGCCTGCCTCTGTAGCCATGAAGGATCGAGGAGGATGGAGGAGCAATTCCCACCAAACCCCAGCAGGAATTCCTGCCTGGACTGGGAGCTGTGGCCGGAGAGGTTTCTCCTCCCCACAAGGGCGCTGCTTACACCGTGGTCCTGGGAGAAGTCACTCTTGGAATATTGGGAGTCTGACTCCGGCTCCAAGAGCCCTGGTGGTTCAATAAGAATTCCTGGTGATGCTTCACTGGCTCTTCCATGGCTCTGACACGGTGCCTCAGGCAGGATGGATTACACGGTCTCCCCTTTCCAAGAGGGAATTGCGCCGGGAATACGGATGAGTCAGCGGAGATCCCACTTCATCATCATCCTGACACCTGAAACTCCAACCCTGAGCTCCCTCGGCCTGTCTTTTTCCACGAGCCAGGGTACAGGATGCTGCTGTTGCCTCCTGGAACGGCTGACAGCTAATCCTTCACGGAAAATCAGATTTAATAAATCCACAGCCGTGTTGCTTCCGTGGGGAAGCTCCGGATCCTTCCCATAATCACAGGGAACCTCCAGGGATGAGCAGCACCTTTTATACACTCCTTTCCCTGAGATCTGTGAGTTCATCCCAAATAAATCCTGGGAGAAGGTTTCATTTTTCTTCCGTGGGGTCGATACTCGGCTCGCAGGGAGCGGATCCATCTGTTTATTTTCCTCATCCCTTTGCAGGATGGATGGAGCACAAGGCCGGGAAAGAGATGCTGTTATTTCCTCTTATCTCAGCCTGTGATTTTTGGAGTAGGCTGACACAAGGTTTAATAAATATTCCCTTAAAAGGGAAGTGAAATGTTCTCTGGAAAGCTTCAGCTTTTGAATGGAAGAAAGGAAAAAGTAGGGGAAAATCCAAGATATTTCTGATTTCGAGGGTGGCTTTGTTAGGAGAGACGGGATGGCTGTTCCTGGATTAAAATAAGGGCCTGGAGCCCAAGACAAATTAATGACAGAAAGAATGATTGATTTAATTCCTCACTAAATTATCATCGACATTCCAGGGATAAAAAGCAGGGATAACACTGGAGTTCACCCCCCTTGCCATGGAAAAAACAAATTTAATAAACACCAGGAAACTTACTAAGTTGTTCCAATAAATCCCAAAATCCCATTCCTGAGGTAAAGCTGTGTTTTGCTGCCCTGACACATTCCAATTCCCTTTGTGTTATGGAATCCCAGAATTAAATCCCATCCCACCCCTACCATGGGCAAGGACACCTCGCACTATCCCAGGGTGCTCCAAGCCTTGTCCAGCCCAAACCATGCTGGGATTCTGGGATTCTGTGCTCTGAGAATCTGGAAAACACAAGCACAGTGCTGGGAATTTGTGTGGAAACACCTCCCTTGGCAGAAGGAATCGGGAATCCGGGCACGGCTCATCTTCCAGGAATCCCATTCCTGGAATTTGGCTCCTGGGATGGAGGAGCCTGCACCTGAGGGTGTCCCTGTGCAGGGGGGTGTGTTGTGAGGGCTGCCCTGGCAGGGAATTGATGCCTCAGGTTTGAGCTTTTCTATTTTCCCACTCTGAGCTGCTTCAGTGTGTGGGGCTGGGTTCACATCAGGGGATGCTGAGCTCTCTGCACAGAGCAGGGAGACAAAACAATTCCTGCTCCAGCTGGGCACCAAGGACAAATGATCCAAACCTCAGCCCAGGAGCACAAACAACGTGGGCTGCAGAGAGACAAACAAGCAGGGTGGGAGTGCCTGGGCTAAAGCTGGAACGGGACAATGAACTGCAAGGTGCAAATGGAGCAGAGCTGAGCCAAGGCAGAGACCCCGGCAGCGCTCGTGCATTTTGGGACCATTTGGGTTCCTCTTGGGGGCAGCCCTGGCTGGGCTCTGGTGCTGCCCAAGGTGGATCCATGGAGGAGATGCTTTGGATAAATCCCTGCTTTATTCTGTGACTCCACCCAGCCTCTGCTCCAGGGCAGCCTGCTCAAGGAGTGACCACATTCCTTGCCTTTGGTGCTGGGTGGTCCCACAAACTCCAGCCAGTTCCCACCCTGAGTTTTGTCCATTATAATTCCCAGTTCCCTGTGCCTTGTGTTGCCAAGGCGATGGATTTCGAAAGGCCAAATCCGTGCTCGCTTTTCAAAGGCTGAGTTGTTCTTTTTGATCTGCAAACCAGGGGCAGCCGCAGATCCAGGCCTGGCTTTTGTGCTCCCTTGTTTTGTCTTCGTGTTACAACCAGAATGATCTTGGCAGCTGAATTCCTTGGGATAAAAACTCAGCATGGGATCTTGTCAGGGAGATGCTGAAGTCACTTTGGAACTGCTGAGGTAGTCGTGTGAAAAGGCATTTAAATACCCAGCCTGTGAATTCCTTGATATTTTCAAATTCGTGGACAGGATGACGGCATTGGGATGACTCCTGAAGATTTTCCTGTGCTGGTATCCATGGGCACCCTTTGGAAAGGCCGTGGGACACAAACAATAGTTCTGGATCCTGTAATTTATCGGGAGAATTCCGTTTGGGATCGGCAGGAGAACAAAAATGCAATTATTGCATCTCTAACCTGACTCAGGACCTGGCACAAGGAATGACTCGTGGATTCCTGGTTTTTCCTCCTGCTGGGACAGAAATTGGCTCACAGCTTCTTCCTTGGCCTTTTTGTTGACTCCTGAAGTTAAATCTTTTAATCCTGAGCTCAGGAGGAAAACTCCTGACTCAGCTCTCGCACCCCAGGGACCAGGCAAGAACTTGCACAGCACAGGGAGGGAATTCGAGCTTATCTTCCCCAAATTCTGCAGGAATACAATAACCCCGACACCTGGAGCTGGGATTTTGCAGATATTTATGTCAAACACATTTTACCTCCAAACAGCACAAGTGATGCTCAGAATTAAGCAGCCTAATTCTGTTTTTATGTTGCTCTTTGACTCCCTGAGCCTGGACATTCCTGATCGTTCCCATTCTGCCAGGCCCTCAGTTTTTTTAGGGAATGCTTGATTATTTTGGGGTCCTAGAAGAAGGATTTATCTTTTTTCTGCAGAATTTGGGTCCTTTGGGAATCATCCAAGTTGTTTATTTTCAGCAGAGACCACTTTTATTTACCATAGCTTTTTCCATTACCTGGTAGATGCTGAAACAGGGTGGAATTTTAGCAATTTAACAAAATCTGACACTTCCAGCTCCCAACTGCACCCCAAGCTGTGGAAAACATTGGGAATTCATCTTTTCCCTTCTCAACAATGGGAAAACATGGATTAAATACCTTTAGTCTGCACAGTTCTGGGCTGAGCTGATGCACCTGGACAGCTCCTGCAGGGAGCTGATGGATCACGGCTGGGACGCTTAATTAATTAATAAATTAATTAATTCCAGTCTTCCAACCTGGAGCAGGAGCTTGGAATTCGTTCTGGCAGTGCCAGCAATGTGATTAATGCCCATCTGCATGGGGCAGATGTTGCTGAGACCCAGCCTGTTGGAAAATGGATGTTTCCCAGAATATCCTGAGCGGGAAGGGACTCCCAAGGATCGTGGAGTCCAACTCCTGACCTCTTCACGCTGTGCTGCCACCAAATTGTTGGCACCTGTTGCCATCCCTGCACATCTTCCCAGGAAGCTCCAGGAAAAACCCCCCAGATCCCCCAAAACCCTCCCCAAACACCCCCAAATCCCCCCTGATCCCCCCATACCCTCCCAAATCTCCCTCACCCTGATGTTGTGAAATCTGATGACCTCAAAATCCCCTCAAACCCCCTCAAAACATCCCCAAATTCCCCTCAATCTCCCTCACCCTGACATTCTGCATTCTGATGACCCCAAAGTCCCCCCATAAACCCTCCCCAAACACCCCCAAAGAAGATGGGGAGATGCCAGAAGATGTTGGGGTTGGTTCTGGCACAGGGAACCTTGGCTGCTCCTGGAATTCTGCAGGCACCTGCTGGGCCCTGGCTTGGGTCAGGCAGGATAAACCGCTGGATTTCATGGCTGGGCTTTCCCCCTGGCCCTGGTTTGGTGGTCCCAGCTCCATCCTCACAGCATTCCCAGGTTTGCTGTGTCCTGTGGCTGAGCCCTCAGGTGCTCCCTGGAGTTCTTGCCTTTGCTGTCTGCATTTCCCTTCTCCCAAATCTTGGGTTTCTCACGGATTTGGAAGTGGGAATCTTGTTTTTCCTAGGGCTGGAGTCTCTGATTGTGGGTTTTCCATGTGTTGCTGTTGTTGTGGTTCAGCTTCGTCGTTTCTGTTCAGATCTTTCAAAAACAGCAGGAATGAGGGGCTGGAGCATGTCCAGGGAAGGGAACAGAGCTGGGGAGGGGCTGGAGAATTCCTGAGGGAGCTGGGAAGGGGCTCAGCCTGGAGCAAAGGAGGCTCAGGGGGCCCTTGTGGCTCTGCACAGCTCCTGCCAGGAGGGGACAGCCGGGGGGGTCGGGCTCTGCTCCAGGGAACAGGGACAGGAGCAGAGGGAACGGCCTCAGGCTGGGCCAGGGCAGCTCAGGGTGGGCCCAGCAGGAATTTCCCCATGGAAAGGGGGCTCCGGCCTTGGCACTGCCCAGGGAGGTTTGGAGTGTCTATCCTGGAGGTGTCCAAGGAATTCCTAGTGGTGGCACTCAGAGCTCTGGGCTGGGGACAGGGTGGGCACTGGGCACAGCTGGGGCTCGATGATCCTGGCAGGATTTTCCAATCACACAATGAAGCTGCTGGTGTGGAAAACCAGGGCAAATTCTGCCTCCTTCAGCAGTTCCCCCATGGAAACCTCACGGAAAACACTTCGTGTGTTTTCTGCTCACTGTTTCAGTTCAGTCCACACCCCCTGACTTTTCCTGCCTGGAAATTCCCCTGCTGGCAATTCCTTGTCCTGCTCTTACTGTTGGGCATCTTTCAAGCTGGGAATGGGCAAACCAGGATGGGGAGAGACAATATGGAAAAGCAAAATTTAATCTCCTCAAAGCCATAATTCAACAGCTGCTGAGGGAGGAAATCCTTCAAAAAGGGTTGAAAACCAAGTCTGAGATTTCCACCTGCAAATCCAAGGTGTGAAACACCCTGGGCAAATCTGCAGCATTCCCAGCACATCTGGAACTGCAAAGACCTTGGAACCGCTTGGATCCTGTCCTCTGCCTCCAGCTCCAACCCTGGCATACACAGATCCCTCTCCTTGAGAGCTTTGTGGGGGTGCTCAGTGCCTAAAATCCCATTTTCCTGCTCCCACTGATGCCTCAAGAAGGCTGCCCTGGAGCAGAGACTGGATGGAGTTCCAGAATAAAGCAGGGATTTATTCAAAGCATCTCCTCCATGGATTCACCTTGGCAGCAGAAGAGCCCAGCCAGGGCTGCACCCAAGATGAACCCAAAATGGTCCCAAAATGCACGAGCGCTCCCGGGGTCTCTCCCTTGGCTCAGCTCTGCTCCATTGGCACCTTGCAGTTCATTGTCCCGTTCCAGCTTTAGCCCAGGCACTCCCACCCTGCTTGTTTGTCTCTCTGCAGCCCACGCTGTTTGTGCTCCTGGGCTGAGGTTTGGATCATTTGTCCTTGGTGCCCAGCTGGAGCAGGAATTGTTTTGTCTCCCTGCTCTGTGCAGAGAGCTCACCATCCCATAATATGAAGCTCAGACCCACACACTAAAGCAGCTCAGAGTGTGAAAAATAGAAAAGCCGAAACCTGAGGCATCACAGCACTCCAAAGGTTAAACCCCAGGCCACAGGTCTGACTTTCCAACTGCATTTCCCTGGAACTCCTCACCTTTCCCAACCAATCAGGCTCCAAAGGGTTCAGCTGTCACGGGCTGTTGGAAAATGCATCAATCCCCAGGAATGAGCCAGCAGGAGAGTCTGGAACAGGGCTGGAGAGAGGGAATGTCCTGGGATTGGACACAGAAGAAACGCTGAGTGCCCACCACAGCCAGCGAGGAAACCTCCAAGTGTCACCTCCAGCTTCCCAAACTCCAAAGGTTATGGATGAACTGCCCTGATTTACTGGATCAACAACACAGCAATGATCTGTCACTCAGGTGCCACCACAGTGCAGTTTGAAGGTGCATTTATAGCTCTGGAACTTCCCAAATCCTCTTTTTTCCTCCTTCCCGTGGGCTGGCCGGATCTGGGATACAGCCTGGTCTATGCTGGACAACAGCCATTCCTTTTGTTGGGATGCAATGGAATTATTTTGGTCAGAATCCCAGATAATCATCTTCAAAATGAAAACCTGCTGGAGGAGAATGTGGCTTCCACTTTAACGCCTGGAATGGGGAAATACTCCTTTACGAACAGGGTGAAAAAACCCTCAGGAATAGGCTCCCCAGAGAGGCTGGTGCCTCAAATCTGTTGGAAAACGGCCTTAATAATATATTTTAAACCTTTGTCAGCCCTGATGTTCTCAAGGAGTTGGACTAAATGATCCCTGTAGGTCCTTTCCAACTGAAATATTCCAATTTTTCCATCTTTTCTGCACCCCACTGGAAGAAAAAGCCTTCAGTAAGCAAACATGAAGAGTCACAATTAACATTTAGGAACCACCAGTGACAGCAGGAATCCATAAAGGGTCCCTGGAGGCCACCAGTTTTCCAATAGATAGGAAATCCATAGGAATGGAGGGATTGGAAACCAATACGGGTTTTCCTAGGAGAACAGCAGGTATTTAAACAGGAATATAATGCCTTATCCACCTTTTTTTCATGTTATAGCCATGCCATGAAGGATTCTGGAAAATGAAATGCAGGAAGTTCCCAGAATTACGGAGCCCTAAAGCCCACCCAGCCTCTGTCTGAAGATGAAACAATGAAAAAAACGGGGAAGATCAAAAAGCTGCTGCAGAGCCCGGTACAAATTCCAGCTTTTTTTGCAAACACAGTCCCACGAGAACAAGAAGTTAAAGAGAAATAAATGTAGGCAGAAAATGTGGAAAGGAGGGGTGAGGGAAATGATTTGTTTGGAGCTTCAGCCTCTGCACAAGCCCCAAAATACAAATCTGTGAGACACCAGGTAGAGCTGGGAGGGATTTTTCCAGCAACACTGCCTGGTTTCCATGGCATTCCTCCCAAAAATAATATTCCCTGTTCCCAGCCAGGCCACCTCAGAGTGGTGGAAATTCCCCAAAATCTGGCTAATTCCAAGCTCAGGTCTGAGACTCGGTGAGCGAACATTCCTTGTGGGACGACTCCACGTGTCCGAGATCAGCCCCAATCTCATCCCTGGCCTGCAAATATTCCTAGGCAGCTGCAGGAGGTTCCCACAGCAAATCCAAGCACTCATTTGCAGCTTTCTACTCCTTAAAATGTGCTTGTAAAAGGAGGGAGAACATTTTTTCCCATGGAAATGAAGTGCTAGGAGAGGAATGGTCGGAAATTGAAAGAGATGTTTAAATTGGGTATTGGGAAGGAATTCCTGGCTGGGAGGATGGGGAAGGGCTGGGATGGAATTCCCAGAGCAGCTGTGGCTGCCTCTGGATCCCTGTAAGTGTCCAAGTGTTCATGGTCAGGGCATTTTATCTAAAGCAAGTGTTTTTTCTTCTCTATTTGCCAGAGAGGCGGTGAAGTAGGAAAAGACTTTGAAGATCTTTGAGTCCGACCATTCCCAGCACTGCCAAGGCCACCTCTGACCCATGAGCCCAAGTGCCACATCCACACAATTTAAAAATTTTTAAATTTAAATTTTTAAAACTCCAGGATTTAAAACGTGTGGATTTTCTGGGCACCCTTTTCCATAAAGGAATTTTCCCAATATCCACCCTGAGCCTGCCCTGGCCCAGCCTGGGGCCGTTCCCTCTGCTCCTGTCCCTGTTCCCGGGGAGCAAATCCTGGTTCCCACCTTCCTCCGAACACTGCCCATGGATTCAACTCCTTTTAATTTCCTGCTCACCTCTTGTTTTCCATAGTTCCATCATTGTCCCAGGGCAATTCACAGCCTGTAACATAAAACATTCCCCACTTTTTGTTCCTTTCCACCTTTTAATTCTTTTCTCCTGTGAGAAGATTTAACGTGAGGAGCTTTTTTTTTTTTCCACAAGCATTTAGAACAACTCAAAATATTCCATTTTTTTTCCCCTTTTTTTTGCACCTGTCTTCAAATCCACGGAGGTCAAGCGATCTTTGCTGCCAAGAACTTGCTGACTCCGCAGCTCTGAGTGTCTCAGTAAGCAAATTCAGCTGCTTCTGCTTTTCTTGCCTCTTGTTGAGCGGAAGCTGGAGATTTTCAGGGTAGCACCACCACAAAAGCAAGGGGGAAAAAAAAATTCCTTTGAAAAGAAGTGGCTTGATCAGCTCGTTCTGGCTTTCCTCGGATGATGAAAGAGGAATTGTTTCGGAGACGCAAAGCTCATCGTTTTCACAAAGGGAGTGGCCTCAGGGAGGCTCATCTTGGCTGAGGGTGGAAAGGTGCTGGAAAATGTGGGGTTGGGTTAAAATATGAGTTAATGACCCTGCTGAGGGTCCTGTTCCCATTAAAGAATTACAGGAAAATTTGGGTTGGGAGGGATCCTAAACTCATCTCATCCCACTCCTGCCATGGCAGGGACACCTCCCACTGTCCCAGGCTGCTCCAGCCCCAGTGTCCAACCTGGGACACTTCCAGGGATCCAGGGGCAGCCACAGCTGCTCTGGGAATTCCAGCCCAGCCCCTCCCCACCCTCCCAGCCAGGAATTCCTTCCCAATATCCCATCTAAATCCACCCCTTTCCATCCTAAAGCCATTCCCTGTGTCCTGTCCCTCCGTCCCTTGTCCCTCTCCAGCTCTCCTGGAGCCCCTTTAGGTACCCTCAGCTCTCCCTGGAGCTTTCCCTTCTCCAGGTGAACATTCCCAGCTCTCCCAGCCTGGCTCCAAATTCCATTTATTTCCTGAGCCAGTCCTGGATTTCATCCTTTCTCCCAGCTTCTATCCCTCCCTGCTGAGTGGCTGTAATTTTGGGAATGCCACTCTCTTTTTTTTTTGCATGGATTGTAAAGAGAAGCTCCCTGGAAGGTGCAGGAAAACCATGTAAATTTCCAGAGCCATAATTTAAGGAATTATACAGCATCCTTGGGCAGTGGGAGGAATGCAGATTGTGTTTGTTGTGCATCAGAACAAACCTGGGTGTGATTACCTGGAAATAATTCTCACTTGTAGAGGGGAGAAAACGCAGCTTTAATTTGAAAACGGGATCAAAAAAATCCCAAATCCAAGCCTTCCCATGTCTACAGAAGGAATTTTTTCCTGTATATCTTGTTTTTTTCCCTTCTTAACCACTCACAGTTCACAAGATTCCTCCATCCTCTCCTTCATGGTCCATTTTGGGAAGGAGAAAAAGTGACATTACTCTCATTGGGATTAATTTTGTTCCATACTTTGGGAATCACTGGGAGACCCTGGAATTTCAGGCATGGGTTGTTTCCTACTGGAGTTCTTCACTGGAGAAGGGCAGGGACAATTTCCACTTTCCAGGGTGCTCTGAGCTCTCTCCAAATTGGAATTGAATTATCCAGGGATGGGACGTCCACGGTTCATCCTGGAAATCTGGGCTTTCAGAGATGTATTATTAATTCCTGGAGGAGCTGATATTCCCTAAAATATTCTGAAATATTCCCTTGAATAGGAATTAAAATCCTAAATTTATTCATCAATGAGATGCAAAATGGAATGAAGATTAAGAAATGCACCTTTGGCTTAAATTCCTTTGGTTTTGGGGGAGCAGGAAAACCCCAAAGCTGCTCATAATATTTTAAATTAAGTTATCACACAAAGGAATATTTCTATAATTCCATACGTGAATCCCAATGTTGTCCCGGTGGGAGGATGTCAGAAACAGCTTTGGATTATTGGATTTTTCTGTCTTTTTTGGGGGGGTGGAAAAAAACCACTGGGAATGATCAGCCTGTCGTGTTGGAGATTCGATTGTCCCCCCATTCCATGAGGAACAGAACGGGAGGAAAAGCCTCGATGGTGATGCACTTGGAAGGAGGGGAATTTAAGAAACTTAGGGAATATAAAGCTGGGGAAAAGGGAGAAGAGCCTCAATTCCTCTGTTCCTTCAGCTCCTTCCTCCCTCTGCCCAGGGAGGATCTGTCCCTGCAGGCTGCATTCCCAAGCTCCTGTTTTGAGCTTCTTTCCTAGATTTTTGTGCTGGATCAGCACTGAGTTGATCGATCCCACATCCAGCCATGATTCCCTGCAATTCCCGTGCTTAAAGGGAATGATGGCTCGGAAAAAAACCACCCAAGGCAGATTTTCAAACCAAGCTCCTATTGGGCTCCAAAAGAAAAATCCCAAGGATTTGCTTTCATAAAATTCCAACCAGTTTTGATTTGCTGATGGAATTGGCTGTCCCACATCCGTTTGTTTCAATCCCATTCCTGCAGTTCTCTCGCCATATTGGGAGTTTATTTAGGGTTCTGCTGGTGTGGTATAAAGGGTGGGAAGGGCGGTGGCTTTTTCCATCTCCTGATCCAGAGCCGAGGAGGATTCGTTTCAGAGGGAATCTCAAAGTAAGGGAGCAGAGGGAAGAACGGGATTTTCTGCCTTTCTGTGGATTCCTGGGATTATTACCCAAAATGGAATCTCAGGATGGGCCACAGGGGGCACCTGGCCCCATTCCCTGCTCCAGCAGGGCCATCCCAGAGCAAAAGTATAAACTTGGGGAATATCCTCATCCCTGGAAGTGTCCCCATCCCTGGAAGGATTTCATGGCCATGGGGATGTGGCGCTTTGGGACAGGGATCAGTGGCGGCCTTGGCAGTGCTGGGAATGATCGGACTCGACCTTAGAGGGCTTTTCCAGCCTTAATAATTCTATGGTTGGATTTTGTGATTCTCTGGGTTTGGGGACAACGCTCCATGGGGAATAAGGGATGGTGGATTTAGAGCCGGGCAAGACTGGATGGGTTGCCTGGGGGAAACTCCCTGTGGTCCTGCCATGGGTGGAGGGGGAACTCCAGAGGTTTTTAGGGAAGCTCCCATCGAGTCAGGAGGTGCAGAGAGGATCCTTTTGCTTCCTAAACTCCTTGGGGTCACTGGTGGTTGGCTGGATCCAATCCCAGGCAATGGTTTAAGTTTTGCCACTTCATCCCACGGGTTTTAAAAATGGAAAATCAGATCCATTTATATAAACATGAATTATATATCATGACAAATGATTAGACAAAAGATCTTAATTAGAATTATTGAGAGCGTGGTCTAATGCAGTGCAATAGAGTAAAACAATAATATTCAAGCAATTTTACTGAAGGCAGCAAAAAGAAACAATTATTGAGTCGAGATTGATAAAACTCACCCAACACCAACACTACTGGGCAGGGCCCTTCCTCTTAACCTTGAGGAGAATCCTTGGAAAGTGTCCCCTTCCCAAAGGAGGAATCCCCCCACATTCCAAGAAGGAATATGACAGGAGAACCTGCACCAGTCAGGGGTTTTAACTTCGAGGTTGCTGAGCCAGACTGGTTCTGCCCTAATTCCACACCAAACCCAGCTCATGATGCCCCTCTCATCCCGCCATGGACTTTCCAAACAGGGCACTGTCCAAGAGCCTGGACCACATTCCAGGGAAAGGGTCCTGCTGCAGGCTCCTGATGCCCAATGAACAAGCGGATGAGTTTTGAGGACACACCGAGCCAGCAGCAGCAGCTCCCAAGCTGAGATTTGCTCATTCCCATGAAAAATCCCATCAGTTTGGCCAAACCCCCCCCCCCCCCCACTCTTACCTTTCAGTGGGAAGATTTATCCCAGCTTAAAGTGGCCACTTTCATCGGATTTAGAGCTCTTCCCACCCAGCAGGAGCTAAATAAAACATTTGGGATGAGCTAATAGGGGATTATCCCTGGGGAGTCTCGCACCGGCTCAGGGAAACTGGTTTAAAAATTACCCCTTAAATTAAAGCAGCAGCACTTCATAAACTGAGGAGCTCTGGATGGTGGGATGGGAGGAATCAGGCACTGGGTGATGGATGAACAGAGTACTTTAGGGAGAGGTGAAATCCTTGGGAAAGATGTCTCCCTCTCATCTGAGGACATTCAGGGAATGTCAGCAGTTTTTTAGGCATGTTTTGAGGTTAATTTCCATCTCTCCCACCTTGGAAGATTCAAGACACCCGATAAATGATGCACTTTTAACTGACACCATTTTCAGGTGCATTTTTGAGTGCTTGACATCGTTCTGAAGGAGGAATTTGAGCAAATAAACCCCCTTGTGCTCATCCTCAAGCAATGTTTCCATTTAATGGCTATGTCAAATAAATTCTGGGAAATGTTTCCAATTAATAAGCGATGTCCATGTTCCAATATTACCCTGCCATGGAGGATTTAGGAATATTTGGGCAATTTACTCCTATTCTTCCCAGTCCCCATTAGCATATTAAGCTGCAATTATCATCTGCTCATATTTCAAACCTTCTGAAGTTTTTATCATGGAGCAGTGGAATTCTTTTCCATGATGCCTGCAGAAAGAAAAAAGAAAGGGAAGATGATATTGGGTTTGAAGAGAGCTGAATCTACGATTAAGGAATGAATATTTGAGAGTCTTGCATTAGGAAATGGCAGCTTTAAATCAGAGGGATAGAATTCCTTTTAAAAAAAAATTGGAAAATGATTCTTGTGTAGAAAGGACTGATCCGAGTGATATGTCTTTTGTTAATTAAAATAAAAGATTTCTTGATGTTAACAGGAGGAAATAATATAATTAGTCTCAAGACAGTGTTGTGGGGAGAAAGAAGATGTTGTTCCTCCAAAATTCCCAGAGATTTGCTAAGAAAGGTTGGAAACGTGGTCTGGACATATAATCATGGAATAGAATCATCATGGAATGGTTTGGCTTGGAAAGGACTTTGAAGCTCATTCCATTCCTCTCCATCCCATGGGCAGGGACACCTCCCACTCTCCCAGGTTGCTCCAATCTCTGTCCAAGCTTGGATTAAACTGGAATATCTAAATTAATTCTGAAATTAAACTGAAATATCTAAATTAATTCTGAAATTAAACTGGAATATCTAAATTAATTCTTCCTCCCCCCAGCCTTTCCTGTCTCCAGCTTTTTTGGGTTTGAAGACTCTTCAGGCTTTGGAATTTGCAGCAATCCTTCATGGAATTCTCCATGGGAACTCTGCAAACTGAAGAAGCCTCTGGAGGAGGGGATTTCCCTCTTTCTATCCAGGACAAGAGGAAACGGCCTCAGGTTGTGCCAGGGGAGGTTTAGATTGGATATTAGGAGGAATTCCTTCATGGAAAGGGTTGTCCAGCATGGGAAAAGGCTGCCAGGGCCAGAGGGAGTCCCCATGCCTGGAAAGGTGGATGTCGCACTTGGGGACACTGTTTAGTGGTGCTGCTCAGTTAATGGTAGGGCTTGGTCTTGGAGGTCTTTTCCAGCCCCAGCCACCCCATGATTCCATGATAAATCATTGGAAAAATTGAGGGAAATAAATGTGACTCTCCACTACTTCCAATTCCTGTTTTCCCAGCTCTATTCCTGCTGCAGTAGTGGGACAAGAATTGTCCTTTTCCCAGAAATAAAGGTGATTTCAGCTGCAGAGGCCACACAGCACCGAGGAGCTTTCCCAGACCTTTTCCCAGACAGGAAGGGGAATGGGAGCAGAGTGAGGGCACAATGGGATTCTGGCTCCAGCCTGCTTCCACTTCTCCTCAGGAATATCCCAGCCAGGGGCAGAAAAAAGGGACGAGAAGAACAAGGCTGAAGGATTCCAGAGATGCTGCAATGTTCCATCCAAAGGGATTTGTGTTTGAATCAATTTCCTGGAAATCCTCCCCAAAACCACCAAGGAAAGTGTTAATAAATAACAACAATTATTGGAAAGGGAAAAAGGGAGCAAAGTGGGTTTTGATTCTTTTTCAGGACATGTTGATAAAAGATTGGTGGGACAGCGAAGGGATCGAAGCGTTCTGGGACAACTTGTGAGAAGTGAGGCTTGAAATTCAGCAAAACCAGAAAAATCTGTGGGATTTTAGGGTTTTCCTGGTTCAGTGTCGGGACAAAACTTCCTGGAGATGGTTAAAAAGTAAAAGGAAGTGAGTTAGGGTAGGAAAGGGCTGGGAGAGAAACCTTGAGGGCCAAACTCTCCAAATATTTGAAATCAAAGCTGCAGCTTCACTGGGAGCCCCGGGGGTGGTTCTCAAAACGATCCTGCCCGAGTAGAGAGGGGTGGGAAGAGCAGGAAAATGGGAAAGGTTGAGGAAAGCAAAGCTCTGTTGGGAGGAGCATGAGGAAATTCCATGGGAATGAAAGGCAAAAAGTGCTGAGAGGGGAAAAAAATATCTATTTTCTGCAGCTCATCCTCAGCCTGTGGAACCAAAATACAACTAAAGCCAGGACCGGCATTAGCCAGTGCTGGCTAATTAGAATAATTGCAATTCTCCTGATTAAAGAGTGAAAGGGAATCCCCTTTCTTGGCATTGAAACCAATCTCCACCTTTTGGGATTGGCTGGAAAGTCATCATCAGGAGCAGATTATTTCACCTCCTCCCTTTTCCAGGGAGTTCCTCTCTCCTAGAACTTCTCCAAGGAACTGGGCTCTGTTCCAGTCTTGGAATTTCCCTGCTCCTGACTGGAAATTATTCTTGGGATAATTGAGGTGGATCCCCGGTGGATGGGAATTATCCCTGGGCTCTGGGAATCTCTGCTGCAGATCCAGGATTTGTGGTGTTGTGTTTTGGTGTTGAAGTCGTGTCAGGAATTTGCTCCTTGGGATATTTAGATTATTCAGTTCATAGGAAAATGTGAATTTAATGTTAATTTAATTTAATTTGTGCAGCTCGAGGAGCAAAGCATGCAGGGAAGTATAATCGTAGTTTGATATCATCTTGATTATTAATTTATAAATCTTTGGATTAAATTTATTGATAGATTTTATCCCTGATATCCTCAAAACCCCACAACTCCTGATCATTTGTTACTATCCAGAAACTCTTTTAAAAAGGAGGAATATTTATCCATGGAAATAATTTTAGAGCCGTTTTTCTTCATCCTATTGTGGTGCTGACAAGGAGACAAATTATTCCTGCACAGTGCAAAGACAAAGAGATGAAGAAATTAAATATTATAAAAATTCGTTTGAAAAATAACTTTGAATTTTTTAGCTCACTTTGATGAAAAAAGTTGCTTTTAATATTTGCTTAAAGTGTTTGCACCTAGACATAGATTTTGATTCCAAGGAAGTTTGGGATTGGTGGTAGAACTAGGTTGGACTTGGTCTTTAAGGTCTTTTTCAACCTTAATTATTCTGTAAGTCTCTGAATTACACCACAAATAAGGAATTTAATTCATTTACTAAAATTATATCCTGGTGTTCTACCAATTTACATCCCTGCTCAGGATGGGGTCATATGGATATTTAATCATGGCAAATTTCCTGGAAAAATGCTGAATCCAAAGCTTTACCTTTCAGGAGAAGATTTTTTTCAGCGCAGGTCAGGAAGAAAAGAAAGATTTTCACCTCCATTTGAACTCTGAGGTTGGGTTTTTTCCCAATTATTTTAAGTTTTCAGGACGTGTGGGTCAATAAAGCTGATTTGCAGGTAGTCCAAGACTTCTTTATCCACAGCTTCCAAAGAATTCTCTTCTAGTGAGAAAATCTGAAGTGACGAAAGACAACAGGGAGATGTTGAACGAGCTGCAGAGGGGAAGATCTTTAATTAATTTTCAAGATGTGTCTTCCCCTACATGAATGTCCTTTCTTTATATTATTTTCTCTTTAATTCCCATTTTTTGGGCTTTTGAGAGGAAATGGTGACCCCGAGTTGCAAATGGTTTACAGGAAAAAGGGATGAAAATGGCACAGAAAATTTGGATTATGCCATTAAGTGCCACCATGAACGAGTGGGACATGCAAAGATAACTCATTTTTAATTAAATTAGGAATAAATTAATATTTCCCAAGGTCATCTCCTGCTAACTGGAATACATTTGGAGCACTGGGAGTGAAGCAGGAGGAAGAGCAGAGGAGGGAAAACCAAGAGGAGAAAATTTGCCTCTTTCTCCAGGTCTTTCCAGCCCCTTCCAGGTCCTTCCAAGCCAATCTCTCCATAATTCCCACATCAAGGGAAGACAAGGTCTAGGAAAGACAGGAATTATGAAGAAACCAAGTCAATAAAGACCTCAAATGTCTCAGTTTCTATTCAGATGTGCAGCTGGATCCATGGGATGTTTTTTCCTGGTTATTTTCCATTTGTAGCCCCATGATGGATCCAGACACAGCTTATGGCAGGAATTGGAAAAGGACATTCAGGGCCATGGAATTTTGTCGCCAGTACATTCAGGTGATCTGGGAATGGGCATCTCATCCAGAAAGGTCCTCAGAACATCCTTTCCAAACCCACAGGCTGCAAACCCCGGTGCTCCAGAAGGAACGGGACATTCCAAAGCCCTTTCCCAATTTCTTGCCTCCCAGACTCCGCAAAATAAGGAAGAAGAGCCACGGGAACACTGAAACAGGTTTTTCTTGGAGGAAATATCCCTCCCCATCATCTGTTCCTGTATCCCACATAAGCCAAGGTGACCAATCCTGTTTGGCATTCCAGAGGTAAAATTTGGGTCAAACAAATCAGAGTCATTGCAAGGTCCTTGTAGGAGAAACTTTGGGAATTGTATTTAAAGATTCACCCCCTTTCCCCATTTTTTTTCCTTGCAATTTGTCCAATCCTTGCTTTTTAGGAAGGATCTGGACATTTGATGTTATTAATTTTCGTTATATTAATGAATACCCATCAGAAATATTAAAAATAAAGCATTAATTCCTAATTAATTCTTTTAGCAGCAGAAAATCTGTTCAGCATAATTTGGCAGGATTTCTGACAGGAACTTCTCCTGTAATTGTGTGAGTTCTGTCTGATATTCCCTGATGGAATTGTAATTGGTGAATATCTTGCCTTAAAAAAAAAAAGAAATTCCAGCCTTTTCCGTGGTCTAGTCCATCAAATTGCATCGGGAAGGAAAATGACAGGAGCAGAAGCCAAAAATTTCCATCTGGACATCAATGATGTCTTGGTCATGTCTTGAGTGCTTGGCCAGGGTTTTCCAGACCAAAATACAGATGTCAGGAAAAAAATTCCAAAGATTTCATCTGAAAGAAATGGAACACGACAACTCAGAGTAAAATATGAAAGGCTCTGAATATTATTTTAGGGATTAGGGTTTTTGTGGAGAAATTGGATTTGAGGAAGCTCAGGAGCGCCTGGTGGATGCAGCAGTTGTGGATTCATATTTGGAGCTGGATTTCAGGTACAGCCAGAAAAATAGATTAAAAAAATATATTCTGTGACCCGGAGCCTGCTGGGCACTGCAATTGGAAGGGTTTGTGTCCTGAAACATTCCGGGGTGCACCATAACTCATGGATGCCCTCAATGCACCAGCGCTTTTCCAAGGGGAAAAGCATTCCGCTGTCTCTGGGATCCATCGGAGCAGCAGATGGAGAGCAGAGCCCTGGAGGAAGGAGCTCATCCAGGAAATCCCTGTTTCCCTCATTGCCATCCCAGAGAATCTCAGATTTTGGATACTTATACAACCTGAGCTATCCCACCTTGAATGGTCCTTGTGGGTCCTTTCCATCTCCAGGATATTCTATGGAGGTTCTACCGATGAGGAGTTGGTTAATTCAGGGAGCAACAACTTCCTGGTGAAGTTCATGGAAAATTTACTGGAGGTTGTTGTTTTTGTTGGGATTTTTTTGTGGGTTTTTTTTTTTTTTTGATAAACGGCTGATATCTCACCAAGGAATTAAAGAATCCTGGAATGGTTTGGGATGGAAGGGACCTTAAATCTCATCCCATCTCACCCGTGCCATGGCAGGGACACCTCCCAGTGTCCCAGGCTGCTCCAGCCCCAATGTCCAACCTGGCTTTGGACAATTCCAAGGATCCAGGGGCAGCCCCAGCTGCTCTGGCAATCCCAGCCCAGCCAGAAATTCCCAATTCCCAATCTCCCACCCATCCCTGCCCTCTGGCACTGGCAGCCATTCCCTGTGTCCTGTCCCTCCATCCTTGTCCCCAGTCCCTCTGCAGCTCTCCTGGAGTCCCTTCAGGCCCTGCCAGGGGCTCTGAGCTCTGCCTGGAGCCTTCTCCTCTCCAGGGGAGCATTCCAAGTTTTTCTCCCTTTTTCCTGTCTGTCCCTTTACATCCAAGGGCATTTTTTCTAATATTATTGAAAGATTCCTGGAAGGAGTGGATTTTCCAGGTGGATCAAATCCAGAGTCATCAACACCTCGGGTTTTTTCCCCCAGAACAAGAGGAGTCTTTTGGAGTTTGCTCCGGACTCAGATACAGTTTTCAACAATATCCCTGTCAGAATATTTTCATTTTCCTGGATAATTCCCCGCCAGGAGGATCAGGGAGCAGCCTCCAGGAGAAAGAAGAGTTTTGCTGACATCCTTCCTGTTTAATGTTGGTTTTGTTTGAAATGGATCCTGCCTGGAACGGGGACTTCAGGGAAACACACACTGGGATTGGTCAGATTGGAGAATCCTTGTGGAGAAACTCCCCAGAAATTTCCCAGGAATCACCAAAATCATTCTTTGTTCATGGTTTTAATTCTATTTTCTGTGAGAAATCAGGGAAAAGTCAATTTTGGGACACACCAAGGGAAAACATTACTTTGTGGTGGCAGTGACAGAATTCCTGAGGCCAGGAGCTGTGCCCTATCCACGATAAGCAGCATCCCAACCCTCTGGATGATTGATGGATATGTCATGGGATCAGGGGTGCTCAGAAGGAAGGAGAGCTGCCAAAGTCTGGTTTGGGGAAAAAAAAGACCCAATTAAGAATTTTCTCTGCATTTAATTTTTTTTTTTTTCTTCACTGATAACACGAAATCCAGCTGTAAAAATCCAATTGAAAGGAATTTTGGTGTTGGAATTGCAGCTGATCACGTCTCGTGGTGTTTTCCTCTCCATGCCCACAGCTCAAGGAGATTCTAATCAATAAAAGTTGGGATGAGCATCAATATTTGGGATTCTCAATTCCAGGGCTTGCAGGGTTCAGCTTTGCTGGGGGATGGGGCCGAGCGTTCCCAGCCTTGTGCGAAGGTTGATTCCTGGTATCCAATTAGGGAAGATTGGCAGCTGGAATTAGACCAAAAAAGAGGATTTTTTTTCTCCACAAATTTAGCAAACACTGGAATTGAAAGTTGTGACTCAGCCCCCAGGTCCCTTAATTTGGATAACAAACTCCATTTGGATAACAAACTCCAGAGTGGTTTTTAAAGAATACTTGGCTTCTTTGCTTCCATATTTTCCACTCTTTTCCTTAAAAAAAACTTGGATGTTTGAAGCAGAATTGAAATTAAATTCTAATTCTAAATTAAATTAATTCAATTAAATGAATTTTAAAATTTTAATAAAGTTAATTCTAAATTAAAACTCTTTTTTTTTTTGGTAATAAACCCAGAAATCCATGGAATTTTCAAAGGCGTGACTGAGGAGCAGCGACTGAACTTTATAATTTCCTTATTTTCTTGTTTCAGCTGCTCTCAGTGTGGCACAAATTCCTTTTCCTGATTGTTTCTTCTTCTGAGCAGAGCAAACCCAGTTTTGCTCCTTTGGGCTGAGCTCGCTTTTACTCCAAGCATTTTTTAATAATGAAAATCATGGGAATTACAAAATGTGGCTTCCCATCCTTGAGGGGAAAGGAGCATCCAGGATTTGTAAATGTTTGGGTTGAAAAGGAAGGACAAAAGTCGGGGGATCCGCAAAAGATTCCAGAGTTTATTGGTAAATTATAGATTTGGTGTGGAAATTGGTGTGGGATTGTCCCTGATCTCCTGGGATGAGCCCATGGAAGTGGGGTTTGGATAAAGGGTGGGGTGGAAGGGAAGAGAGAGAGGGAGAATGGGATAAAGGGAGATTTCCAGGGCTGGCTCCAGTGCTGACCCAGCTGATGGGATGTGCAGGGTCCTGGGGCTCCTCCCAAGATTTGGGGGCACCTTTTTAGGGATGAGTTTTCCCCATCCTTGGATAAAAAATAATTCTTGTGCTCAATTTGTTCTTACAGACCTTCCAGGGGTGGGTTGGAGGCTCAAGGCTCTGGGATGGTTTTGGTCTCCCTCCAGTCCATGGGCACTTCCCGGCCTCATTCCTGCCCCAGAGCCAGACCAGGGATGGCATTCCCAGAAAATTCCCACCTCCACATGCCAGAGCCCCTGGGGACCCGGGTCAAGAGATAAAGTTTGTGTTGCTCGGGTGATGATCCCCTCACTCCCCCACAATTCCCTCCTTTCTCACTCCTCAGGAGTCACTCAGCTCCCTCGCAGAGTTCAGGATGTCCCTGCCATCAGGTGTTTTCCACAGGGCCACCACCCCCATTTCATGGAGTTAATATCCAGCGGATTTGGGGAGCTGAAGGATGTGCAGGAGGAAAAGGGGGGTGTGCAGGGTCCTGGGGCATCTCTTGGGATTTGGGGGCACCTTTTTTAGGGATGAGTTTCCCACCCTGGAGAGTTTCTCCCTTTCTATGGAAATCAGTTCTCTGCACAATCCGTTCTTCCAGCCCTCCCTGGGGATGGGTTGGAGATTCCAGGGCTCTGGGGTGGTCTCGATCCCACTCCAGTCCATGGGCACTTCCCAGCCTCATTCCTGCCCCGCTCTGGGCTGTGCTGCTCTCCAGGAGATGGAACAGGGATGGCATTCCCAGAAAATTCCCACCTCCACATGGCCTCCTCCTCCTGTTTACCGCACTGAGTATTCCGAACAATCCTTGGATGGCTCCATCCAGCTGTGGGTGTTTGGGACATCCCAACACACAGGGACAGAACTCCTGGCATTCTGGGATCCTACACCCAATACTCATTTGGAGTTTGATGAGGGCTGTGCTCTGGAATTGCCTTTCCAGGTAATTTCAATGGAATTCACGGGAATGGTTTATTCCTTTTCAGCTCTCCCCCACCTTCAGAACACACCTGCTGCAAAAAAATCCCTTTGAAGTTCAGGAAAAGAAGGTCCTCTCTATTTCCACGTTGTCTGTATTTTCATCTGAGCTTTACTTGTAATTTTTTAACAGGAATAAAAAATATTCCCAGGCTTTCAAGCCCTATTTCAAGGCTTGCTGCTTCCCAGGTTTCTTATTTTCCAAACCACAAAAGAACGAGGAAGACTCGGGCTGGGTTTCAAAGCTTTTTGCTGAAACCATTTGCATTGGCATCAAATTTAATTCATTGAGCTGAGCTCAAAACCTCCTCAAATCAACTCCTCTCCTGTCGGCAGTGTCCTAATTAATAAAGCTGCTGCCTATTAAAAGAAATCCATTTATTTGAAGGAAGAGAATTACAGTCTTGGCATATTTTTCCCTCAAAATCAATTTGCATTCACTGCTCCTCGGGATAAAGCAACTGTACTTTTAAAGCTCTGGCAGGAGACAACTTCCAATGGAAAATTCTTTCGGAAACATTTTACTCTGACAGCTTTATTAGGCCATGAATAGAGACTTGAGGCTGGGTTTAGAGTATTGATGGGTTTTAAGCTGCTGCGTGAGCAGAGGCTGCTGAAAGCAATTCCACGAGTCAGTCCCAATATCCCGGAGTTTACAGATTTACTGGAAGTAACTTTTGCTCCATTCTCCAAGTAACTTCTCTCCCTTCAGATCTTTTCCACCTGTAGGAAGCTTCTGTTACTTCAGAGGGACGAAGAATTCAGGAATTGAAAGTTAGGAAGTGAAACATGATGGAGGAAAAACTTCAAATCCAACATTCAAGTGTTCCTCATTCATCCCCATTTTCCATTCGTGTGATGATCTGTGATTTATTCACATGCCTAAAAGTGATGCAGGAAATGCTCCTGGTCCTTGTACAGGTGGCAGTGGCTGGAATACCAAGGAATCATGGAATGGTTTGGGTTGAAAGGAATCCTAAATCCCATTCCACCCCTGCCATGGCAGGGACACCTTCCACGATTCCAGGTGGCTCCAAGCTCCATCCTGCCTTGCCTTGGGCACTTCCAGGGATCCAGGGGCAGCCACAGCTTCTCTGGGCACCCTGTGCCAGAATTTCTCCCAAATATTTGAGCTACATCTCCCCTCCTTCAGTTCAGGGTGATTCCCCTTGTCTTCTCCCTCCATATCCTTGTGAAAATTCCTTCTCCACATCACATCCAGCAGATGGGAAGCGGATGGAGATCCCAATGTCCCTCCTTGCAGTGATTTCTGCAAAGAACAAGTGACAGGATGGAGGAAGTGGCATCAGAGGACCGGCAAATCTCCACAAAAACGCCAAAATATTCAAACTCCATGCCAGCTTATTCCCACAAACACACAAAGCCACGTGGAAAATTCCCTCAGGATTATTCACCTGGAGCAAACCAGCTGTGGCAGAACAGTTGTATTTTCACTGCTTGGAAAAATCATAAAAGAACCATAAAAGCAGCACCCAAAATATCCCAAACATTCCAATTCCTCATCCATTTAGTGGGAACAGCTTTATGTGGAGTTTGCATTCATAATCCAGTGAAGGTTGAATACATTTTTAAAATAAATGTTGGTTTCTAGAACCAAAATGCACCTGAAAGTTCACAAATCTCATTTAAAAACGGCTTTTGTGACAGGGAGGAAGTGCCATCGTCTAAATATGGCCTGAAATTCCTGGGATTTTGAAAATCTTTTCTCTAGACATCCAGTTAAGGGAATACTTGTTTTCCACACATTTGTGAGTTTGGAAGGGAGAAGAATCCACAAGGATGATCCAGTCTTGACCTGCATGGAGGACACTGCAGAATTCCATCTCCTGCTTCCTTCCCTGGTGTTGGTCCAGAGATAAAGGAAAATCCCATAATCATCCAAGGCAGGAAAAATCTTTCTATGATCATCTGGTGCAGAGATCTCCAGATCCATCAAGGAACAAGGAGCATCCTTTGGGTTGATGCTACTTAATCCCTTGGGATGCAGGAATGTTATTTATGGATCACTTTCCTAGGAGCCATAATGGTGCAAATCACAGGCTCACGGAATCACGGATTAATGAGGTTGGAAGAGACCTCTAAGATCATCGATCCAACCTGTGCCCTAACACCTCAACTGGGCCACAGCACCAAGTGCCATGTCCAGTCTTTTTTTTAAACACATCCAGAGATGGTGATTCCACCACCTCTCTGGGAAGACAATTCCAGTATTTTATTATTCTTTTGGTGAAAATGTTTTTGCTAATATCCAATCTGTGCCTTCCCTGATGTAGCTGAGGCTGTGTCCTCTTGTTCTGCCAGTGCTGCCCGGTGGAAGAGACCGACCCCACCTGTGCACAGCCTCCCCTCAGGAAGCTGCAGAGAGCAAAGAGGTCACCTCTGAGCCTCCTCTTCTCCAGGCTGAACAACCCCAGCTCCTTCAAACATTCCTCACAGGGCTTGCGTTCCAAGCCCCTCACCAGCCTTGTTGCCTCCTCTGGACACACTCAAGAGTCTCAACCTCCTCCCTAAATCCTAAATTATAATATTTAAATAAATAAAAAAATTATAATATTGGCAAATCCATGTGGGCTAAGGCTGGGGGGATGATTTCTTATCCATGGCCCAGCTCTGCCATAGGCCATTGGAATTCCTGAAATTTTCTCCTGCTGAGGCTCCGTTCCCAGCTGGGATGGAAACATCCTCCCTCCTCCCAGCTCCTGGGATGAATCCTTGCTCCAACTGAGTGACTTCCCACTGTTTATCTCTCACCCCTGTTCCCAGCCTTTCACTCCAGTTCCTCCTTCCTCAGCTGGATTAAAGGAATATTTGACAATTCAGGACCTCACTGCCTCTCAGTCTGGCTGCAGGGAATTTGAATTCTGACCTCCGGAAAGCTTTTTCCAGACCTTTTGTTCCCTTTTTTATGGTTTCCCAGCTGTCTTTTTGAAATAGAAATGCCAGGATAGTGCTCAGGATGTCCGTGGAGCCTTCCCTGTGCTGGAGGCAGGAACAAAATTCCTAGTCCAAGGAAATCCTGGATGTGGCACTCAGTGCCAAGGTGAGGATTGGGCACAGCTTGGACTTGATGATCCTGGAGCTCTTTTCCAACCTCCACAAGTCCAACATTCTTCTTTTTCTTTTTTCTCTCCCTTTCCAGCCCAGAATAATTTCTTTGAACCTTTCCCATTTTTCCTGGGCTCAGGGAGCCAAAGCTGCTCCCATATTTTAGAAAATTCCCCTTCTCCTGTTCCCTGCTGTCCACTGCAATTAATGCAGCTCAACATCAACCCTTGATGAGCAGCCACGACATTTTTAATGCCTGTAACAAAAATTCCATCACTTCCACCCAAAGCTCCTCATTCACCACATTTGTAAGCTCAGAAAAAAACGAAATCAGATTTGTCTGACACGACTTATTTTTCATGGAATGCTGTTGACTGGAATTAATGATATCCTTATCTTTTAATCCTCATTGATTTCCATATCAGCTTCCTCATTATTTTGCCTGGGACTGAGGGCAGATTAAGCAGCCTGGGAGTTACTTGGATCATCACAGCAGCTCTTTTTTATTTATTTATTTTTTTTTAGTGAAAAATTCCAACTTTTCCAGTCTTCTGGAACATCTTTTTTTGGTCACACTTATTAAGACTTCAGAGCACTGAGGAGAGACTTTCTGGAATAATTTCTTTTCAGGATTCTTGACTGAAATTTATCTGGATTTGCCTAAATTTCCCATAATATTGTCTTGTAAAAAATGAGGTTTTTTGATCTGAAAGATATTTCATCAGTGCTTTGGGATATGAAAGACCTGGGACCATGGGAATTGTCCCTGTCCATGGGTTGGAACGAGAGGAGATTTTGGATCCCTTGCAGTCCAAACCATTCCCTGATTCAGTAAATATTCCCTGTTTGTGCTTTTCCAAAGCTGCCTTGGGATGCTCTCACCCCACATACAAAGTTTCTGCAACTCCTGGGGGATGTGATCCCTTATCCCACTGCCCATTCCAGGGATTTCCCTTTCCATATTGCTGTGGAATTGGGAGAAGTGGCAGAGGAGGAGCATGGAGAGGTGGGAGGGAGGTGTTGGAAAAGCGTGATCCTCTTCCCACGTTCCCATTGGCAATTCCCTTCCTTTCCTTCCCTATCATCTGGCTGTGCCAGCCATAAAAAGCAGGATTTCATGAGTGGGCGAGGAAACCTTGCTCAGATGATTTAATAAATACTCATTATCGATAATAACATGCTATTAGTCGTTAATTTTAGGGCTTTGTCTCCCTGCATTCTCCGGGATCCAACACTGACAACTTTCTCCTTGATGTAAGTAGGTCATTCCTGCTCCTCTTCCCACTCTATAATTACAGGAGGAAAATTAAAATAGATACAAACTTAATAAATGTCCCATTTTCCTTTTATTCCCTGGAATTTTTGTGTTGATAAGTCTGAAACTCGCGCCGTTTATGTGTCACCCAGCCCGGTGGCACTGACCCACTGGAGGAGTTGAAAGTTCATTAGTTCTGGTAGATTAGACAGCGTTAATTAGCTAAGATTAAACATTCTTTTAAGCCAGCCTAAAAGTGGCAGCCTATTACAGAGCATTTTCTGGTTGTTTGTTAAAGCAGACTGAAGTGACAGCGGAATTATATTTGTCCCATCAAACACAAAGGTCACTTGACGAGCCGGATGTTTCCTGCCTAATTACAGCTGGATTATTTCATTGATTAAAATATGAGCTCATTAAACCTGTGCATGGAGCTGAGAGACATCCAGGAATCCTGGGAAGGCAGGACAGGGATAGAAAAGAGATGATTTTATAGGTTGATTCCATTCCTTGCTGCTCAGAGCCTTGGTGGGAATTCCAGCATTTCCCAGTCCCTGGGAGTGTCCAAGGCCAGGTTGGACAGGGCTTGGAGCAACCTGGGGTAGGGAAAGGTGTCGCTGCCCGTGGAATGAGATGGGATTGGATGGGATTTAACATCAAACTGAAGGTCAGTGATGCCCTAAACAAAGTAAAAAAACAGGCAGGATATCAAAATAATGGAATTTTAAAGGTTGGAAATGACCTCTAAAATCATCCATGTCGTTAGTTTGGAAAGCGTTCTTTCTTTTAAAGGATCAAGGATTTAAGGGAGGGGGACAAAAATTTCATTTTCTCACCTTTTCAGTCAAGTTTTTGGGAATTCACTGGCAGAAACAAGCTCTGGGATCCTTGTTTGACCACGATCCATGTGCTGTGCCCCTGGCTCTCCGGGCATCCGTCTGGAGACTCCAGGTTGGAAGGGACACAGGGTGACACTGGCAGATGGCACAAAGGACTTTTGTCCCATTTATTCCCTTCCGTGCACACAGAGCGTTTTTTTGGGAAGAAAGGGCTTTGCTAACTGAGGGGCAAAGCGGGATAAATAAACACTGAGGAGCCCCAAAAATCCTGGGAAATCAGGGAATGAAGATATTCCTTCTCCCTCCACAAACCCCAGACCCTGTCGGGATAAGGATGGTAATAACAACGGGAGGAGTGAGGATTGCAAATCCCCTCAGAAAGTCACAGTGCCTCGTGCAGGGCAAGCCAGCCGTGAAAACACGGGACACATTCCAGGCTGGAAAGGCACAGGGCCACAGAAATGAGAGGAAAAGTGCCAAGGGTGCCAAGGAAAAGCTCAGGAGCAGCATTGCAGTCGCCTCCACGTCTTCCAGCCTTGGCAGCCGCATCCCTGTTGGAAAAGCCATCCCTGCTCTGATTTTGAGGGTGGGAGATGTGACAGTCAAAGCTGGGAGGCTGTCCTGCCAAAAGCTGCTTCCTCTCCTGGAATGTGTTGGAAAACACCTTGGAATGGTGGAGGTTTAAAGTTTTTATGGGAAAAGCTGGAAGCATCCAAAGTTTCAGGCTGATCTTTCTGTTGTTGTGTCCTTGCCATAAAATCAAGTGTCAAAGGAGAAATCCTATTCTATTTAACAGCCCCGGTGAAATCCATATTTATGGATCTGGGGCTGGAGATGTTAAAATGCATAAAGAGGGGAAGATTTATGGGGTTTGCTGTGCTGGCCTTTCCTTACAGACACTCATTAAAGGTTGTTCCCTCCCTGGGCGTGATTCTCTTGTCATCTCTCAAATCCTGCCTTCCTTCGGGTCTAAATCCCAGAATTTATGGCTCTAACCCCCTCCAAACCCAAAAATCCTCCGACTCTCAGGGCTTTTATTCCCATGGATTTATGAGCATTGCCACCCAGGAGCTGCAGAACAGATCAAAGGCTCCTGATCCTGCACCGCTGGGTCTGCCCGTTCCTTTCAGTCACAAGTCCTGTGCCCTCTCCCAAGGTGAAGGAATTCTGCATCCAGGACAATCCACAGCTCCCTGTTCCTTGATTTTTTTCCCAAGTTTGTGCCTCAATAACTCAACTCTGACCCCATTCGGGGTTTTGCCACAAATCCAGGATGGGAAGAGAATGGACAGGGAGCAGCCCTGGGAAGGACTTGAGGGTGCTGGTGAGCGAGAGGGAGATTCCAGAGAGGCCATGGAGCTGCTCCAAGGGCTGGAGCCAGGCTGGGAATGCTGGGAATGTTCCCCTGGAGAAGGGAAGGCTCCAGGCAGAGCTCAGAGCCCCTGGCAGGGCCTGAAGGGGCTCCAGGAGAGCTGGAGAGGGACTGGGGACAAGGCCTGGAGGGACAGGACACAGGGAATGGCTGCCAGTGCCAGAGGGCAGGGATGGATGGGAGATTGGGAATTGGGAATTCCTGGCTGGGCTGGGATTTCCAGAGCAGCTGTGGCTGCCCCTCATGCCTGTGGCATTCCTAGGATGGGCATTTGGAAGTGCTTGGTATCCACATTTCCTTCCTAAAAGGGATCCCTCTTGTCGTACTCGGTGTTTCCGTGTTCTCCAAAGCTGGATGACAGAATTCCTTCTTGTTTTATTCAACTCAGTGATGAATAAAGGATCACATTTGATGAGTACATGACAACTCCAGAGCTGCATTTCCTTCCATTCCCTTTGTTCCTTCGGATTCTTCTCCTTTGATTTCGACAGCAAATGAATTAATGATGAATCCCAGCTCTGCCAGGCTGAGACTGGGGGTGGGACTGATTTCTAACTGGGAATTCTGCTCCCAAACCCTCCCTGTGTCAACCTAGGGGCATTCCCAAAGTTTTTCCCACATTTCTATGGGCAGATGGTATTTTCCAATGTCGAAAAGTTGTGTCTTGGAATAACTGGAATTTTCCTTTCTGAGACAGTGCAAGTGGATGCCGGGGAGACAATGGAAAGGCATATCCTGGATTTCACCATGGGAAAAAACAGCTTGGAAGTGGAAGAGATGCTTGGGAAAGAAGTCTGGAGTGGGAAGGAGGAAAAATCCCTTCAGATATTGGAGAAAAATCCCACAAGGTTTGGAAAAAACCTTAGAGGCCATTATGGAACGGTTTGGGATCAAAGGGACTTTAAATCCCATCCATTCCCACCTTCCACTATCCCTGAGTGCTCCAAACCCCAATGTCCAACCTGGCCTTGGACCCTTCCAAGGATCCAAGGGCAGCCACAGCTTCTCTGGGAATTCCATTCCAGGGCCTCCCCACCCTCCCAGGCAGGAATTCCTTCTTAAAACAATCAAATAAAAAAAAATCCTAAAAATAGCAAAATCAGGCTCAAAAACAAGCTTTAAAAATTCCCAGGTCCAGCTGAAAAACAACCAAATTATTTATTTAAAGGTGTCCTCTAGGATCTGGAAGCTGCTGTAGGAATTCAGGATACTTGGGGCTGCATTCCCTTAACGGAATTGGGGTGACAGCTCTGCGCATCCCAGCAACAGCAACGGATTTGTATTCAGGCAGAAAGTTTGGCAGATACATTAATTTGGAAGCTCCTTGCGAGGATGATCCAGTATTTACTCTGGAATGACTGAAAAGGCTCCAAGTGGAACTCTAATCCATTAAATACCTCTTGAATGATGTTGTTATAAATCCCAATGATCCCTGACATGCCAGGCTGAAAATGAAGACTTCCAGGGAGAGGAAAGCCAAGGCTGGTGCTGGGATGCAGCGCAGTGGATTTGGCTGCGACACTGGAATTGCTGGGATTTTCACGGAATGACACAAGGAAGAGGTTTCTGAAGGGAATTTATTTGTGTTGGAGATACCCTGACCCATGGAACAGCAGGGACACCTCCCACTGTCCCAGGCTGCTCCAAGCCCCAGTGTCCAACCTGGCCTTGGACACTGCCAGGGATCCAGGGGCTCCACAGCTTCTCTGGGAATTCTGTACGAGAGCATTCCCACCTTCCCAGCCAGGAATTCCTTCCCAATATCCCACTTAAATCTCCCCTCTTCCAGTCTGAAGCCATCCCCTTGTCCTGTCACTCCAGTTCCTGTTCCCTGTATCCTGTATCCCTGTATCTGTTCTCAGATCCTGGAATTTCCTGGGAGGTCTCCACGCAACCATCTCCTCTCCAGGCTGAGCATTCCCAAATTCCCAGCTTGCCTCCATGGGGGAAGGTGCTCCAATCCAATTATTCCTCAACACCTTGATCTTTAAAAGTTATTTTTGACCCAAACTGTGGTGAGGTTCTGTAGCTCCATTGTTATATTTCAATTTCAATTTCAATTTCAATTTCAATTTCAATTTCAATTTCTATTTCAATTTATTTTTATTTTTATTTTTATTTTTATTTTTTGTATTTTCATTTATATTCCTGTGCCGAGTCAATATGATCTGGTCAATGAAAGATCTTGCCTAGAAAACAAAGACCACTGAGAGTCTGGAATTCCAATCCCCTGTGGATTGTCCCACTGGAACCTCGGGATTTTGGGTTTGATAATTATTTGTGATGAACATAACCAGCAACCCCCACAGCTGCTTTACAGACAATATTTGCACAAGTTTCATCTGTTATTCTGTGGGGAATTCACCCAAAATAACCTGGAAACAAAATGTTCAACATTCCAGACCCGTTGGAATTGTGGGAGAGGAGGTGAATCCCTCGATATGCTGGAGTGGATTCTCTCAAGGTCATCATTAGGCAAGAAGTGGAAATTTGCTGAGCTTGGCTTTGTTTGTGAATTCCTTTGGGTTCCCGAGGTAATGCTGGAGTGTTCTTCTAGCACAGCACAATATTGGGATTTGTGGCTTTAGTTGCACAGGGATTTGTATGGAAAAGACACATGGATCCCAGGAATCTTTGTTAACCCTGTGTTAAGATAAGAGGCAACAAAATGCAGTCACCACTGTGATTTTTTTTTTTTTTTTGTTTTGCTTTGTTCATTCCTTTCCTGCATTCCCATGGCTGGGACTGCAATTCCATCACAAATTCACAGCAATAAAATTCCTGTGGGCTGAACAAGACAAGATGGATCGCTCCTGATTTCATTGTCACCTGCTCCCTAATCCTTGTTTTTAGCCCTGTTAAGACGCCAGAAGGGTTTGGGGTGGAAGGGACCTTCTCATTCCATGGGCAGGGCCACCTTCCACTATCCCAGGATACTCCAAGCCCCATCCAACCTGGCCTTGGACACTTCCAGAAGCCACTGGAACATCAGGTGGGGAGGATGGTCCCTTGGGAATTCTCTGGTGTGAGAAAGCTCAGGATTAAGGTGCTGGGAATTTGGGCAGGGTGATCCAGAAAAAGGGGCAAACAACAATTAAAGATCTGTGGGGATAAAGGAGAACCGGGAGAAAAGGGAATTGGGAAGAGGATGAGGAAAATGGGAATTACACCAGAGAGTACAGGGTAATTCACTTCCCTCATGAGAAAAGGATGAGGAAAATGAGGATTAAACCAAAGAATAAAGGGGAATTCACTTCCCTCAGCAGCTCCCAGAGCAAAGGATGCTCCTTCCTTCCACAGCAGCTCCGAGTCCATTGTGGTTTTTGGGGATTTATGTCCCTTTTTCCACAGATCCCGTTAACCAGCCCCCGAACAATTCCATGAGCTACACAATCCACTCTTCATCCAGCCAGGCAATTTTCTCCCTGTGTGTTCCCTAAATTCAATTGGCGCAGTTAACAGGAAGGTGAGAATCCCCCAAAGAGCAGCTTTGGCTCCTAATTAACCCAATTAGCATCACTTCCTTACTCAACAGCCCCCTTTTAGTTCCTGTTTCCTCAAGGATCCCATCAACTGCTGAATGTTGTCCCTGTTCCTGGAAATCCTTGGGAGCTGCGCATGGAGGTGGGAGGTGCTTGGAGCAGACCAAGGGGATCAGTGAATTCTGGAGGATTTTCAGGGCGGGTTTTGTTCAAATTCAGATCACCGTGGGTTTGGTGGAGTCACAGTTCAAGAAGCTGAAATTCCACCAGGGAAACTGGAATTCCGGAATTCCCAGCTTCCCAGGGATTCAGCTGAAATATTGGTTTTGATGGAAGATCTGGGACCTGGTGCCTCTTCCCACCGAGACGAACAGGCAGAAGATTTTTCCCGTCTCCTTTTGCCTTGGTTTTCCAACAGGATTTTGGGATGATTGTTCTGCTATGCTCTGTGAGTTACCAAAATTATTTCTCTGCAAGGCTTGGCTGTTCTAAATCCCAGATCCCAGATGCTGGAAAAGACTCCAGGATCATTGAATCCAACCTGTGACTGATCCCTATTTTTTGGAATAAAAATCCAGAAGATCCCAACGATATGGGAGATGATTCAAAACAAAGCCATTTTCTTTACTCCAAAAATTCTGCAGGAAAAGTTTGTGCCCATTGTAATTCCTGTTTTCCATGGGAAAAAAAAAATCAATCAAGAACCATTGAAAATGAAAATGTCTCTGGCATTATAATTATAATTCAGGAATGAAATTCTGCTTAATTCTAACTTCAGTGGGAATTTGGGAAACTGCACAATTTTGGCTGCTTATTTTAAGGTTCCCTCATCTCCTCTTAAAAAAAAAATGAAGATTCTCATTTGGTTCTTGCATTGAAGAAGAGAAAACAATAGAGGAAAAAATATGGAAGGAGGTGGTTTTATGAAATTCTGCACCGGGATTTATGCCAAAGGACATTTTTTTCCGGTGGAACATGGACAAGAGGCTCTTCCAGCAGGATTTATGGCATCAGGGACTCTGGGCAGCTCTTCAGGTTGAGGTGGGCAGTGAGGTTGGTCTGGGGATGCCCCAGTCTGCCCTTGATGGGCATTTGCCGTTTGGGTTCTCTCCTTTTATTTCTGAGTTTGCGTTGACTCCATTCCCAGGGTGAGCTCATCAAGGACATCTCATTCCCTAGGGAACGGGGAGCTCAGCACAGATTTTTTTGTCGGCAGCCATAAATATTAAAAATCTTGGTGAGAGCATCAGTGACCCTCGATCTCCAGGGATTTAAAAGACAAAACCACATTGGGGAAGAATCCTGCACACAACGAAGCAAATTCACCCTCTTTCCCTGGAATGTTCTTCTTCCACAGGGTTGGGATATGCTGTGATGTCACAAGGAGGAGCCACAGAACCATCAAGGTTAAAAGACCTCCAAGATCATCAAATCCAACCTTCCATGAAGGTTTTTTGGACACTCCCAGGGATGGTGACTCCACCACTGCCCTGAGCTTGAAAATCCTTTCCCTGCAGAGCTTTTCCCAAATATTCAACCTGAGCTGCTCTGGCGCCACTTGAGGCCATTTCCCTTGTCCTATCCCTGTTCCCTGGGAGCACAGCCCGATCCCCCCTGGCTGCACCCTCCTTCCAGGTGGTTGTAAAGAGCAACTCCCTGGAGTAGCAACAACCTCGCCCCACTCAGGAGAGAGGAGCAGAGCTAAAGGTGAGTTTTGAGCATTTGTTTTGTGTTCTCCTTGCAGTGATGGAGATGTTGTACTTGAAGAGCACAAAGCTGGGACTCTGCTGGTAAAATAAGGTTTTAGGCAGAGAATTTTTGTGAATTTTATGTGATTTTATTCCCTTTGCTGACTCGGAGAAAGGGGGAGAAAACAGTGGTGGATTAAGAGGAATTATCTCCATGATTTCAGAGTGGTTTCCCTCCCCGCTGTGCTGTCATTGCAGTCACGATATAAAAGCAAAGGGATATCAAAGAGCTCTTAAAGTGCCCCTTGTGTCCCTTCTCCCAGGGCCTCAGGGACACACATCTTTGGGATGCAGTTCCACCTGGCCTAAGCAGGAATTACTGGGATTAAAAGAAGGTGAAATCCAATGGTTTCTGTTTCGTGGGGCAGCCAGAAAAATGATTTAGGGATCTCCCTCTGCTCCAGCACTGGAATTTTGGGACTCAAATCCCACTGGATTTATAATCAGGGACAGAGCCCTCTTTTCTTTCATCAGTCATTTCCCTTCCCTTGAGTCCTTGACTTTATTTTCTTTAACCATTTCTGGGCTGGACCCTTGGATTTTCCTCTTTCATCTCCATGAATCCCAGTGATATAAATCAAGGCACTTCGTCTTTTTTTGGTTTTGTGTTTTTCGTTTGGATTTTTTTTTTTTTCCCAGGCTGGAGATTGTTCACTTGGATATCTGAGCATTTCAGAGGGAACAGCAAAGTGGAAAGATCAAAAGGCAGAGGGAGAGCAGCAGAAGGGGCAGCGAGGGCTCGGAGAGATGAAAAGACGCCGGTGACAGATGATGACAACTCGTGTGTGTCCCCAGCAACGTGACACCAGTGTTGTTCTCAGCAGGATTTGAGGAAGAAAACAGCTTTGCTCCGAGCAGACAAAACAAAATGGGAAAAAAAATTGATAGGGAGAGAGAGAGAGAAAAAAAAAAAGGAAAAAAGGCTGGAGCTGTCAGTGAGTCATGTTGTGAAGGAACTGCAACATTTCCAGGGCTTTCATTCACAGATCAGGCTCTTCCCTGAGCGTGCTCCCTTCCCTTCCCCCAATCCCTGAGTTATTCCCACTCTAGGATAAGCAACTTTTCTCTTTTCCAAGCCACAACTGCCCTCTCCAAGGCTGTTTACAATCCTGAGGCTCCTCAGAGCCCGTTCTGTTCTGTGTCCCAAATAAATCCTACCAGGAGCAGCTCTCCAGCTCTCCAGGCCCATCTCCCTGTTTTTGCTTGAGGCTTCCATGCATCCATTCAGATGGATTTGTCTGTGTTTTCCCAGCACTGAGGATTTGGATCCAGATTTTTGTGACTTTACAACAATTCATTTAGGAACATTTCACATTGGAGCTCATCAACTGCTTAATTGGAGTCTGACTGTTCTGGAATTGTTCCTAAACTATTTAATGGGAACTGGTTTTTCCAGCAGCTCTGTCTCCCAGCTCCTCAGTTATAAAAATAACCAAACAACTCCTCTGGTGAAGCAGCTTCAAAAATTCCAGAAGTGTACAAAAAATTCCCAATTTCCATCATTGAAACAGAGCAGGCAAACTCCCTAGTACCCAGGATGGGCACCTGGAATCCAGGAAGAGGGAATGAGACGAAGAGATTTTGGGAAGGTTGCTCAGTCCATTGGTTTAGCAGGGACAAGCAGCCAAATTTTTTGGAGGCAAATGCCTGACTTTGGAGTTTAAACAAATGGGATTCTCCCAAGAAAGTTGTGGAAGGTCCTATTTAGCAGAAATAAAAAATCCTTAGGTTTGTCTGGCATTTCTTCAATACAAATGGATTATTAAAAAATGAAGACTAAAGTTCCATCATGGAACACCAAAAGGAATTCTGATGGGATAACGAGCAGGCATGCAGGCAGAAGAAATTTTGGGATGGGATCATGGGATGATCTCCCAGGAGGAAAGAACAACTTCATTCCATTGCTGGGTTATTTCCTTAGGCTGAGCACAGCTCGAACCAACAATGTGAAACGATCCCCGTGATTCTTGCATTAATGAGCTTCATTGTCCTCTTTTATGATCAATTCCATTTTCGAGTGGTCCATATAATGGAATTGTGGGTAAATATTATCCATAAAAACCCATGCCAGGGAGGAAAACTTGATGCCATAAAAACTTAATGCCACAATTTTACCTTTGGTGCCGAGTGCTGCTCGTTCCCTGTTGGGCTGTGCACATTCTGTGGTTGGAAAGCTCTCAGAACGTCCCAAATTATTAATTTTTCCTGCTTCTGGGGGGAGTCACATGCAGTGGAGCACTGCCAGCAGAGCCTCATTTCCCTCCCTGGAAAAATCAAAATCTGGGAATAGCAAAGAGGGGGAATAAAGAGACTTTGTGACATTTAATGGGAATGGAAATGTCACCAGGACCAGCTGGGACAATCCCTCCTGCCCATCCACTGGAGAAAAGCTCCTCTGGAGGTGCCCAAGGAGCTCCTGGAAGTGGCACTCTATGCTCTGGGCTGGTGACAAGGTGGGGATTGGGAACAGCTTGGACTCGATGCTCAGGGAGGGCTTTTCCAGCTGGAAGGCTGGGAAAAGCTGGAAGAATAAAGGAGATCAAAGTGCTGCAGCTACAGCAATAATCACCTGCCACAGCTGGAAAACCAAATCATTTCCCCATCATTTTCCCCTTATCCATCTTGGATACCCATGAGAAGGAGCTGGATTCGCCCTGTGACCCCCTGGCAGACTTGCACAAGTCTGGAGCATCCCCACCTCCATATGGAATCGGATCCAGAATGGATTAATCATCCCAAGTAGGCTTCAAATTCTGTAATTGGTGTTTTAAAACTCCACACTCAGTGGAGGTTTTCAGTTCCTGAGCTGCTCTCAGCCTGTGGAACCACCCCAGCTTCCCCTGGAAAATGAAATGGGAATGTTCTCCAGCTGATTTGGGAGCAGAGTTTGAAGCTCCCACAATAAACAAGGAGTGAGATGAGGCACTGAACAATGCTAAAAAGCAAATTATTGATTTTTCCCTTATGAAGGGAGCAGCCTCTGCTCTGTGTGCAAGGAACGAGGCAGAGGAGCTGAGAATAACAATGGAATGCGGTCCTGAAATTGAAGATCCCATCAGGAACAGCTCCAGCTGGAGCTGGACCTGCCTGTGCATCTTCATCTCTTTTTGTTCCTTGATTTCAGCTGCTGATTTTATCTCATCATCCATTTTCTCCCTGGTAAATAAGATGCAGAGCTGCTCTCTAAATCAGCACCTTCTGAATGCAGCCTTTTGTGGTGACCACAGCATTTGCGAAGCTCTTGAAGGCCTAATGAGCCTCATCAGCTGAATTATTTTAATTAACAGAGAAACAGGACCAGCATTTGCACGAGGGATTTTTTCTCTGAAGTGCTTCTCTCTTTTATAAAAATTTGGGGTTGTAAAAATTGGGTTGTTTGCTTCAAAAATGGAGCAAAGGCTCCCATTTTAGGAGGAATAATTGAGATTTCAAGCCAGTTTTTAGTGAGACAACTTTTTACTCCTTGCCCTGTTAAAGGTTTTGGTGTTGGGCAGAAAAACCGATTGAAGTCCTGGAAAAACTCTGCTGGAGAGAGAAATTCCTGCTTGGCTTTGGCCAGAGTGGGCAAATCCACCTGTGGAAATGTGGGGTGCTCATCACCACTGCCAAAATCTGGTGTGGAGGGTGAGAGATGAAAACATTTGGAAATTCCAAATGTTCCCCAGAGCCTGTAAAATACATCCATGGATCCTACAACCAGAGAAAAGCTGTGGGGTAATCAGTGATGCCAAAAATAATTTCCCCATGGAGGCAATTCCATACAAGCTCCAGAGGTTTGGGATATCCTGGATTTGGATATCTGCACACCTGGATCTGTTGACCTTATCCCAGTAGAACATTACTAATAATTCCAATATATCCTTTAATTTCTCCTCCCAAACCATCTATCCTTCTCCGAGGCATTAAGGAGAAAGTGAACATTGATTCAAACAGGTGTCCAGTGTCCCAGGTGTCAGTCCAGGCACTGAAAATCCTCCCAGGAGCCGAGCTAATTATGGAAAATCCGGCTAATAAAGGTAAACAACTTCTCCACGAGCACTTCATAAATATCCAGGGAAAGGCAGATGCACCGTCTGGTTATGCCACGGATGAGCGCTGGCTGCTGATTGATTACAAAGCTCCAGTCAGGATTTTATCAGCTCAATAACTCTGTAATCAGTCCCTTATCTCAGTTTTGCCTGATTAAAATTGCTGCACAAGTGGCTGTTCTTTCACACTCTCCTTCCCCGAGGGAATTTTGATGGACCACAGCAACGGGAGATGTTTTTAAATGTCCAAGGTTCGCTCTGTGAGTTGTCTCCTTTGTGTTTGGAGGTCTGATCTGGATGTAAAATCGGATTGTGGAGGCGATAGGGAAGGTGTGCTGATGCCTCAACAAACAGTTAATGGGTGAGGGTGATGCCTCAGGTTTGAGCTTTTCAATTTTTCCCATTCTGAGCTGCTTTAGTCTGTGGGGCTGGGCTTCATATTATGGGATGGTTCTGATGGTGTGTAGTTCTGAGCTGTCTGCACAGAGCAGGGACACAAAACAATTCCTGCTCCAGCTGGGCACCAAGGACAAATGAGCCAAAGCTCAGCCCAGGAGCACAAACAGCGTGGGCTGGAGAGAGACAAACAAGCAGGGTGGGAGTGCCTGGGCTAAAGCTGGAACGGGACAATGAACTGCAAGGTGCCAATGGAGCAGAACTGAGCCAAGGGAGAGACCCCGGGAGCGCTCGTGCATTTTGGGACCATTTGGGTTCCTCTTGGGTGCAGCCCTGGCTGGGCTCTTGTGCTGCCCGAGGTGGATCCGTGGAGGAGATGCTTTGGATAAATCCCTGCTTTATTCTGTGACTCCACCCAGCCTCTGCTCCAGGGCAGCCTGCACAAGGCATCAGTGGCATGGAGTCCCTTTGTCACACGCTTCCCAATTAATTGGGCATTATTAATTAAACCACAACACAAAACCTCTTAGGGCAGCTCATGTCACCTCCTTTTAGCACCAACCTCAGAAACAGGAAAATCTGGGATTGGGAAGGAGGCAGATTCCAGATTTCCAGGTCTAAGGCATTTCCACTCTGCCCTTACCATTCAATTTTCCTCCTGATTTCATGGAATGAGGCAGGAATGCCACCAGCAGCCCCAGGTTGTGCTTCTGGATGGGATCTGCTCTTCCAGACTCTTCCACATTTTTTCCATCCCAGCTGACTTTTGCCCAGGGTTCAGCCAATATTTTGTTCTCCATCCAAACCTGCTCCTGAAGCAATTCCCGAGTTCCTCTTCCATCTTTTCTCAGGGTTTTGCTCTTTCAAGGTCACGAGAATTCACTCTGCTGCAGCGCTGGTAATTTATTCACTCCGAGGATTTTTAGAGTAGAGGATTTGAATAAAGTTAAAAATTTCACCTCTTTTTCGGTAGCACTTTATTAGAACTGAATCCGCACCAAGCATTCCCCCTTTTTTGTTTTTTTTTTTTTTTTTCCCAATTAAATGCAGCTCTCTCTTTCTCAGGCAGTTTCAGATTCCTCCAAAGACAGGAATGGAAAGTATCAAACCCCAGAGAAATTCAGGAGCTGCCACATAATTGGGAAAGGGATTAAAATATTGCTGGATCTAACTCCATTGCTCCACGAGGTTCTTGGAATTCGCTGCTCTGGGAGTTGCTGCTGCTTAAACCAAGAGACAGAAAGGGAAACTCAACTTTGATTCCAAAAACAAATGACAGGAAAAGCTTTTCCTGGGAAAAACCTTGGACATGAAAAATGAGGGAAGTCTCTGAACTGACAGTCAAGTAAAAACCGGTGTTCTTTTCAGGTTAAAAAATATTAAAAAATTAAAATGCGAAGATGATGTTTTTGGTAATTTTAAAAAGGTTTTGTTTTAATTCTAATGCTTAATTTGGAGAGCAGGAACAACACAATAAATAAACGGTATTTTTCTCTCATTTTGCCTGGAATTTAAACAGTGAGAGTTTTATAAGAGAAATAATTTCCTTGAACTCTTTGGAGTTTTTCAAGTTGTGCGAGAAAATCCAGGGAATGCCCTGAAGTCTGGGTGCCACTTTCCAGGGAATTGTGTCTTTGTAGGGCACTGACAGGTAATGATCCAACATTCCCAAAGTCTGGTGGAACCATCACCTTCCAAAAGATTTCTTCTACTTCCAGTTCACCAAAAACTTGAATTTTTTGATCCCTTGGCCAGTGCCAGGCACGATGTCCCCCACACACCTTCCTCCCACATTTTCCATGGATTTTGGATCAGAACTCCAAGGCAGGTGGGATAATTAACAAAGATCAGCCTTCAGACCACCCACAACTCCTTCTGGCCTCAATTCCTGCTCCAGGAGAGCTTCCAAACCTCTTCCCTTCACATTCCCTCACTCAGAGGTGTTCCCTGTGCCCTGTGGGAACCTCATGGAATGGTTTGGGTGGGAAGGGACCTTAAATCCCATCCCAACCCCAATCAAAGATTCCCCGAGGTCTCAGTCATTGCTTTGGGTTGAAGGAATCCATTGGATTGAGGTTCTCCTGCCTGGTGCTGGCAGTGGGAACAGCCTGCATCTCCAGCTGCTCTTCCCAGTCATTCCCAGGCTGGAGTGAGGCGTGGCAGGCACAGGGAGGAGGTGTCATTGGAATGTTGTCCTCCAGGAAAGCCTTCCTGCCCCTCAGGCTCTGCTGGGATGGGAAGAGCCAGCCCTGACCCCTTTGAAGGTGCTCTCGTCCTCGTTTTTATAAATGAATGGAATATTTTCCCTAATCCCTCACAGAATCCCAGAGTCCCAGACGGGTTTGGGTGGGAAAGGACCTCCAAACCCATCTCGTTCCACCCCTGCCAGGGAAGGGACACCTCCCACTATCCCAGGTTGCTCCAAATCCCTTGAACACTTCCAGGGGTGGGACATCCACAAAAAACTTGACATTCCATGACATTTCTCTCCACTGGTGTTGGATTCCTCAGCTGCTCCATAAATATTGTTTTGTGGGAAACAGGGATTTGGGAAATAAGCAGAGCACCCCTAAGCCCAGGGAAAGGGGCTGATTCTCCCCAGCTGGGGTTTTCTTCCTGGATATTTATTCTCAATGATCTGGGGACACAAAAAATGGGAAAAGGGTGAGGCAGCTTTGTGGATCCCCACCCATCTTTCCCATCTTCCCTGAATTATCCTGGCATTAATCAGGAGGAAAAAGAATACTTAATGATCTTCTTTCTCCCATTCATTTATCAGTTGATTAATTCAGTCCCACAGAAGGCGTGGAACATTTCTCCTGGAAAAATGAAAGGCCTTGGATGTGGCTGAGGAATTTTTGCTGGCTCTGATATTTAATTTATAAACAGCTTTTCCAAATATTTGCAGCAAAGTATTCTCACACCAACATTATCTTACCTCCTCCCGGGGTTAAAGGTTGCAGCCGCTGGGAAAAGAGGATGGATGCAAAAACTTGGAGATTGTATGGGGAAAAAAAAAAGGATTTAAATAACTCCTAATTTTTTTTTATATTGTTCTTTCTAAAGCCAAACCCCCTCAGTTTAATAATAGAGCTCCCTGGCAAAGTGAGTCATGTTCTTGGAATTAAATCCTGAGCTGATTTTAACGCTCAGGGCTCCTCAATAATTTCGTTTTAATTTCGTTCCTGACCACATGTTGCAATTTTGGTCAGGAATATTTACTTAATTTAAAAAAAGAATCTGATTCGTAATGTTCCCAAATGATCCGTTGGGTATCTCATCTGGGAATTCCCAGTTTTAAACAAATATAGGGATTACCCTGTTGTTGTGACCATGCTTGAGCAGACTCTAAATTTCGGGTTCACGTTTATTTCAACATCAGGAATTGCCAAATAAATCCTTTCACTTCATCCCATTTTCACCAGGAAAAATAAACTTTTAAGGATCACACGAGTCAGGAGTTTTGGGATGTTGCTCAGCTGCTGGTTTGGAACGAGGCACAGAATTTGATGTTTTATTTTATAACATCTTCCAGGGATTTGCACACCAAATAAAAACTGAAAATCTTTCTTGGAATTGTGGTTAGAAGGAATATTGGAGTTGGAAGGAATTGTGTTTTTTTTCCCTGATTCCAAGTTTTTATTGGAAATGGCTGAAACAACAATTAACACACATTGCCTAAAATTTATTTTGAGAATATTAAACTATTAAATCTCAGTTTAACATTTGGTTTTCCTTAAATGGATGGGGAAAATGCACTTCCATGTTTTCATTAATTTGGAATTTGATTGTTGGTTAAATAAACTGGAATTTCCAGGTCTGCAGCTGGTGTAGCAGCAAAGATGGAATTGCTCCTGATGGGGTTTGGGATTTTTCCCTGTCCCAAGGGAAAGGATGAACCCTGTGCTACCCCAGCCCTGATAAGTGTTATCATTTAAATCAGATTTTTAGAAAAAAAAACAATGCCTGAGAGCAAGAATTAAGATTTGAGTTTTAAATATAGACTAGAAAAAAAAAAAAAAAAGGCTTCCATTTGTCCTCAAGACGAACAAGAGGAGGAATAATTAGGGATGAACTTCCCAGAAATCTGCATGTTATCTGCATAAAACAGGATCTCTGATCCACATCTTGAGATTCCCCGAGTCAGAGGGAGTGGGGAGGGAATAAAGATGAGCCCAGGGAGACAAAGATGAGCCCAGGCAGGAGCCCCGAGGGCGTCATCGGGATCTGGGCACGGGAAATTGGGGTGGATCAGCAAAAATGTGGGAATGTGAGGGAGGTAAGGAGGAGACAATAAGCGATGAGGAGTTCAGGATTGGGCTGCTCATGGCTTGATCCTCAGGGAGGTTCTCAGCCAAGGGTTTCCTATAAATCACAGAGTAGGGAATCCACCAGGAGTGGGGTGAAAATGAAATAATGAAGTTCCCCTAGCTGGAAATGATTCCTTTCTATCCCTCCTTCCCATTCCTGAAGCAGGGAATAAAGGGAGCAGGGAGCTGCAGTGGGAGTGGGGAAAGTTTTGGAGAGTCACCCATGGGAGGAGAGGCTGAGGGAGCTGGGGAGCGGCTGGAGAATTCCTGAGGGAGCTGGGAAGGGGCTCAGGCTGGAGCAAAGGAGGCTCAGGGGGGCCCTTGTGGCTCTGCACAGCTCCTGTCAGGAGGGGACAGCTGGGGGGTCGGGCTCTGCTCCAGGGAACAGGGACAGGAGCAGAGGGAACGGCCTCAGGCTGGGTCAGGGCAGCTCAGGGTGGGCCCAGCAGGAATTTCCCCATGGAAAGGGGGCTCAGGCCTTGGCACTGCCCAGGGAGGGTTGCAGTGTCCATCCTGGAGGTGCCCAAGGAATTCCTGGCGGTGGCACTCAGAGCTCTGGGTGGGGATCAATCAGAAGCTGGATTTGATGACCTTGGAAGACTTTTCCAGCCTCAGTGATTCTACTCCATGATTCCATGATGAGCAAAGATCCCTGCAGGACCCCTTAGGCCACAAGCCTGAGGAGTTTTCCTCTTTGAGTCCGTCTAAGGAATCATAACTTTAAAATCAGGATTCAGGGAAGCACTTCAGCATTCCAAGCAGAAAATCCCTGTGTAAGTGCTTTGCTGGTTCAGGGCTAAATTAATTTGTAATGATTTTATTAACAACGCCTTGTACATAATTTCTGCATTAAACTCTAAACACCGGGTTTGATGAATTCAAACAATTAGCCCGTGCATCAACAGCATTCATTAAAATGAATTATTACCTGCTCACTTTTTATGAATGGGCTGGACTGTGGGCAGATTGCTCAGCTGGAGTAAATCAGGAATATTCCAGGAATGGGAGGGAATTAATTTAAACCCTGAGAACCTGAGAGAAGATTTTAGGAATCTCTGGTCCATGTGGATCCCAGATTAAAGTAGGAGCCAAATTTGTTGGCTGGGATCTGGAATAAGCAGGAAACACAAAAATCAGGTGTTCAAAGCATCGTGCTGGGGGTTTCATGGGTTCATCTCCTGGCTCTAGCAAAGCCAGGGTTTGGTGGGAAAAGCCAGGATCTCGCTGAAAAATGCGAATCTCAGGAATTATTGCTGATATTTGTAATTTATTAAGTGCCTGGAAGGGAGAACTCAGTGGAAAGCAGATTTGCACTGAGTCCCACCTCACCCCCAGGAGATACTCCTAACCTAGACCTAAACCTAGAGACACCTCTCTAACCCTGTCCTAATTTGGCCATAAAATAGTTCATAATTTGTTTCACAAAGCTTATCAAACTCCATCTTCCAGCTACTTCTCCTTCCCACTCATTGATACTCCCTCAGGAAGTCAGCTCCAGGATTTTCCAATTTCTAGCCCCGTTCAAACTCCAATAATTCTTGTCTCAGCATTTTTCTTTACGTTAAAAAACTCAATTCCCTCCGGTTTTGTGTTGGGTTTTGTTTTCTTTCCTTTCCCTCCTGGATATATTCATAAATATTCATTTCCCTTTCATTTCTCAATACCCAATATCCGAGCAACCTGAGAGTGGTTGGATTTTCCATGTGTGCTCTGGTCCCAGGGAAGGCTTCCAAGCATTCCCGGAGCCTTTTGGTTCAACAGCAGGAATTATTCCTGATTGAACTGGCTGGGAATTTGGCCTAATTAACCTAATTCAGAGAGGGAAATTATCCTCAGCATCCCCTCACCCACCAGGCTTTGCCATTGGATGATCCCAGAGCTCCAGGAGTGTTTGGACAGCGCTCTCGGGGATAAGGTGGAACTGTTGGGGTGTCTTGGGCAGGGCCAGAATTTGGACTGGATGATCCTTGTGGAATTTCCAATCCAGAATATCCCATGATTCTCTCATCACATCTGCAGTGGCAAAATGTCTCGTCCTTGATGGTGGACGACCATCAAGACCAGGAATGACCAGGAATTTTGAGGGTTCCCCATTATCCATTGGAATATATCCAGCATGGAACTCCACCCAACCCCCAGATCCCATCAGAGTGGGGGTTTGGAGAGGGCAAACTGTGGAATGTAGGGCTGGGGATTAGAGGCAGAGTGTAGAAAGGAAAAGCAGGAATAATTTGGATATTGGCACTGAAAAGACACAAGCAGGGGAAGTGAAGAGTTGAGGAGCCCCTGCGCAGGATCTGAGGAAAGAAAAGCAGGAATAATTTGGATATTGACACTGAAAAGACACAACCAGAGATGTGAGGGGTTGAGGAACCCCTGAGGAGCTGAGGAACCCCTGAGCAGAATATAATGAAGGAAAAGCAGGAATAATTTGGATATTGGCACTGAAGAGACACAACCAGAAATGTGAGGGGTTGCGGAACCCCATGGAGCCTGAGGAACCCCGTATCAGATTGTGGGAAGGAAAAGTAGGAGTAATTTGGATACCGGCATAGAAAAGACACAAGCAGGGATGTGAGGAGCTGAGGAACCCCTGAGCAGAGTGTGGGAATGAAAAGCAGGAATATTTTGGATATTGGCACTGAAGAGACAAAACCAGGAATGTGAGGAGCTGAGGAACCCCTGAACAGAGCTGGGGGCTGGGTAAAATAATCCCCTCCTTAGACCTTGCCTTGGAATCATCTCCTCAAAAACTGCAGGGCCACAAGGGAAATGATTAAAGGAGACCTTGGCTTATGATGTTGACCAAAAATATCTTAAATTTCCTGTTGTTTTTACAGCTTTTTTTGCCTCTGTTGCACCCTCATGGCTTAGATTTTAATTCCTTTGGGGCTGGGAATCTCTTTGTTCCCTGGATCTCTCTGTGCTGCCTGGCACACCAAGTCCTGCTCCCGTTTTTCTACTTCTCTGTGCTCCCATATAAAAGAGCCCTTTCAAAGCCTGGATCCCAAGAATGTCAAAAAAGAGAATGGGAAGGACCTCTTGGAAAAAATCAGGATTCTCAGCCAGAACAGGATGGTCAGATCCCTGCAATCTCCACAAGGATAAGGGAAAACAAAGGCTCTGTTTTTAGGGGGGATAAAAGCTCCTTAGGGATTAAAGGAACATCTGATAAACTGCACAGATCCAGTCTCTTAAAAATATTCCAATTTTTTTCCTCCTCTCAAAATAAATCCGAGCTGAGGACAGGGAGCAAGGTTTTACCACTTAAAGTTTTTACAGGATTTTACCTTTTGTTGTTTCATAAAATAATTTGGGAAGCTGGGATAGGGGAGAGGGAAGGAAGGGAGGTGGGAATTCTCTCAGTGAGCTTCAACCTCATGGGAATATTTTATATATTCCCATTGGGATTCCCCGCTTCCTTTGCCATTGCTCCAGGATTTCACATAAAAGACAGATAAAGGTGCCCCACAAATTCCCCATCCCTGGAAGTGCCCAAGGCCAAGTTGGATGGGGTTTGGAGCACCCTGGGATAGTGGGAGGTGTCCCTACCCATGGGATGTGTTTTAAGGCTCCTTCCAACTCAAACCAGTCCATGATTTCATTTACAATCCATAAATTACCTACTCAAATCATTCACTTAAATCCGTTTACAACAATTCCAAGGATCAGGAGATGCAGGGACAGTGAGGAGTTCAAGGAAGAGGGATTCATGGAAATAAACCTGTGCTAAAACCTTCAGTCTGTGCTCTGTGCCACTCACCAAGCACAATGGAGTGAGATTGATGCAATCCTGGAATTCCAGCCTCCTCTGGAATTCATCACTTGTTGATCCGCAGCAAAACAAGAGGAACAGCCTCAAGTTGCACCAGGGGACGCTTAGGTTGGAACTAGGGAAAATTCCTTCATGGAAAAGGTTGTGCAACCCTGGCACATCTGCCCAGGTGGAGTCCTCATTCCTGGAGGGATTTAAAATCCCTGTGGTGTCACCTTGCTCTTTTAAGTTCTTTTAAGCCTTCTGATGTTTGCATTCTTGTAACAAACTTTCTCACGCAGTTTTGCGTAAACAGTTATTGTTTTACATTCTTCTCTAAAGTAGGAGACATTTGATGGGCTGTTGGTTTGTCCAGTGTCATTGGAGAGGTGGCACTGTCACCCTCCAATCCACTGTCGCCTTTGGAAATCTGTAAATGTTGGAGTCAAAAATTAAACTTCCCTTCTTTTTACCTTGGAGGTTCCAGTGTCCGCGTCGTTTTATTTCGTGTCCTAGAGCGACATCGTGGAGGTGGCACTTGGGGACATGGGGCAGTGGGACCTTGGCAGTGCTGGGGAAATGTTGAACTCCATGATCCTAAAATCTTTTCCAACTCAATGATCCCAGGTTGGTATTTGCCTTCCTGGAATGGCTGATGGAGGCCGAAAAGGAGAAATTCCATCCCCACACCCCAATTCTGCCCGTCCTGCTCAGCATCTGCTGCCCAGCCTGTCCCTGAGTGGCACTTCCCTGGAATTGCTCCTTTCCCAGGCCTTGGCTTTGCAAATCCCGAGCAGGTTAAGTGCTGCAGTTACAGGATTATTATCCAGGCTGTTCCCTGGAGCAGCCCGTGGAGTGGAGAAGCCGGATAATGAAGCAGCGCGGAATTCTCGGCGTTTTGCAGGCAGGGCCAGTCCCTGCCTTTCCTCCGTGGGGAGCACTAATTGGAGCAGTGCCTCAGCTCCCTGACAGTTTGCCAATTGTGGGCAGGAACTCATTTATCAGCGGCTGGAGTGGCTAAAAAGGATGGATCTGCTGTCATTCCCAACGTTCCTGGAGCAGGGACGCAAATAATCCATGGGAACAATGTCCCTGCCCCAGCAGGAGGGGCCTTCAGGCTCCCAGCCTGATTAGATCCCACTTGTTCTCCATTAATCTGCTTTAATGAACTTCCTGACCTTCTCCCTCGCTTCAACCACGAGGAATTTCCCGAATAAATCTCGCCCGGTGCTGTAATCCTATTTTCCAAATAATCCCAATAACTCGTGGGTGAACATTTACAATGCTAGGGCTGAAAAAGGAAATTAAATAATGAACACAGAGGCTGCTACTGTGAGTAATTAATTGTGTGTTGCTCCGTGATTCCCAGTTCTGATTCATGAGGAAAACTGGGAGCAAGGATGTGGAGCAAACGATTAAATCCCATAAAAATTTATGCAGATGCCTCCAACAAATTCGTGCCATCATAAAGCAACGGGGAAAGGTCTTATTTATGGAGCGTGGCATAAATCAGGAGATTTAGTGGGATCTTCTAACAAAGGGAGAGTAATTAAATGCCTGGGAATCTGGGATTGGACACCATCCATGAAAAATGTCTGGAGAGGAGCACTTAATAGAGGATGTCGGGGTGTGTTGCTGGAGAAGTTCATGGACATGATTAAATCTCTTTTTTATCCCTGCCCATAAATCACATCGAGCTCAGGCAGTGAACTCCACATCTGTGAGGAGGGAAGGGAGGAGGAGGAGTCGTGTCTGGAGAGGTTTCAGGGAAGAGGAAAAAGTGGGAAAGAAAAGGATGCAGGAGGTGCTTTTATGTCATAGACTAGAGGGGGGAAAGGAGATGCTCAGGAAATATTGGACCAGAGAATTCCAGATTGGTTTGGGTTGGAAAAACCTTATATCCCACCCAATGCCACCCCTGCCATGGCAGGGACACCTCCCACTGTCCCAGGCTGCTCCAGCCCCAGTGTCCAGCCTGGCCTTGGGCACTGCCAGGGATCCAGGGGCAGCCCCAGCTGCTCTGGCAATCCCAGCCCAGCCAGGAATTCCCAATTCCCAATCTCCCATCCATCCCTGCCCTCTGGCACTGGCAGCCATTCCCTGGCTCCTGTCCCTGCAGGCCTTGTCTCCAGTCCCTCTGCAGCTCTCCTGGAGCCCCTTCAGGCCCTGCCAGGGGCTCTGAGCTCTGCCTGGAGCCTTCTCCTCTCCAGGGGAACATTCCCAGCTCTCCCAGCCTGGCTCCAGAGCAGAGGGGCTCCAGCTTTTGGAGCATCTCCATGGATTCTTCTGGATCACTCCAGCAGCTCCGCATCCTCCTGCTGTTGGAACCCCAGAGCTGGAGCAGCTCTGCAGGTGGGGTCTCACCTGAGTGGGGCAGAAGGGCAGAATTCCCCTTCTCCTGCTTCCCACACTGAGGGATCAGCCCAGGATTGGGGAATTCCAGGCCCACACAGCCAGGCCATGTGCATGCCCTTATCTCCAAGATAAAATTTTGGAAAGAAAGAATTGTCTGGGGACCTTTGGGCGGCTCCAGAAGGATCTGGCCCCATTAGTGGTGATGGACAGCTGGAGTCGCTCTGCTCAGGCTGACACAAAATCCAGGCTGACCTCGGGGGTCACCGCTGCTCACCTGGAACCTGCACCTCATCTCTGGAGCCAGAGCAGGGATTTGGGAAGAAATCCAGTTAAGATTTAGTGATGGATTGAAGATCTGTTCATAAACAGACTAAACGGATGCTGGTTCTCCAAAAATGCAGAATTCTGCCACAAAAAAAAAAAGGGGGAAAACAATTCTTCTGGAGAGCAGGGAAATCCCAGGGTGGGGGGAACGTTCCCTCTTTGTTTTGAGCTCTTGTGAAATCTCTGACAGCTTAAAACACTCCATGGATAGGGAACAATGCAGGGAAGCGCCCTGGGAATGCGGAGAGAGGGGTTTTGGAGCAAATTCCAGAGCTGGGAAGTGCAGGAACACGTGGAGTGTGTGCCCAGGAGAGGAGGCAAAAATAGATGGGAACAAAGGACTGCAAAATTCTGTTTGTTCTGCCAAAAAAAAAAAAAAAAGGTATTTTCTGAAGTTTGTGACAAAATTTTGCCTGGATGTGGGGGAGCAGGAGAATCCAGGTGGGGATTCCTTCAGCCTGGCTGACAGGGATACATTAAATAAAGCATTGCTGTCACTCTGTCCAAGCCCTGGGTAATTCTCCCACGATGAAGACCAAAAAGAGATGGAAAAGATTCCTACCTGTGGGACAAATGGAATTTTTGCCTTTTCTGTGCTACCAAAAATTCCCATCAAGGAAATCACCGGACCCTTGGCAGAGGTAGGGAAGCAGAGGAGCTGGATTTGGGGAAAAACTCAGGAGGAAGGAGTTTGATCCGTCTCTAGATGAGGAATTCCAGGCAGAGCACTGGATTTCCATGAAGAAGCCTTGAAAAATCTTCTGGCAGCAAGGAGAGGAGCGGCTGGGCAGCTGCTTCAAAAATCAGAATTCTGGAGAGCAAAGTGCTTTTCTTGTCCCATTTTCATTTTCCTGTGCCAAGGCCAGAATTTTTCTCCAAACTAATTTTTATTCCCTGAATGGGAGTTTTTATTTCATTTTGCAGCCCCGTATTAAGAGCACAAAGTCATGTAAATATTCCAAGCATCCCTGATTCCAAAAGCTGCTTCTCCAGCTTTGTTTTCCCTCAGTAATTTTGGAGACAGAGGATATTTATTCCTGGATTTTGCCAATTCCCAAACTCCGGGAAATGAATGCCTCATTAGAAAAGAATATTTACAGATATTTATTTTGTTCTCTGAACTCACCATTTCAAGCTAAATCCATTCATGGAGAGTGGCAGCAAACAAAACAATGTGGATGTGGTTGGTGGGAAGATGAGGAAAATTGGCTGAAGTTTGGTTTTTCTAGCCCAGCTTCTGCTGGGGTTCTCCACCAGAAAACATGGAAAACCATGGAATTACAAAGGTGATTATTGAACCAAAATAAAAGGGCAATCCACTGGTAAAGGTGTTTTGTTAAGAGAGAGGAGAAGAAGTGATTTAATGACACTTTGCAAAATCCTGGACTCCAAAAAATCTTTGGAAAACCTCGTTTCAGGAAGCAGGAGCTGTAACGTGGGTGATGGATGAGCAGAGGGATCAAACCTCTCTGGGAAATGGAGGATGAAGTCCTTGGATACAAATACAGGGAATGATGGAAGAGGAGGGAATTGCTCCTCTTGCGTTGGTGCTGTTGGAATTATAGCTGGAAAATGCAATTCTTCCCTTTGTCTGCAGCTCCAGGAAAATCAATGGATTAAACAAGGCTCATTCCGGAATCAAACAAAATTTGGGAATGTGGGAAAAGAGGTCCTGGCAGCAACAGGGGAACAATTTAGGAGGAGATTAAAAGATTACCTGAACAGGACAAGGAAGAAACAATACAGGGAACAAAAATCAGGATAATGGGCTCGGGGGCCTTCCAGCCCCATCTGGAACAAACCCAGAGGCTGGAAGCTGAAATCAGACAAATTAAAATCCAGACCTGATGGGGAGAGAGAATTAAACAATGGGAACAGGGACGGGGTCCTGGGAAACCCATAAATATAAATATATAAAGATAAAATATAAATAGTATAAGTAATATATAAATATAAATATAAATAATATAAATATAAATGACTGGAAATGTGTAAATCAGTGGGGGATTACTTAAACCTGGTTATTTTAGGAAGACCACCTGACTGGTATCCCACTGGTGGGTTTTAGGATAAAAAATCAGAGAATCCTGGAATACTTTGGGAACCTTAAATCTCATCTCATCCCACCCTGCCATGGCAGGGACACCTCCCACTGTCAAAGGGTGTCCCAGTGTCCAGCCTGGCCTTGGGCACTGCCAGGGATCCAGGGGCAGCCCCAGCTGCTCTGGCAATCCCAGCCCAGCCAGGAATTCCCAATTCCCAATCTCCCATCCATCCCTGCCCTCTGGCACTGGCAGCCATTCCCTGTGTCCTGTCCCTGCAGGCCTTGTCCCCAGTCCCTCTGCAGCTCTCCTGGAGCCCCTTCAGGCCCTGCCAGGGGCTCTGAGCTCTGCCTGGAGCCTTCTCCTCTCCAGGGGAGCATTCCCAGCTCTCCCAGCCTGGCTCCAGAGCTCTTGGAGCATCTCCATGGCCCAATCCCTGGATAAGCAGGATCAATAATCCATTATTTCCTGGCTGATGATCAGAATCTAAAGATCCAAGAACACTTCTAACTCCCTTTGTTCCAGCCTGGTTGGAGTAAATTTTGCTTACAAACCACACAAAGGCTTCAGAGTTTTTCCCAAGTCCTTTTCCAAGTCCTTGCCTTGTGTTCCCCCATGGAGGAAGGCAGGATGGATTGTTTGGCAGCGCCTCCTTGAACCCTCGGAGTGAGGAGACAGAGGAGCCAACGGGAGAAGATAAGAAAGCAATTGTGGATCTGTCACAGGAACACACGGAGTTGTCGTCCTGGAGATTGGCAGAGGTTAATTAAAAGCATGAATTCCAAATAATTCCATTAAATTGGGACAAATCTCATTTGGAAGAGCCATTTTTCATTCTCAGCCCATGAGCTCTCATTGAGTTCAAAGTGTAGGTTCAGGTAACCTCCGGTGGGAACTGTTAAAATCCCAAATTCCTGGATGCCTGGAATGGTGTGAGTGATTCCAGGGGTTCGGATCACACAGTCCTGTGAAGGAGACAGATCTGTGCAATTAATTTTTTTAATTAATGGATCGATTTTGGGTCTGTCTTTCCCTTGTATTCCAATGTCAGTGCAAGGAGATTTCCCTGTTTTCCACGACTGGAGGGATAATTCCTTCTCTCCTTCAGAGAATTATCCAAATAAAAGTATTTTTGACAACTTTTGACTTATTAAGATTATTTTTAAATTGCACTGGAGCGTCAACATTACCCAAGAAAGTATTTCAGCTCCTGAAACTTGTGAGCTTCTGGGTCTTTCAGGCTTCTGTGGTTTAAGAGACCTCAAAAATCCTGATAAAAACCCCAAAATGGGAACCTTTCAGAAAATCCTTGGCATTCCATGGACTTACCTATTTAACATGGACAACTGGAATGTAAAATGGGATTTCTTTGGGATTTAAATGGGATTTCTTTGTTGGTGGTGACTTGCAATAGACTTGCCCAGTAGCTGCTCCGCAATAATTGATTTCCTTATTGCCCTGCAATAATTATTTCTGGAATTGGAGCATTTTTTTTGTTGGCTGAAGAGCTGAAAATCCTCTTTCATTCCGGAAAAGTGAAAGCCCGACTTCCAGGGCTTTGTGTCGACTCAAACTTGCACCACGTTGCTCCAACAAAACCTTTCCAGGGTCATTTTCAGTTCAGCTGGAGTGGATTTTTCCAAGCTTCAAATGTCTTGGCTAAAATTGTTCCTAATTCTGAATTTCTGGCCGGCAGCTCTTGGGCTGCTTCATTTAAAGGGAATATTTTGTGTGGGTGCGAGGACAACAGAAATTATCTGTTAAATCCATTTTTTTTTCAGGAATGGGAAAATGGGGACATTAAAAGTCACCTTTCTTCCTGAAGGAGAAATTAGAATATTTTTCTGCATTTTGGGATGCAAAATCAACAATTTATTACTGGTTTGATAAAAGGGGGATGTGTTTAATCTCACTGGAGACAGATTGAAAAAAGGAGATTTTCATTATATTACAGAGGCAGCATTTCAGCCATGAGAGCTCTGCCAGTCTTGCGCTCACTGAAGAATTCCAATTGGGATTTATTAAAAAAATCTGTAAATTAGCTCAGGAATTCTGTTTGGAAATGGGAGTCACAGCAGTCTGAGCATTCCCAGTGGGATATTTGGAGAATTCTAATGTCCCAGCTGAGGAATGTGGCCCAAAATGTTGAAACTAAAACCTAAAGCAGGACAGGACGTGATGGTTTTAAACTGAACGGGGTGGATTTAGACGGGATATTGGGAATTCCTGGCTGGGAAGGTGAGGAGGGGCTGGGATTGAATTCCCAGAGCAGCTGGGGCTGCCTCTGGATCCCTGGCAGTGCCCAAGGCCAGGCTGGACACTGGGACACCCTGGGACAGTGGGAGGTGTCCCTGCCCATCCAGGGGTGGAAGTGGATGGGATTTAAGGTAATTTAATGCTAAAATTTGGTTGACAACCTTTTTTTTGCAAGAGTTTGTGTATCTTTCCAATGCTGAGAAGATGAGGAACCAGGATGCTTTGCATTATCCATGAGCATTCCATCAGGAATTAGGGAAAATCCAGCCCTTTTCACCTTTCACCTTTATCCCACAGTCCTGCCTTTATTTTGGGCCTAAACCAGGGATAATTTCCCCAGGTTCAATCTCCTGGGAGAGGACAGAGAACCCTGGAGTTCAGGCACTGCATTAACCCCAGGGAGAGCTGATGTTCATTCCAAGATCTGATATTGAAATCCATCATGGAAATCGATCGGATTAAGCTGCAGGAACTTCATTATTGCAACTCAGAAACCCTGGGGGGAAACAAGAGGTCACAGGAGGTGTCCAAGACAGAAATTCCCTGCTCTGTTCATCCTGCTGGGAATTTGGGGCATGGATATCCCCCAGACTTCTCTGGATTTACCCTGCACACCAAGACTGACCCAACAGCACGGTCAGAGGGAATTCCTGGAAATTCTGCCCATGAATTGTCCCAGCAAAGTGTTGGATAACTGAAAATCCCAACAAAGAAAAAATTATTTGGGTTTTTTTCCTCTGTATTTTTTCTTTTTCCTTTCTTTTTCCTGAATGATTGCTCCGGCCAATAAATGAATTGTGAAGGGCTTCAAAATCCAGGGAATTCAGCAGGAAAACCCAGCTCTCCTGGGGCCCTTTAGCTCCTTTTAACGCAGTTCTCAGGTTTGCAAGGGGAGCTTTTTGCTGGCAGGAATTGATTCCTGGGTTGCATTTGTGATAAATAAAAGCTCTGATCCACCTGGAGCCCCCAGGGCCCCTCGGTGGAGCCTGAGATCAACGAGTTCGTCCAGGAGCTTAAATCACAGGCATGTGGGAAGGGAACAAAAACGTCTGGGTCCATCAAAGGGAAAATATTCCTTATTCCTGCTCTGCTCCCAGGGCAGGTCGTTCATCTCCTGGTTTAGCAAATATTCACCAGCTCGGCTCCCCGGCATTGCAGTTCAAGGAGTTTCTCTAAAAACCAAATGAAATCTGGAGATGGTGATTGAATTTCTGCTTCTCCTGATGGAGAAATATCGATTCTCCTCATATTTAGGCCCATTTTATTTATTTTAGTATCCTCATCCTTTAGGTCAGACGATCCAGAATGGTTTGGGTGGGAAAACTCATCTTGTTCCCCCTCCCATGGAGTTAAAGATGCAGCTGGATGAACTTCCCTCTGACCATCCATTTTTTAATTTTAATGGACTATTTCCTCCAGGGATGCAACAGTTAATTGCCGTTATTTTGTCTCCATCAATACAGAGACTCCTCAGAGTTCCTCAAGCTCATCTCCCCTTGAAACAATAAATTCCATCAGAATGAAAATGCTGTGAAGTGTTAAAATGTGATGGGTGCACACCTGAAACACTGAAAATAGACAAGAGGAGCTGGCATTTGACTGCCTGGGTCACATTTCATTTGCCTGGAGGAAAGAAATCAGGATTTATGACAGTTCTGCTCATGCAGAAATAAAAAGGTGCTGTCTCAGGAAGGGGGGGTTCTCAGAGTGTCTGTGAAATCCGTGGAAAATATAAATTAGTTGAGCTGGTTTGACATTAATTCTGTGTTTAATTTTTCTGGAAGAAACTGTATAAAACATTAAAAATTCCTATAAGGGAGGGGAGCGGAATCCCTTTTTTGTTGCCACTCAAATACATTGGGATTGAGTCTGTTTGGAATCACTGGGATTGGGCTGGAAGCAGAAAAATGGTTGGTGACACTTTTCCTTCACTGATACCACTTCAGGATCACTTTTTGGATTTGGAATCAGAATTTGGATTTGGAAATTTAACCTGCGCATTAATTGTTCATCAACGAACCTTAATTACTCTGCATTGAGCTGGAAAAATGGCTCCACAACTTTTCCTTTCCTTATTTTCCTGGGACAGCGTCTTCCTGTGGCCATGTGGCTGTTGGTGAAGGAATGTCAACTTCCTGCATGGTTTGACATTAATTCTGGGTTTAATTTTTCCTGAATAAACTGTAATGAATAAAAAATTCCCAAAAGGGAGGGGAATGGAAACCCATTTTTGTTGCCACTCAAATATGCTGGGATTGAGTCTGTTTGGAATCACTGGGATTGGCTGGAAGCAGAAAAAAATGGTTGGTGACACTTTTCCTTCACTGGTATTGGTTCAGGATCAGCTTTTCCATATATTTGGATTTGGAATTGGAATTTGGACTTGGAATAAAGCATTTCAATTAAGCTTCATAATAATTATGCATTAATAAACCTTAATTACTCTGCATTGAGCTGGAAAAATGGCTCCACAACTTTTCCTTTCTTTATTTTCCTGGGACAGCGTTTTCCTGTGGCCATGTGGCTGTTGGTGAAGGAATGTCGACTTCCTGCACGGTTTGACATTAATTCTGGGTTTAATTTTTCCTGAATAAATTGTAATGAATTAAAACCTCCAGAAAGTGGGGGAGTGGAATCCCATTTTTGTTGCCGCCCGGATACATCGGGATTGAGTCTGGAATCACTGGGATTGGGCTGGAAGCAGAAAAAATGGTTGGTGACACTTTTCCTTCACTGGTATCAGTTCAGGATCAGTTTTTTCCACATATTTGGAGCATGGATTTGGAAAAAAGCACTTCAATTAAACTGCATATTAATTATGCATTAATAAACCTTAATTACTTTGAATTGAGGTGGGAAAATGGCCCCACAACTCTTCCTTTCTCCCAGTTTTAAGCTGTGGGATCCTTTGGATGAGAGTGAGGATGAATTGGGATAGAGTTGGATTTACTGAACTGTTAAGTGTTCTTGACACTGCTGTGGTGTTGGATGGAATTCCAGACTGGTTTGGGTTGGGAAGGACCTTAAATCCCATCTCATTCCCATGGGCAGGGACAACTTCCAGTATCCCAGATTTCCTCAAGCCCCATCCAACCTGATATCCAGTCAGATTCATCATTAAGAATTTTTTTTTACCAGACTCAGGAAATATTTATGCTCAAAAATTCCATAGAAAACACAACCCACTGGGAGGAAGGAGCAGTGCAAGATTTTCCATGTTCCTGTTGGATTTGAGGGAATTATTTATTCCATGTTCCTCCATGGTTTGCCTGGGAATGTGATTCCGGTAGGTACCTACAGATGGAAAAGGACAGGGCAGATCAGATCTAGATCACTGGAATCAACCCCGTGGAGGGCTGAGAGTGGTGCAAAATCAGGACTGAGGGTACCCGAGGCCAGCTGTCATCCATGGCCATATCACACATTCCTGACTCCAAAGGTTTTTCCGCTGGTTCTTGGCTTCTTCTCTGTCTCTGTCGAGGTCGGGATTGAAGCGCTCGAGATGGTATTTTGTGTTTGGGCTCAAATGTTTGTTATTTCTTATCTATGTCCCAGTCTTACAAGCCGCGAGTTCTGCAGCGTTCTCCTAACAAGCTACAAAATGGCTCTCTCCCTCTACAGGGCCTTTTGAGGATAAACTGTTCCAATTGAGAAATGACACCTCAATTATTTTCACTTTTAACCCAATAACCAAACACCCCTGCCTGCAATGGGGACTTTTTATCCAATTACACAAAACCACCCGAACCCATGGAGAAGAAGGAGCAGCCCCCAACTCTAAAACCTCCATCTTGCTTTATAGATATTTCTATATTATTTCTATATTCTAAACCCCAAACTCTGGGTTTTCCACCCTGTGATATCACACACTTCTATTCAAACTCCACACCCACAATCCCAGTTCTGTCATTCCATTCTGGAAGCTTCTCCACGGCCTCAGGTCAATGCAGAGCTCTCTTGAGGGTCAGAGCCGGGCAGCACAGAAAGCCCAAATCTCTCAGTGTCCAGGGTTCCAACGGGTTTCCATCTGTCCCTGGTGTGTTGCTCCATCTGGAAAGGCCCGGGAAGCACCAGGAGCTGGAACAGTGGCGATGGAAAGCCCAGCAGCAGCTGGGAAGGAGCAAAGCTGGAAGTGAGTTAATGGAGATGGGAGCTGGAGAGCAGAACTCGGCGTTTTCCAATGGCACCAGAGGCCAGTGATGGATTGGAAATCCCGCCTGTGGATTCATCCAAGCTGGAATCAAAAACAAGGAAAGTCCATTAGCGGAATCCATCTTTCCCACAGCTGCAGGCTCGGGGAGCACAGGGAGCACTGATTTCCCTGCCCTGAGCGTTGCTCCATTAGTGTCATCTTGGATGAGGAGGGAGAAAATGAGGATTTGAAAGCCTTGGGAGTCTTGTTCCATGGAAGGAGCAGCCCATGGGATGGAGGTGAATCCTGCAGTGCCAGCCCTGCAGGGATGTTGTTTAAGGAGCAGGGAGATGTTCTCCCAGCCCTGTGTTTTTGCTGTTTAGGTCCTGGAGATATGAAAATTTCAGGATTTCTCCCTTTCCAACGTTGCCAAAAAAAGTAAAGAGGAACTTTTGTTTTGAGAGCAGAGCAGAGCAAACTGCACAGAGAAGATTCAGGAAAACAAGATGCCCTTGGCTTCACCCCAGGCTGCTTCCTTGGATCCAGCATGCCTGAAAACACATGGATTCAGTCCTGAACTGTGCCTTACTCACACCAAAGTCATTCCAACCCCAAATTGCTGCTGTCCAGCCTTGGGAACAGATGCAGCAATCCTGGAAAACCTGGAGGTGGCTGAGCTGAGCAGCTCCATCCCTGTGTCCAGCTGACGGAAGCTGAGATATTCCCTGGAAGCTGGGAATGAGTCACTTCCCACTTCTCCTGCCTCAAGGCCTGGATGGACGGAGTGAATTTTCACTCAGCGTCCTCTGCTCTCTCCTGGTTCATTTTTAGCTCCCAATATTCCAAAATTCCAGCAGGAAATGAAATGGGAGACTTGGATCCTACCTGTGCTCACCCCAGTGTTTCCCAGGTGCCCGAACTCTTCAGGCTGCTCCAGAGGGAAGTGGACTTGGACCTTCAAGGCATTCAGCTCATCCAGAGCTCCAGGAGTGTTTGGACGAGGATTTCAGGCACAGGGAGGGATTGCTGGGCAGAGAAACCTGGGAGAAGCAGGAACTGGTTAAAAATATCTCACTGGATAAAAGCAGCAAACCCTGCCACGATCACTGGGAGATAATTTAGGTCAACCAGGGAATTTTGGCTGGAATTCTCAATATGCAAACTGTAGGTACCCTTTTCCAGCTTTAAGCCATTCCCTGGCTCCTGTCCCTGCAGGCCTTGTCCCCAGTCCCTCTCCAGCTCTCCTGGAGCCTCTTCAGGCCCTGCCAGGGGCTCTGAGCTCTTCCTGGAGCCTTCTCCTCTCCAGGGCAACATTCCCAGCTCTTGCAGCAGCCTGGCTGCACTGAGATAGTGGAAATTGTCCTTTTCCACGGCAGGGGTTGGAATGAGATGGGCTTTAAAGTCCTTCCCATCTCAAACCATCCTGGAATTCCAGGCTGAAAGCTTTTCCTTTCAAGCAGAAAGCTCATCCCTAGAATCCCTTTAATGCTCTGGGGCAGATTTTCCATAAAGTTCTTCTTTCCTGTGCTGCCTGAAGACCTAATTTCCACCAAAAAAAAAAAAAAAAGAATTCATGGCGAACACTGCCTAAATTCCTATTTTTTTTTTTCCTTAAAACTTCACCTTTCTGGGAAAACAAGCAGCATAAAGACAATTTCACAAATGAAGAATTCACAGGAAACACTGCCCAAGCTGTGTTTTTTTCCCCTTAAATCTCTCCCCTTCTGAGAAAACAAGCAACATAAAGACAATTTCCCTTGGGTGGGCTGCAGTCATTGCTACAAGCCGGGTTTTGGTGTGAGCTTTGTTAAACCCTGCTCATGTTCTCCCTTACAAGGCTGGGCTTTAATCATTCCCCGTGCAACTGATGCAGATCCATTTGTCCTGGAAGAGAATTTCCACGGAAAATCAGCAACCTGCTCCGTGCCTGGGGAGATCTAAATATAAACACCCTGGCAGGGGCCACACTTCATTTTCCCTGAGCGTGGCTGGGCTCAAAGTGGGCTCGTTACACAGAGCGGGGGCACAAATAAAGGTCAGCAGGAGCCGCTGCCTTGGAAATTGCTGCAAAAAGCAAAACACATTCCCGTGCTTGAGGAATGATATGGCAGGAATGAGTTGGTTTCTGTTTATCAGGGAAATTTGGTTTTTTTTCTGTTGTTTTTTTTTTCTGTTTTTTTTTTTTTTTTTTTATGTTGTCCCTGCTTCCCTCAGCTCTGTTCCTGCTCTTTCCTCCATGAGGGAGCTGTGGGTGCTCCAGGCTGGAGAGCAAGGGTTGGTCCATGTGGGATGAAAATTCCTGCCCACATTCCTGAGTCCACAAAGCTCTCTCAGTTTTGGGATCTGTGATGTCCTCAAGAATTTGCTGTGCTCAGACCTGTCCTGGGAATTTCCCAGGATATCCCTCACTGCACTTCCCTCTGTTTGCCCAGGTGACTCACCTGGATCCCCCAGGAGTTTATTGAATGTTTGTTCCACTTTACTTTGCTCACATTGAGATTTCAAACCTCACCTGGAGAACTCTGTCCAGCTCTGGGACAGATGTGGAGCTGCTCCAAGGGCTGGAGCTGCTCTGGAGCCAGGCTGGGAGAGCTGGGAATGCTCCCCTGGAGAGGAGAAGGCTCCAGGCAGAGCTCAGAGCCCCTGGCAGGGCCTGAAGGGGCTCCAGGAGAGCTGCAGAGGGACTGGGGACAAGGCCTGGAGGGACAGGACACAGGGACCGGCTTAAAGCTGGAAAAGGGGAGATTTAAGTTGGATATTGGGAAGGAATTCTTGGCTGGGAGGGTGAGGAGGCCCTGGAATAAATTCCCAGAGCAGCTGTGGCTGCCCCTGGATCCTTGGAAATGTCCAAGGCCAGGCTGGACAAGGCTTGGAGCGGCCTGGGACAGTGGGAGGTGTCCCTGCTCATGGCAGGGGTGGAACTGGAGGACTTTCCATGACTCTGTGACTCTGGTGATTCTACAATTCCAAGTTGTGCCAATGTTCTACCACCCTCATTGTATCAAAATTCTTTTTATCAAAACTAATCCAATCCAATCCAATCCAATCCAATCCAATCCAATCCAATGCAATCTATTCTAATCTCATCATCTCATCTCACCAAACCTAACCTAACTTAACATAACCTAACCTAAACCAACTCTCTTTTATTTAAAACCATTCCCCTTAACACAGCTAAAAGGTCTGGCTAAAAAGGCTCTGTATCAACACAGCTAGAAAGTTTGTCTCCCCCAGTTGCTGCGCCACTAAAACCAGCTTTTTAAAGTCCTTCCCAACTCAGAAGAAATCTTGGCCCTTTTCCATTTCCCTTCCAGCCAGCGCTGCAGAAATTCCACAGGCTGCAGGGATCCAGTTCAAGGCCTGTCAATACCAAAAATTGCCTGAGGGTTTTAGGTTGGGAATGCTGTTCCCAAGGATTACCTCCTCTGCTGCCCAGGCCATGGAGATGAAATCATCGCGGTGCAGCCTCCAGCCTTTGCCCAACCAAGGCTCCTTCCCGGGCAGAGTAGGTCAGAATTTGCATCAAAATCCCTTTTTAAGGTCAGCAAATTCACAGGACAGTTGAAATGGGAAATCTCACCCAAGAGGGCTCGGATTCTCCCAAGAATCCATGGGAGATTTGGGAGCATCTTTGTGTAGGGGCTGATCTTCCTGCACGATCCCAAAGCCAAGGTCAGAATTTGACATTTTGGAGGGTTTAGTTTCGGCCACAATGACATCGTAATTGATGTATAATATTAATCAATTAAGTTTCATGTTGATGATCGGTGCGGGGTTTATTGGGGTTTATTTAATTAATAAAGTGCTTAATTAAAGAGTGGAAAATCCCTCCAGTTGCTGGGAATCACCAGAAAAAGCAACATTTATGATTTTCTTTCTGTTTTCTCTCCTTCCCATTTTTCTTCCCCTTCTATTGCCTCTCGAAAGCGTGATCAGAATTGGCTTCTCTTTGCAGTTCTGCTCTGCCAGAGTTGTGGAGGCCAAAATGAGCTCAGACTTCCTCGGAAAAGAAGAGGAACATGAGATTAATTCCGCTTTTCCTGTGCTGAGCTTGTGAAAACAGCATCAGGCTCTCACTGCATCAGAGACGACAAAAAACTCCCCGTAACACAGAAAATGGTGATAAAAACCCCCAGTTTGGCACAAAGAAAGGTTGAAAATCTCTCATTTTTCACGTGCTGGGTTTCCTTTTGGGTGGAGAAATTCTGTTTTCTCTGATTGTGGAGCGAGGGTTGGAGCAGGCTTTGAAATCAAAGTTTTATTCCAGGAAAAGTTGCCCCCCCCCCCCCCCCCCCCCGAGTATCCAAATCTGCTCTGGATTTACACCTGATTTATGCTGGTCTAGGAATCCATCTCCCGCTGGATTTTGGAGAATTTCCAGGTCCAACCCCAGCTCCTGTGATGCATCCACAGGATGAGGAATGAGGGAAGAGAATTTAATTGTCCATTCCCAAATTTTGGGGGAGAAGGAATCCCCCAAGTGAGGAACCCAAATCCAGCTGTGCTCACAACTGCTTTGCTGGCCCTGCTCTGGATCCAGCTGATTTCCCAATGAAACTTGGAATTTCCTGATTGATTTGGGATTGGAAGATGGAATTGGAGTCATTTCCTGGGATAGGAAAGAATGGGATGGACCAAGGATTAAAGCCACAGTCCCCCCGTCTCTGGGAATAAGGTGATTCAGGGGATTAAGGTGGTTGAGGTATGACCCATCTCATGCCAGGGCCTGGGAATGCTCCTTCCATTGGATCCTGGAATCCTGGGATAGCATTTCCCCTCTCCCTGCGAAAGCATTTTCAATCTGTTAAGTACACTTAGCAAGGGACGGCTGGAATTATTGAGTTTTCCAAGAACATTCCAGTGGATATTCCATATTCAATAAGGAATTTCAATTTCTCCCTGGTTTTAAGGATCTTCCCCTGGATGTTTCATCCCACAAATGCTGTGAAAGAGCTTTATTTTCCATTTTCCATAATCCATTCCCACCACAGGCAAACCTTGGAAAATCCTCCTGGCTGGGGATCCCTTTCCCTTTTATTCCTGGATTCCTGTGCAAGGCTGCCCGCTGACCTCTTCCCGCCTGACCCCATCAATAAAAATGAATAAATACAATTTTTTAGATTAAAAAATTCCGGGAGTGCCACAGCTCCTGGAATAAAACTCCCAAATATTTATTGAGATGTAAACCCTAGAAAATTCTTTCCAATGTCATCCCCAATTTCTGACTCTCCCTTCCCAGAGCCCCTCCCATGACTGTTTTCTCCTCCTCCACCTCCACAGCTCCTGCTCCTCTCCTGAAATTCCCACCTGATCTTCCCTTCCCTTCCCATCCCACCGCCCACCCACCTGCCACGCTCCAAGGGTGGCTTCCCTCTCCTGGCAGCTTATCCCGAGCTTTTTTTAGGAGCAGGAGCACATCAGCACCGATTAGTGCCCCAAATTCTTGCAGGAATATAATTAAGCCTGGAAAGAAACTCCTAATTAAAGACTCGTTTGTAATTTCCCTCCTATTGTAACGCTCCGGCAGAACTTTCCTGTCTTAAAATAAATTCACAGGGAGAGGATTCGGCTGGAATTTGCCTCGGTTGGTTTTCAGGGTTATCCCTCCAGAAAATATCAGGGTGAACCCAGGAAAACTTAGGAGAAATCCCGCCGTGGTGTTGCATTCCAAAAGGGAAGGGAATGGGTGGGAATGCTGGTGCTGGTGGGGGAAAAGGAATGATAAAAGTCAGAGGATCTGGAAAAGATTCCAGAGTTTATTGGTAAATTATAGATTTGGTGTGGGAATTGGTGTGGGATTGTCCCTGATCTCCTGGGATGAGCCCATGGAAGTGGGGTTTGGATAACGGGTGGGGTGGAAGGGAGGAGAGAGAGGGAGAATGGGATGAAGGGAGATCTCCAGGGCTGGCTCCAGTGCTGACCCAGCTGATGGGATGTGCAGGGTCCTGGGGCTCCTCACGGGATTTGGGGGCACCTTTTTAGGGATGAGTTTTCCCCATCCTTGGAGAAAAAAAAAATTCCTGAGTTCAGTTTGTTCTTCCAGACCTTCCAGGGATGGGTTGGAGGCTCCAGGCTCTGGGATGGTTTTGATCTCCCTCCAGTCCATGGGCACTTCCCGGCCTCATTCCTGCCCCAGAGCCAGACCAGGGATGGCATTCCCAGAAAATTCCCAGCCCCACATGGCCCTTTCTCCAGCCTCATCCTGTTTTTCCCACTGAGTATTCCCAACAATCCCTGCATGGCTCCTTCTGGCTTTTTGGGACACAAATCCTTGAGCTCCTGTGATTCTCCACCTAGGAAAAACTTGGATTAGCTCAATGCAGTCTATATTTTCCATAAATAATTATATATAATAATATCTTTTCCTGCTCTCTCATGTCTAAAAAATATGGAAATGAGGAAGCTAAGCCAACCCTTTTAGTCCCAGGTTTAAGGATAAAACCCCTCTGCATCCGGAATTTTACTGTGGAATTTTTGGCCAGCAGGAGAAGTTTTCTTGTGCTCGGGAAATCAGGCCATTAAGAAAACATCAGATATTTATAATCCAGATATTAAATCTTTTAAAAATTGATAAGTTTTAATAAGAGAGACTTCTTAGGTGTGGGTTTTATTGCCATGGTTTGGAGAAGCCATAGGAAAAAAATGTTCTCCAACATCTCCATCCTCATTCTCATTCCAAATCACAGGAAAATCCTTGAATCCCCTCATGCCTGATTATGGTGCCTTGAATTCCTCAGATTTTTAAAGTTTTGAAGGATTTTAGGGAGGTCGGGTCTTGCTGGAGGGATCAAATATTTTCCATGGATGAGGACTGCTAACAGCAAAAAAAGAAGTCACTGAAAAAGGACAATTTAAATTATTTCTGTGGGTAGCAGGTGGCTTATTCTGCTTTATTTTTGTGGAAGTACGTGATTATATCTGAAATAAAAAGAATATTACACATTCCTTTTTTTAAAGCCTAATGACCAGTGGGAAAAAAATTAAATTGTGTTGCAGTAAAAAAAAAAAAAAAAAGAAAGGAAAAAATAGGAAAAAAATCAGAATTTTCTTAACGTTCTGCTGAACATTCTGGATTTATTAAAGGAAATGAGACAATTTATGAGATAAAATCTGCCAGTGTTTCATTTGAAATCCATAAAATAATAGAACTTTTGTGCTCAGAGCTTGGGTTTCAGGTAAAGGATGTGATTCCACACATCAGCACCCACCAATGAGGCCATTTTTGAAGGAAATGCAGCTTTTTCAGACAGTCTCCTCTATTTTGCATTTCTGTTCTGGAGGAGCAGAATTCCAAAGACACAGCTCCTGTCAAATGGAGAGGCCTTTTCATCCTGATCTTCTGAGTATTCCCAGAATCAGTTGTTTGAATGATTGGGATGAAACATGGAATTAATTCGAATATTTGGCTTCTGAATGGAAAAGGGACCTCAGGCTCTGGCAGCCACAATTCCAGGAATCCAACCCAGCTGACTCCCAGTTTTTAGTTATAGCCTTCATCACCAAAAATCCCACTCCTCAATCCCCTTTTTAATGGAAAAACCTGAAAATCTCTGCGAAACGTTTGTTAGATCTCTTTGTTTCAGATAAAATCTACAAAGAGCACCATAATTCCCTTCCCTCCGAGCTTTAAAATAAAACACTGGTAGATATCTCACACCCACAATTTTCCTGCATTCCCATGAAATCCAGTTCCTTTCCATCTCCAGTTTAAACCACAATTTTGCACAATTTGTTGCGTCAAACAAAACTACCCGATGAAGGTAAAAAGGGAAAGGCCAATATTTTTATTTTCTTGGTAGCAGAGAGCTCTGTTTAAGGCTTTTTTCCCCACAATGTTGGGCATTTTGGGGCTGGGGATGTAAATTCTTCATCTTTCCAAATTATTAATTTCTTTTTTGCCCCTCCCAGCATTTTCAAGCTCAAAGTCTGGGGTCAGGGAACGTTTCTCTGCCAAGAGCTGCTCCTGTTTCTCCCCTGAGATCCCATTTTCCCTCTTTTCTCTGTTTGCTTCCAGCTCCGTGCTGAACAAACCCACACCCAGGTAAAAATGTCTTTTCTAACAATGAGCATGAAACGAAGAACGTTTCACGCGGCTCCAACGATCGCCAGCGTTCCCGGGGCAAATTCCAGCCTCGCTCCGTGGAAAAAGAGGAATCAAATGTCACAGAAAGGCCTCGAGAATGACCTTGTGTTCCACGAGGCAAACACAGAATTCCCAGCATTGTGTGAGCATTAAATGGAGCTGAAACACCTTTGATTTATCCATTGAAGCTTTGAGCTGTTGCTGCTTTGGAGTTTTTTCTTTTTTCCCACGTCTTTCTCCGGCTCTTTTTTTGGATAAATAGGCGGCCTGGCAAAGGTTGGGCACAGCAGGGAAAATCCAGGTTCTGGCACCTCTTGTTAGAAGGTAGGAAAAGGGGAAAAGGCCCCAAGCTGCTCCAAGCGGGGGGGAGTTGGGATATCAGGAAAAAATTGTTCTCTGGAAGTGTGGTGAAGTATTGGAGAGATACATCCCTGGAGGTGTTAAAAAATCATGGGAATACAATGGGAAAATAGAATTAGGAAGGGGCTGGAGCACCTGGAGGAGCTGCGGGACCTCAAATCCCGTGCCCAGCTCTGGGCCCTTCATGAAAAGAAGGACATGGAGGGGCTGGAGCATGTCCAGGGAAGGGAAAGGAGCTGGGAATGGGCTGGAGCACCAGGAGAGGCTGAGGGACCTCAAATCCTGGCTGGACATGAGCCAGGTGTGCCCAGGTGGGCACAAAGAGGCCAAAGGCTCCTGGGATGGATCAGGAATTGTCTGGGAGCAGGACCAGGGCAGGGATTGTCCCCGTGCTGGGCACTGTGAAGGACCTCAGATCCTGAGGGCAGCTCTGGGTCCCTCATGACAAGAAGGACATGGAGGGGCTGGAGCGTGTCCAGGGCAGGGAACGGAGCTGGGGAGGGGCTGGAGAATTCCTGAGGGAGCTGGGAAGGGGCTCAGCCTGGAGCAAAGGAGGCTCAGGGGGCCCTTGTGGCTCTGCACAGCTCCTGCCAGGAGGGCACAGCCAGGGGGGTTGGGCTCTGCTCCCAGGGAACAGGGACAGGAGCAGAGGGAACGGCCCCAGGCTGGGCCAGGAGAAGTTGAAATTGAATATTAGGAAGAATTCCTTCATAGAAGGGGTTGGGACAGGCTGGAATCCCCGGAGTCCCATCCCTGGACACTCTCCAGCCCCTCAATGTCCTTCTTGTCAGGAGGGGCCCAGAGCTGTCCCCAGGATTTGAGGTCCCTCACAGTGCCCAGCAGAGGGGACAATCAGGACAATCCCTGCTCCTGTTCCCACAGAATTCCCAATCCAGCCCAGGAGCCTCTTGCCCAGCCGGGCACCCCTGGCTCACGTCCAGCTGCTGTCACCCTTTCATGGGACATTGAGCACCTGAATCGCTTGAAACAGGAGCAGAATCGGGCACAGGGACCTCAGGAGGGCCAGGCCCAGCCCTGGTGCCAGAAAAGCTGTAAATAATTTTGTCACTCGGTGCCAGATGGGCTCAGGTGGCCGTGACCTCCCTGGCTCTGGAAGCACAGCACTGACTTTCCACGGAGTTGTTAATAAGCTCTGCTTCCTGATACCATCGTAGATTTACCCCTTATCTGACCAGGAAATCTGGTTTGCTTAAAGTTAATCCTGGCTCAGCCTCAGGAAAGCTTGGGATTATCAGATCCGTTCTCCATCGAGCAGTGCTGTCATCACCCACAGCCAGAAAATGCTGATTTTTTTTTTCCCCTTCATAATGACAAATAAGAAACTGAGTCACGGCAAATACGTTCTTAATCAGAATATTTCCTTTTATAGGGAAAAATCTGAGTACAAATGCTCAGTCTGCATCCTTAGGCGAAGTATTATTTAGCAAAAGGATTTATTGCTCACCAGCAAGACATCCCCTCCATTCAAATGTAGTTAAAATAGGCAAGTTCTGATGTTTAATTATGGTACGAAATTCCCTTCTGTTACACTCAGTTTATGGCTCTTCCATCGCCAATATTAGAGCAGGACAAAGTCATCCTGAAACCCCATAATTTCTGAATTTTGGGTGTGTGGAGATAAAGTTTTTGGGCTCATAACTGATACCTGCTTATCACCCAGCTGAATAATGAGCATTTCCACACCTGTTGGATTGTGTGGCTTTGATGCGCAGGCTGTAAATTCCCAAATTAGCTCTCCGATTTTTATCCTTTCCAAGATTGAATTATATATATTTAAAGGGAGCAGTGAATTAATTTTGGCTTTTTTGGATTCAAGCTGCACTGCTGGATCAGGAGCTCTCCATAACCTCTTGCTGCCTGTGCTGTTCCCTGGATAAAAGGCCTTGGATGGTTGATGTGTTTTGAGTCAATTCCAATGTTGGAGCTTGGAAACTCTGATTTATTGTCCAGGCTGCCTCTGGAGCATTTGGAATTGGTGTAGGATCATGGAATCATGGAATGGTTTGGGATGAAAGGATCTCAAAACTCATCTGATTCAAAGGCAGGGACACCTCCCACTGTCCCAGGCTGCTCCAAGCCCCAGTGTCCAGCCTGGCCTGGGACACTTCCAGGGGCAGCCACAGCTGCTCTGGGAATTCCATCCCAGCCCCTCCCCACTCTCCCGGACAGGAATTCCTTCCATATTGCCAAGTGCAGACCCAGGAGTCCATCAGGATGAACAGAAATAAGAACTGATGGGAAAATGAGCCTTGGGAAGAAGGAATCAGCAGAGATATTTTTATGACCCAAGAGGAACAGGAAACATTTCCCAATTTTCTGCTGGTTGCATCCGCTGGGGCTCCCTGGCAGGTAACCATGGCAATTAAAGGTTTGAGAAGAACCAGACAAATTTGGGTAGAAATTGTTTCTCCTCACAAGCCATATGGAAAAGATGATTCATCCAGGAGGGAATAAAAAAAAACCCAAAAATCCAAGGAGGCAGCAAAGCACAGGAAGAAACATCTGAAACATCAGCCCTTGAGGCAGGAACTGCGCTGATCCCAAATCCCTGACTCTCGTGGGCTCCCACAGCTGAATCCAAAGCCAGGAACTCTCCAGCAGGTTCCAGTTTTTCCCAATCTGCTCTCAAGGAGCAGCTGATCAGAGCACATCAAGCTTTTGATGACACAGCCAAGGGAAATTTTCCCAATTAGCTCGTTAGCGCCAATCCCATCGCTCTGCTGGCTTCGGGAACGTAAATGGAGGCAGACACTGGGACTGTGATCCTGTTTGCTGGTTTGAAGTTGTGTCTGAGTTATGTTTCCAGTGTTTTCCAGGAAAACCGTGTGGAACTGGGGGGTTAAAGGGCCAAGTGGGAGGTGAGGGCAGCCCCTGTTCCACCCTTCAGCTGCCGTAGGGTCTCAGTCCCAGAACAGCCTGGTGGGCCCAAACCCTGGGGCTGCTCTGGTCCCTCCCAGGGCTGTGCCTCCGGATGGTTTTGATCAGAGCCTGATGAAATCAGCCACAGGAAACTCCTTCATCTCTTGGCTGGTCTTGGCTATTTTTGGGAGCTTTCTCCATTTCCAGAGGATTTCCTGGGAGCTGTAGCATTCCCCTCACATCTTCATTAGCATCACTCATTCCGGGCTGGTTGGTGGGAAGAGATGAAGCTGTGGTGTCATCCCGTCATCCCACCCCATTTCCCGCGGTGTGCACTGAGCCCTTCCCGTCACCTGCTGGTGTCAGGCTGGGCAATTAAACCCCAACCTGCTTTCCCTGCATTCGTTATTTATTGCCCTTCAGCAACCAGGAGCTCGTTGCTTTTCATGGATGAGGTGGGAATGTGCTCTCCCACATTCCCCTTTCCTCGCAGGAGCAACTCCCCTCATCCTCCCCGCTTAAGGTCTGATGTAATTGGCATTAACAGAGCGTTAACAAATTGCCCGGGGGCATCCAAACCCTCTCCATGAACGTGAGGACTTCAGGGTGAGGAACAAAGTGGAATTAAAAGGATTCTGGATAAATTTGGCTCCCAGCTTGGCAGGCTGATGAAGCAAACCCTCGTGTCAGAAGCCGCTTTGCCTTGGGGGGGAAAAGTCACTTTGCTGTCCTGGAAATGTCACTGGAATAGAGATGAGCTGCACCTTGTCATGTCCTCTCTGCAGCTGCTTCTCCAGGAGAAGCTTTGCCCCAGGCAGGACCTGCTCGCTGCTCCCAGCAGCTTTTCCAGCAGCTGCAAATGTGTCCCGAGGAAGCCACGTGGGAGCAGTTTCCCCTTTTCCTTGAAACCTCACAGCCCGGAGATTGAAATAAACCAGACAAAGGTTGTCTGCTGAGGAAGTCAGCAGAGGAGCAATGGCTTTGGTGGCCAAAAATGGCCATGGTTCAGAAGCAAGAAGATGTTCAAGGTGCCTTCTAAAGTTTTATTTTATGTTCAGAGAAGCTGGGGCTGTCACTGGATCCCTGGAAGTGTCCAAGGCCAGGTTGGATGAGGCTTGGAGCAGCCTGGAATAGTGGGAGGTGTCCCTGCCATGGCAGGGGTGGCATTGGATGGGCTTTAAGATCCTTCCAACCCAAACCATTCCAGGTTTCTATGAATTTATTTGCGTCCGCAACATCTAAAACCTCAGAGAAAAAAGGTTTTCTGAAGGCAATGGATTGCAAATCTTGATTCCAGGTAGGATCATGTTAGTGGTGAGGCAGGTCCCAAAGTTCCAGCCTGGGAATGGGATTCCTGTCATCCAGCTCAAGCTGTTTGGATCCTGACATCTTCAGACTGGAGCGTGGGATTCTTGGATTGCTGGAAATGTCCAACCCCCTGTGCTGTTGAGGGAGTCCCAGCATCTGCTGAGGCACAGCCACACTGCCACTCTTCAGTCCAGCACCTCCACACAGCTGCACTTAGGTGGGATAAATCCCTGGTTTACAGATCCCTGATGGAATTCAACCTGTGCCCAAGGACAGATTAACATACTACCCTCTTCCAAATTGTTTTCCATCCCTATTTTAAGTGACTGGGGGAATCTCATTATAAAAATTGCAGGGAAATGTCCCGTTTATGTCGTTGTCACCAGCAGTTTCTGCTGTCTCTATTTCATGTTGGCAATTCAGATTGAAATTATTACAACATCACTGGACCAGCCCTGCTCTGTGATCTCCTCTTGAAAGTCAATCATGAATGTCAGAGCATTTGGAAAAGCTGACGTGGGGAAATGTTGCGGGATTTTCTGCTGGCATTAGGAAGGAAGGAAAGAGACACAGTGATTTTCCTTCTTTACTTTTCCTTCCTTCCCTTTTCCCTCGGGATATCCAAGGAAGCTGGCAAGGTGTCAGCCAGAGCTGTGCCAGCTCACGAGGGCAGCAGCACATGGATAAATGGAAGTACAGAAGATTCCCAGCTGATTCCAACATCATTAATCGCATGCTCAGAAATGAGGAACACTCTGGTTCTTCCTGAAGGTTATGAGCTCCCAAACTAAGCTCAATTAGTTTTCTCATTAGTTTCCAGGCTTTTCCCACTTTTTCTGTGATTTGACAATGACCAGAATGGTTTGGGTGGGAAGGGACATTAAATCCCATCCCATTCCCACCCCTTTTCCATGGCAGGGACAACTTCCAATATCCCAGGCTGCTCCAAGTTTGGTCCAACCCAGCCTTGGACACTTCCAGGGATCCAGGAGCAGCCACAGCTTCTCTGGGCACCCTGTGCCAGGGCCTCCCCACCCTCACAGGAGGTATCCAAGGCCAGCTTGGATGGGGCTTGGCACAACCTGGGATAGTGGAAGGTGTTCTTCCCATGGCAGGAGTGGATCTGGATGGGCTTTGAGGTTCCTTCCCATCCAAACCATTCCAAGTCTCAGTGATTCTCTGACTATGTGATCCTATGATCCTGTGATTCTTTGATTCTGTGATTCTCTATTCCCGTGATCCTGTGATCCTCTGTTCCCATGATCCTGCGATTCTCTGTTCCCCATGATCCCATGACCCCATGATACTCTGTTCCCATGATCCTGTGTTTCTCTGTTCCCATGATCCTGTGATCCTCTGTTCCCATTATCCCATGACCCCATGACCCTGTGATCCTGTGATTCTCTGTTCCCATGATCCCATGATCCTGTGATCCTCTGTTCCCATTATCCCATGACCCCATGACCCTGTGATTCTCTGTTCCCATGATCCCATGATCCTGTGATCCTCTGTTCCCATGATCCTGCGATTCTCTCTTTTTGTGATGCTGTGATTCCATAATTCCGTGTCTCTGCACTCTCCGATCCTGTGTTTCTCTGATCCCGTCATCCCGCGGCTCCAGGCTGATTTTGCCATCCCCAACCAACCCTTGCCCCGTGTTTTCATCCCTGGTCCTCTCCTCCAAGGCCACCCCTCCTGCTGGATCCCAGCATTCCCAGCATGGTCACCCCTAGTTCACCACCTCCAGCTCCATTTCCTGGGGGAGCTTTTCCAGTCTCCAGCTCTGTGCCGGCATCTCCAGGGAAAATTCCTGATGGGATCAGGGAGGATGGCAGAGAAAAGCTCAGAAGTGATGACTTTGCTCAAAGAGAAACCTCTGCCCACACGCTGGTGACCAGATTGAATTATCTGCAGCCCGAGAGCAGCACGACTCTGCCGCATCTCCTTGGCCAAACTTCCCGTGACCTGAACCTCTCCACATCTCCACCTCCAGCTGTGTCCCAAAGCTCATCCCTCCTTCCCTCTGGGAACATCCCTGGAGGCCAGGAGAAGCCTTTCACCCCTCAGACCCCTTTGGCAAATCTTTATCTCCTTTGATCCCCATAGCTGGGGATGCTGCAACGTGTTTTGTTCCAGTTTTATCTCCTTTCCTGCCACATCCCCATTGCTCACCTTGGCAAAACCCCACGGTTTCATTCACTTAATCTCGTGCCGCAGAAAATGTGATGCCATCTTCAAGGAACTTCCCACTGTGCATTAATTTCTTTCCCCATAATTGTATTTATATTTCAACAAATAGGCTTGAAGTGCATTATTATTCTAAAATGAGGGCTAATGGCTTTCAGCACTTTCCTGCAGCTAATTGTGCATTTATTTCCCAGCTTTGATGGCTCACAAAGAATTCCAGTTCTTCATTTACATGAAACAACTGTGAAGGAGAAATTAACTGGCTGCTTATTTCATCTGCGCATTTATTTTTTTACTCCCTGAAAAACTCGACGCAAACTGTTGGTGTCCATCAAATAATCCCTTTCCCAGAGACAGAGCCCCATTAGGAAAACATTTCCCTAAATGAGAAACACCAATCTTCAGCTACCCCCCAACGGGAAAAAATGGAAGAAGAGCAATTTATTGCTGCTCTTGTGTCACTCCAGAACATAAAAATTCACATTTTGTTCATGGCAGGGTGGACACAAATTTGTTTTAAGGTCGTAGGATCCCGTGACACAATTTCAGGGGGGTCACTGAAGACATCCCTGGCTCTGGAATGGAATTCCAAGGAGTTTGGACAGAATGGGAGACTGGACAACACCACCCACAGCTGGACAATCCCACCATGGTGGAATTGGACAGTGCCACCTGCTCTGGGAGCAGCAGGAGACTTGGACCTTCCTCTGAAATTCCAGGACTCCATGGGAAGGAAGGAAGTTCTAAATCCACAATCTTTTTCCTTTGGATCACCCACCCTCTTAAATAACCCCCAAAACTCAGATTTAGAGCATTTCTTAAGCCATAAAATCATCCAGCTTCCATTAGAATGCTCAAACCTTCAGCAGGGTTGGAATTAAACTGCCTGGATTTAACTCTCCCTTTCCCAACCTTTTTTTTTTTTTTTTTTTCCCAAGGAATGCAACTATTTCCTCACAGGTAACATGGCTGTTTTCCTTATTTTATTTTTCCTGGAAGAAAAGCAGAGAGAAGAAATTCATCCAACAACAACCTTGATGAGGGGAAGAAAAGTTAATTGAAAAGTGTGATGAGAACCCTGAGCTCATTCCAGCCTGGGCAGCAATGGAAACATTGGTATTGACCAAGAAAAATTAAAATTTGCTCCAGAGTTCAAGCACTGTTAATAAATGTGGGAAGACGATGCCTGGAATCCTTGGGAAGTAGCCTGAGGGCACATTCTGTGCTAGTGCAAATTCTGTGGAAGAGTACAGTATTCAACACTACAAATTCTCTATTTTCTTTTGAAGCAAACTGAGGCTGGGCGACACTTTGGCCTAAATTTTACATTTTACTTCATTTTAGGGTGGTTTTCAGGGGATTTCTGAAAGGTGGAACCCGCTGGGAAGGAAGTACAGTTTAACAAGGCGACCCCCTCAATGAGGGGAGAGAAAGATGACGCGGCATCTGACTCCATCTTCAGAAGGCTGAGGAAGCGCTTTATTCCATAAATCTACAATGGAATCTGCCACGCGCTCACAAGCTCAACTGCGCTCATCCATGGCTCTCGCTGACTGTCCCGAGATTGCCAGCAGACAATCTGGACACAGACACACTCTTGGTCTTTATAGGCCAAGGGAAGAAAACATCCTCACTTTGGGTGAACAATCTCCACGTTCCATTCTGCTTTGGCACAACACCGGCACAGCAAGTGATGAGAACGGTGTTTCTCTTTCTCTGATGTTCAGAGAACGTGAGTCCCAGCTATATTCCCAGGAAAAGCTGTGCCTTGCTTTTCTCCATGAGGAGAAATGTGGTAACATCGAAGAACATTTTTTCTGGGGCAGAGCAGCTCTCCCCCATCCCATGGGACGAGCTGTCCCGTGGGTGTTTGCTCACAGCTTGACAGTCACTATCCCATAAAACAATCCAGCAGAGCCTCGGAATTGCTGGAAAATATTCCAGGGGAAGATGGAAAGGAATTATTTCTCCCTGCCAACCTCAAGGCCGTGCTCTGGTAAAGGCCCAGAGGTACAGAACAATTCCATGGAATTCCTGAATGCTTTGGGTTGGAAGGGACATTAAAACCCATCTCATTTTATCCCGTTCCATGGGCAGGGACACCTTCCACTATCCCAGGATGTTCCAAGCCTGGTCCAGCCTGGCCTTGGACACTTCCAGGGATCCAGGGGCAGCCACAGCCGCTCTGTCCGACCTTCATTAATTGGGATTTTCCCACAGGAGTGGTTTCTGTTCCCAGAAATTCCCCATCCTCCAGCATTTTTGTTCCAAAACCACAAAGGCAATGAATGAACCATCTCAGCAGCAACAAAAATTGAGGGAATATCCAAACCTGGCTCCAGAGCCAGTGGGGAATGCAGGCAGAAGTGGCAGGGCTGATCCAGAGCAAATCCTGGGGTGAAGCAGCTGCTACTCCCACACGGAGAGGGAACACAGGCGGTTTTTACCTGGTTCTCCCAGGTGAAAAGAAGGAATGAGAGGAAACAGCCTCAGGTTGTGCCAGGGGAGGTTTAGAACGGATATTATGGAAACTTTCTCCACAGAAAATGTTGTTAGGCACTGGAACAGGCTGCCCAGGGCAGGGATGGAGCTGCCACCCCAAAAAGCACACGGATGTGGCACTTGGGGGACATGGTTTAGTGGTGGACAAGGTGGGGCTGGATTCACAGCTGGATTGGTGATCTTGCAGGACTTTTCCAGCCTTAACAATTCCATGATTTTGATGCCACAAGTGCCCTTGGCTCCCCTCACACTCCTCCACGAGGAGCGAACACACCCCAGCCCACAGCAACCCCGGGGCTGTGCTGGAGCAATAATTCCCATTTCCCACCAGCTCTAGCCCTGCATCCCCCGTTTTTTTTCCTTCCTCATCCTAAATTGGCTTGGAATCACTCCTGTAATCCCCAGGATAAAGCATCATCTGTGGTTATGACACGCAGGGAGATAAAAGCAAAGAGCTTTTCCCCGTGCAACCTCTCCTTGACTCCTGCAGCCTCTGCCTTGGCTGCTTTGTAACCCTGCCCAGTTAATTTTGTGCTCAGTGGCTTTTTCGAAGCACAAAGCCTCCCTAAAAAAACCTGCTCAGAAATTCATTAACTTCACAATTCTCTTGGCCTCGCTCCAGCCAAATTATTCCATTTCTATGGTGCTCAAAAGAAGGGAAAAGCGGGGTAGGATTGATCCAACCCACACACAGAGGTTCCTGTCTGAGAGCCTGTGTGGGAAGCCAGCCCTGGTTAATCTGCATGGCCTTTCCCACGATTAATCCAGACTAGGAAATATTTCCAGTGGATTCCCTGCAGGTGACAAGTTGATGTCACAACAGCCCAGCTGACACTTTTAGGGAGGAAATGGAAAATGGCAATTTTTAAGCTGTCTCAGCTTTTGGTTCTCCCCCAGTTGTGCCTCCAGAGCCCCAACACACGAGTGCAGAGCCTTTATTTACATTTCATTTGTCATTCCTGCCAAATCCTCCCTTTCCCTTGGATGCTGTCCCCTGTCAGACACCCCTTGGTGCTGTCCTGACCCCCCAGTCAACACTTGGCTTATTTTTCCTCTTAGCTGATCAAAATATCCTATAAAATAATGGGATTTCTGGCTCAGATCCCCGCATGAGTTTAAGGGATCCTAAAATCCCAGAATGTTGTAGAAGGGCCCTTAAAGACCATCTTGTTCCACGCCCTCCACACTTTCACTCAGATCATATTATAAGAAATGCTGTGTGAATTGTGAATTCCTGGTGCCTCCAGGCTTTCTTTTCCCCCCCCTTTCTTTTTTTCCTTTGTGGAAGTGAACCTCTGTCCCCATCAGGACACCCGCGTGGCACCAGCTCTGAGATGTCATTTCGCTTGAGCAGATAATTAGTGCAAAGACAGATTGCACTCCATCAAAGGATCTTTTGTGAAGAGGAAGAGCAGCAAAGAAAAGTCCTTTGCTCTGGGCAGCTCTTCCTTTTGTCAGCCTGGTGGGTTAAAAGGGAGGGAATCATCCCAGCGTAGGGGTGAAAGATTCCTTTTTTAACCCACCCAAATCCCATCCAGTAGAAACCAGAACCGTCTGCTTTGCGTTTCTGATTTTCCTGCTGTGTTACTTCCAGAAAACTGGAATAAAGAGGTATTTTTCCTGGCCTAACTGGATTTTCCAAAGATTTTTTTTCCCTTTTTTTCACTTAACTTGCTTTGCAGGGCCCTGGATTTGTCCTGGGTGGATTTCAGGTGGATTCCAGGTGGTCCAGGAAGACTTGTCACCAAATGCCTTTCTTCTGATTAAGACGTTCCTTATTTTCCAGTGATACTCATCATTGCAGGAATGAATTCTTTGTCCCTTCATGGCACATCCCACTCCTTCAGCACCAGGAGTATTAAATACAGAGGTATTTTTCCTGGTCTAACTGGATTTTCCAAAGATTCTTTTCCTTTTTTTACTTAACATGCTTTGCTGGGTTGTGGATTTGTCCTGGATGGATTTTGGGGGGATTCCAGGTGGATTCCTGGTGGATTCCAGACAGTCCAGTATGACTTGTCACCAAATCCATTTTTTCTGATTATGAAATTCCTTATTTTCCAGCGACACCCTTCATTGCAGGAATGAATTCTTTGTCCATTCGTGGCACATCCCACTCCTTCAGCAGCAGGGGTATTAAATAAAGAGGTATTTTTCCTGGTCTAACTGGATTTTCCAAAGATTCTTTTCCTTTTTTTTACTCAATGTGCTTTGCAAGGCCATGGATTTGTCCTGAGTGGATTTCAGGTGGATTCCAGGTGGATTCCAAGTGGTCCACTAACATTTGCCACCAAATGCCTTTCTTCTGATTAAGACAAACCTTATTTTCCAGTGATGCCCTTAATTCCAGGAACGAATTCTTTGTCCATTTGTGGCCAGTCCCACTCCCTCAGCACCAGGAATCCTCAGGAAGGAGCCATTCCCAGAGCATTTTTGGGTCCTTTTCCGAGCTCTGCCTCCAGCTGAGCAACTTCCCGATGTTTTTTGTCCTCCCTGCAGGACCTTTCGTGGAAGCTCCTTCATTATGCTGCTCTCAGCCACCTAACTCAGCACATCAGAGCAATGTGGATCGTTCACCTTCCAGCTTATCCTTGGAATTCTGCTGATTCCGGAGCTCTGCTGTCCTGATCTCTCAATGTCAGTGGCTCCCAGTGCCTCCCCTGTGAGAGCAGGAGCTGTGCTAAATGAGCTGGGCGAGGCTGGGGACGTTTCTCAAAGCAGCTTTTTGTTCCTGGAGGCTTTGGAGCTTTGTCTCCAGCTCAGTTTTGGTTCTCAGGCAGCCCCTTGCTCGTCTTCGGGTGCAAAAACCCAAATATTCGGTGTTTGGTGTAAATCACAGCAGAGGAGTTGATTTTTCCTGTGGTATTCCTGAAGCAAAAATCCCAAACCACGTGGAGTGAAGTCTCCAGATTCCCTTTGGGATGATTTCTGCTGTTCCCGTTCAAACCACCTCTGGCTCCATGCTGGCCTGTCCTTCCTCTCCATTAAGGATTTTCCAACCTTCCTCCGGCTCTGACAGCACAGCCCGGCCACAAACCTGGAAGAAATCAGCCAAAAATCGAAGCTGTTTCCCAAAAATCAGTGAGGAGTGACCCAGAGGAGGTTCAGCCACCTCAAAGACCTGAGTTCCACAGTGTTTCCAAGAGAAAAACTTGGAAGGGCTCAATTCCATGGAGTTGCTGCCTGACTCACCCTCTGCTCCCTTCCCAGATCGGCCTGGTCTCAATATCTGCCTTTAATGAGGTACTTTTTAATTAAGCATCTCATTAAATCCCTGTTTCCTCCTGGGTTTTGCTGCTGCGCTCAAAGCAAGCAGAGAGACAAGCGTGGATTTCTGTACAGGACAGAAATCAAATTTCGTTCTTTCCAAATGAAAGATTTGGTCCACGTGCAGTTGGAATTATAAACCTGCACACGGATGGAAAAAGAAGCATTCATGGAAATATGGAATAATTTGGGTTGGAGGGGACCCTAAAGATCATCCCATGGGCAGGGACATCTCCCACTATCCCAGGGTGCTCCTTGGACACTTCCGGGGATGCCACAACTTCTCTGGGAATTCTATTCCAGGGCCTCCCCACCCTCTCAGCCAGGAATTTCTTCCCAATATCCCATCCACTCCTGCCTGAGAGTGTTGTCCAAATGCTTCTGGAAGCCTTGGGAATGTGCTTGTTCCTTGGAGAGCCTGGTTGCTGTCCCAGCACCCTCACATTTGTCCAAGGTGACAAATCCCTTATTTTGTGTCAGAATTCCTCCAGAAAGGAAGAAATCTGTGTGGGGTCTGACTGTGTCCGTTGGCATCCACAAATGAACCATGGAAAATGAGGAGAATGGAAAAAGGGAGCCCACAACAAACAATTCCATACGAAGGAAAACATCCAGATGGTCTGGACTGAAGAGAGTTCCCTTGGCTGACAGAGGAGGGTGGGATGGAAAATGAAATGATGATGAGGGAGGATGGACAATGCTGGAAGAGGGGAAAAAATGGGAAATGTTGAAGGAAACACAACTGGGGTTTGTTAAATCCGCTCAGGAGGGGCCGATTGTGCTGGAACACAAGATCCTGGCTCCTGGCTCTTCAAAAACAAGGAAAACAGGGGCTGTTTATTGAGAGCTGGATTGGGAATTCCTGTCTCCAAGTGCCTTCAGCTGAACAATTCCTCAGCAGGACCTGCAATTCCTATGGAATCCGTGTTTAACATAAATGTTTTCCATGAGCTGCTTTCAATTCCCAGTCCGAAGGAATTTCAGGCTTTTGCAAATGGGATTCACGCAGTGAGGAATTTCTGGAGTGTGAATGGAGCTTTCAAAAAGGTGAGGAGAAATTAAAGAATGTGGTTAAATGCCTTTATGAATTCATGGAATCATGGAATTGTTAAGTTTGGAAGGGACGTTCAAGATCATCAATCCATCAACCAGCACCACAATGTTCTCCACCAAATTTTACTAAACTGAGCTGCTCAAACAGGGAATTTTCAGGGTGTCTCCTCCCCCAGCTGCTCTCTGAAATCCAGGGAGCTGCTGGTTTGAGTGGAAAAGGAGATTTCTCCTGAAACATTGTGAATGAGGGAAATAAATCCCATCCAGGCACAGCACCAAAGGAATTCTTAACAATTCCTGTCTGCTGATCCTTGATGGAAAAATCTCAGCTCCCAGATAAACCTCAGGGATAAATCTGCGCACAGAAATTCAGGGATTGATCCAGCACTGCTGGAATTCAGCACCCTCCTGGATGCTCTGCCAAGCAGATGTTCCATGCTGGGATTTATCCTTTGGGAAAACTCAATAAATTTATGATCCAGGAGTTTGTGATTTAATCACCTGAGGGACCTTTCCACACTCAGGTTGTTACCAACATTCCCATTCTGGGACCTTCCAAACTTCCTCGGTCTAGGAATGGTTCGGTTTTAGGTCAGATTAATTTAATCTTTGGGAAAACTCAATAAATTTATAATCCAGGAGTTTGTGATTTTAAAGTTTGATAACATTGTTATCAAAATTCCCATTCTGGGACCTTCCAAAGTTCCCTGGCCTGGGAATGGTTTGGATTTAAGCCAGATTTAACACAGAATTGTTAAATTGAGCGGGCTCTTGACTCCCATAGTCAGAGTTGCCTTCCCTACATCGATTACTTTAAGGATCCTCTCTCCAAATTCTGCTCCCATAGTTACCTCTTTAATATGATTCATCTGCAGGGAAAAAAAAAAAGAAGAAAAAAAAAAAAAGAGCCAGAGTCAGCAAATGGAGTCTGGCAAGAAATGAATCAAATAAACTCAGAATCGTGGCCTGGATTAAATTCCATTTGACCAGAGCTGTGCATTGAGAACCCCCAGTCAGGAAAGGATTTGATGACATCAGCAATTCCCTGGGTCCACCCCCAGAGGATGATAAATAATATTTCCTCCAAGTCCTGAGCTCATCCAAAGCAGTTTTTAAGGAGTGTGTGCAGCATCTCAGGCCTTCAATTATTCCACTTTGGAGACCTTGGCGAGACAATTTGGAAGGGTTTAAATATTGCTGCAATTGTCTCTGAGCTTCCTGCGAGGCCCAGAACTGATTTAACTCCTTTACTGCACATTTGCATCCTCCTTGAGATGGAGCAGGGAAACTTCCCTCGGAATCTGGGAATTTTTTGTCATTGGACTCAGTGACAGCAGCGCTGTTTGATTCCGCTCAGCAAATGGAATCTGGCAAGAAATGAATCAAATAAACTCAGAGTCGTGGCCTGGATTAAATTCCATTTGATTGAGAGCCCCCAGTCAGGAGTTAAGAGAAAGGATTTGACGACATCAGCGATTCCCTGGGTCCATCCCCAGAGGATGATAAATAATTTTCCCTCCAAGTCCTGAGCTCATCCAAAGCAGTTTTTAAGGAGTGTGTGCAGCATCTCAGGCCTTCAATTATTCCACTTTGGAGACCTCAGCGAGCTGAGGCAGCAGGAGATCATTTGTGGGACAGCCTGAGACAATTTGGAAGGGTTTTAATATTGCTGCAATTGTCTCTGAGCTTCCTGCGAGGCCCAGAACTGATTTAGTTCCTTTACTGAACACTTGCATCCTCCTTGAGACGGAGCAGGGAAACTTCCCTCGGAATCTGGGAATTTTTTGTCATTGGACTCAGTGACAGCAATGCCCAGGAGCACAGAGCCTTTTTGGCTTTGCTCATCTTCCTGCCCCAACCCACTTTAATTCACCAAACTTTTAGAATTTGCTAAAATTTTGCCCTTTTCTTGGTTTTCCCATAAATTTCCAGTTATTCCTGCTTTTCTGCAGAGTCCAGATGGGCTCATGCTCTGCTCCAGTGTCTGAGCTGCAGTCACAGCAGGAGAGAAAAGAATTCCTGCTGCTCCAACCTGGACTTTCAAAGGATTCATGGCAAGGCACATTCCTGAGGACCCAGGAGTTGGAAAAACCTGAGGAAAAGGCTGTGGGGAAAATGGGACTAGATAAAAGGGAAGCAAATGCTGAAGATGCTTCAGCTCTTCCCACACTTTTTGTTGCCCTCATCCAAATTTTGTCAAACAAATTCGCTTGAGGCTGGAGCAGAACAGACCTTGGATGTTTCTCCTCCCAGTGAATCTAAAATCTCAGACTTCTCTGAAAATTTCCTGGAAATTTCAATCCATTCCTCCCAGGAGTTCTTCCCAGTTAAATCCATGGAACCTCTCAAATGTGTTTGACCTTTTCCTTTTCCTTTTCCTTTTCCTTTTCCTTTTCCTTTTCCTTTTCCTTTTCCTTTTCCTTTTCCTTTTCCTTTTCCTTTTCCTTTTCCTTTTCCACTTTCTCTCCCTCTTCTCCTTTCTCTTCTTTTCCCTTTCCCTTTCCCTTTCCCTTTCCCTTTCCCTTTCCCTTTCCCTTTCCCTTTCCCTTTCCCTTTCCCTTTCCCTTTTCCTTCTTCCTTCTTCCCTTTTCCTTCTTCCCTTTCCCTTTCCCTTTCCCTTTCCCTTTCCCTTTCCCTTTCCCTTTCCCTTTCCCTTTCCCTTTCCCTTCTTCCCTTTTTCCCTTTCCCCCTCCCCTTTCACCTTTTCCCTTTTCCCCTTTTCTCTCGTTCCCTTTCTCTTTTTCCTATTCCCCATTTCCCCTCTGCTTTGAACTGGAATCATTTAGGAATCAGTTGTTCCCTACATCCAGAGGGTTTGGTGTTTTTTCCCAAACAGATGCTCTGAGTTTCTTTACACTCTTTCCTAAGTTCGTTACACTGATGATTGTTTGATTTCTGGGAATGAATTCCCCAAAATTCCCCAGTGTTCCCATGGATCACATCCCGCTGAGTATTCCTTCACTTGGATCAAATCTGACTCTGCTTGGAGCAGAATGGCAGCAAGAAAAACCCCCCAGAACCCACAAAAAAAAAAAAAAATCGCCAGGATTCTGTTCTGACACAACAATCCCAGTCTTTAGATGGGAATTTATTCCTCCTTTGATCCAAACAATTTGATATTCCCAAAACCACGGAGCACCTCAGATTTTTCCCAATGTACAAAGAGCTTTTTACGTTTCCTTTTCAAGCCAAACCAAAGAGTGGAAGCAGCAGCTCCACGCTGCTCAGACACTTTTGTTTTTCCTAAAAGGGCCTGGCAGTTTGTTTTCCTGAGCCAGCTCCAAACCCTTTTTATCCAACTTCCCAGCAAAAGCCTGGGAGAAAAACCTCACCCCGGTGATGAAAGCGCCGTTCAATTTTTGATGAAAATGCAAAGAGGAGCATCAAAACAGAGCCTCGCTGGCTGGCAGGGAAAAGAGAAGCTTTCTTAGAAGAGAAATGATGGAAATGAAATATTTTCTGCCATGGAAAACTCTGTTTATCGGGGAAAAGTTGGATGTATGGAGTTAGAGATCTCAAAAATGTGCCAGGATTGAGGAATTAGGTGAAAAATTATTGTTTTTCCTGAAATCCCACCTGTGTAGTTTGGATTCTATTATTTAGGAGTCATAAATAAATCCATATCCAAGCCTGGTATATGTCCATAAATAAATATATGGATATAATTCATGTGGAGCAAACGAGGACTGGGATTTTGCTATTAATGGGGAATCCATTTCCCTTCCATAATTGTTCCATCACTGCTTTTCCAGCCTCACATTCCTCACTCCCATAATTCCACTTCTTATGGAGTTAAATCTCCTTGGACTGCAATTCTTGGAGAAACCCAGTTATTTTTCCATAAAATTGAGCTCTTTGATTGAGGGGGAAATTTTCTTGTCATCCTTGATCCATGGCTGAATTCCTGACTGTTGTCAGAGTCATGGAATCATGGAATGGTTTTGGATGGAAGGGACCTTAAATCCCACCCAGTGCCACCCCTGCCATGGCAGGGACACCTCCCACTGTCCCAGGCTGCTCCAGCCCAAGTGTCCAGCCTGGCCTTGGGCACTGGCAGGGATCCAGGGGCAGCCCCAGCTGCTCTGGGAATTCCATTCCAGTCCCTCCCCACCCTCCCAGCCAGGAATCTCTTCCCAGTATCCCAACCAGCCCTGGCCTCTGGCAGTGGGAGCCATTCCCTTGATGCCTCAGGTTTGGCTTTTCTATTTTCCCATTCTGTGCTGCTTTAGTGTGTGGGGCTGGGTTCACATCAGGGGATGCTGAGCTCTCTGCACAGAGCAGGGAGACAAAACAATTCCTGCTCCAGCTGGGCACCAAGGACAAATGATCCAAAGCTCAGCCCAGGAGCACAAACAGCGTGGGCTGGAGAGAGACAAACAAGCAGGGTGGGAGTGCCTGGGCTAAAGCTGGAACGGGACAATGAACTGCAAGGTGCAAATGGAGCAGAGCTGAGCCAAGGGAGAGACCCCGGGAGCGCTCGTGCATTTTGGGACCATTTTGGTTCCTCTTGGCTGCAGCCCTGGCTGGGCTCTGGTGCTGCCCAAGGTGGATCCATGGAGGAGATGCTTTGAATAAATCCCTGCTTTATTCTGTGACTCCGCCCAGCCTCTGCTCCAGGGCAGCCTGCTCAAGGCCTTCCCTGTGTCCTGTCCCTCCAGGCCTTGTCCCCAGTCCCTCTGCAGCTCTCCTGGAGCCCCTTCAGGCCCTGCCAGGGGCTCTGAGCTCTGCCTGGAACCTTTTCTTCTCCAGGTGAGCATTCCCAGCTCTCCCAGCAGAGCTGCTCCATCCCTCTGTTCATCCTGGTGCCTTCTCTGGGCTCTCTCCAGCAGCTCCAGGTCCTCCCTGTGCTGGGGACCCTGAGCTGGATGCAGAATTCCAGGTGGGATCTACAGGACACCCCTTGTACCTGATTTTTAGTGCACTGAGCTATTTCTGCCTGAACCCTGATGCAGTTTTAATTTCTGATCTCAGACAGACAAATATTAAATTATTAAAATCTCAGACCTGCAGCACTTGGAGCTCAGGATCCATCAAAACCATGGAGGTAAAACCACATTTTTCCCTCTTCTCTGTCATGCTGTCAGGAACATTTGGAGATTTGTATCCAATTTCCACCTCCTGAAGCTTTACAGGGAGAGCAGCATTTTAGCCTGCCAAGCTTTTCATGTTTTTCTTTAATCCCCAGGCTGACCTTCCCCTCCAGCCTTGGATTAGCATTCCAAAGGTCGGATGAGCACAAAGCCAAGTCAGGGCATCTTGCACAGTGTCAGTTTAGCTTTTCATTGTATTCCACGCCTGGCTCAGGCTCGGTTTGTTCGGCAGGAGATGGACGAGACAGGTGGAAAATCATCCTCAAAGGGCACCTGATGATTCCTCACAAATGCCAGGAACAGGGATGACAGCTGGGTCTGGAGAAGGGATGTGCAGCAGGGCTCAGCCCAGCTGAGCAGGCTTTGTTAAGCTGGGTTTATCATCCCAGTGACCATCTGGGCTTCTCAGTGACCCCTCCAGGGCACCTTAAAATGAACACATCTCTCTCTATTTATTCCAGATGGACTTTTTGGGGGAAGATTTACCTTTTCATATGGAATTGGAAGTGCTTTGATGTCTTATTTTTTGGGATTTTTGCTTTCTTTCCCTCTCTACATCCCTTTTGTGGGATAACTGCATGGAGCGGCTGCTCTGGATTGAGCTGGGAGCAAACAGAGCACCCAGAATGCTTCAAAATATTCCCTTGGTTTTTATTTTTATTAATTAATTTATTAATTTATTTTTAAAATAGGAAAAGTCTCTTGCATCCTGACAGATCCCTTGCTGGTGCAGCAGGGCTCAGCCCAGCTGAGCAGGCTCTGTTAAGCTGGGTTTATCATCCCAGTGACCATCTGGGCTTCTCAGTGACCCCTCCAAGGCACCTTAAAATAGATCAGATCTCTCTCAATTTATTCTAGAAATGTATATATATATATATATATATATATATATATATATATTTTAACAATTACTTTTTCATATGGAATTTGAAATGGTTTGATGTCCTATATTTTTTGGAATTGGTTTTTTTTTCCCTCTCTGGCACTCCACACCCCATTTGTGGGATAACTGCATGGATTGAGCTGGGAGCAAACAGAGCACTCAGACTGCTCCAAAATATTTCTCCCTTTCTTTTTTTTCCTTTCTCAGTAGGAGAAGTCTTTTGTACCCTGACAGATCCTTTGCTGGTGCTGAAATGGGGTTCAGCATCTCCTCCCTGCCTCAGCTGCCAAAATAATGGTGGAGCGAATGTCAAAACAAATGCAGGCGCACCCAAATGTCCAAGATTTCCTGCAGAAGCTTGACAGGACTCTCCAATGTGGAATAAAAAGGATTTTCCAGTCTGCTCTGGTGCCTCTCTGGGAATTCCAGGTGACTGGATGAGGCACATCCTTGTGTTTTACTGCTGCAAATATCCCCCGAGTGTGGCTGAAGCACAGCCCCTGGATCCTCCTGGCTTGGTCAGCGGGGCGCACACAGGATGTGGGATGTTCCATACCTCACAGATGCTGCTTCCGTCACCCCCAGGGAACAAAGACTTCCAGTTCCAGAGCAGTTCATCTGTTCTGGGGTGACTGGTGGTACCTCGGAATGGGATCACGCTGTGCCTGTGCATTATCCTGTCACGGGGTCACAGAATGCCAGCATCATTTGATGCCTTATCAAGGCTGACCCAGAGCAGAGGCTGGGTGGAGTCACAGAATAAAGCAGGGATTTATTCAAAGCATCTCCTCCATGGATCCACCTTGGGCAGCACCAGAGCCCAGCCAGGGCTGCACCCAAGAGGAACCCAAATGGTCCCAAAATGCACGAGCGCTCCCGGGGTCTCTGCCTTGGCTCAGCTCTGCTCCATTTGCACCTTGCAGTTCATTGTCCCGTTCCAGCTTTAGCCCAGGCACTCCCACCCTGCTTGTTTGTCTCTCTGCAGCCCACGCTGTTTGTGCTCCTGGGCTGAGCTTTGGATCATTTGTCCTTGGTGCCCAGCTGGAGCAGGAATTGTTTTGTCTCCCTGCTCTGTGCAGAGCGCTCAGAGCTACACACCATCAGAACCATCCCCTCATATGAAGCCCAGCCCCACAGACTAAAGCAGCACAGAATGGGAAACACAGAAAAGCCAAACCTGAGGCATCACAATGAGGTTGGAAAAGCCCTCCCAGCCCATGGAGTCCCAGCTGTGCCTGATCCTCACCTTGTCCCCAGCCCAGAGCCCTGGGTGCCACCTCCAAGAATTCCTTGGGTATATCCAAGGATGGGCACTCCAAACCTCCCTGGGTAGTGCCAAGGCCTGAGCCCCCTTTCCATTGGGAAATTCCTGCTGGGCCCACCCTGAGCTGCCCTGGCCCAGCCTGGGGCCGTTCCCTCTGCTCCTGTCCCTGTTCCCTGGAGCAGAGCCCAACCCCCCCGGCTGTCCCCTCCTGGCAGGAGCTGTGCAGAGCCACAAGGGCCCCCCTGAGCCTCCTTTGCTCCAGGCTGAGCCCCTTCCCAGCTCCCTCAGGAATTCTCCAGCCCCTCCCCAGCTCCATTCCCTTCCCTGGACACGCTCCAGCCCTTCCATGTCCTTCTTGTCATGAGGGGTCCAGAGCTGCCCTAAGGATTTGCGGTTCCTCAGCCGTTCCCAGCACAGGGAACAATCCCTGCTCTTGTCCCACTGGTCACAGCGCTGCTGGTCCCAGCCAGGATGGTGACAACCTCCTTGGCCCCCTGGGCTGGCTGGTGGCCCTTGTCCAGGCCCTGCCCAGCCCTTGCAGTGACCATTTCTTAACCTGCTTCTGCTCCACTGCTCCCTCGAGCTGGGGGCTCCCAGCATCCTGCCGGCTTTGATGTCCTCCACTGGAGGCTGTTCTGGCATGCCCAGTATTGACCTTCTGATCCCAGGAGGAAAAACAAATCCATTTTCTCCCTCAGGATCTCTTCACAGGGCCCTTCAGCCTCTCAGATATCCCCTGCTGGTGGCTTGTCTCCCTTGCACTTGTGACAGAGAATTTACGAATACAGAAACCTTTACAGACTATTTTATTTTAAATTTATTTTTAATTTCCATGACTGCAAATGGCCTCCAACTCTAGAAAACAAAGAGAAGTTCCTGAGTCCAAGGCTTTTAGGGGAAAACATCTTTTTCCCATTTATTGGGCACCTGAAAGTGGCATTTTTCCAGCTGTTTCCAGCACATCCCTTTATCTTTGCTCTTACAGCAAAGCTGAACCAGATCCACGTTGATTTTTAGCTGGAGTTTATTTAAGGGGAAGTGGGAGGAAAGATATTAATTATTGGGTCACTGCTGAGCCGTGCTTTGGGTTTGGTTTTGGCTCTGCGCTGGCGTTTTCTCCCTCAAACGACTCTTGAATTATTTTATTAATGGAGATGTGGGCAGATGGGCTTGAAAATGTAACTCTTCACTGCCTCCAACGAGGATCTGCAGTAATTAAATATTTTAGAGCAGTCTTAAAGCTTTATTCTTCTCTCTTTCAGCCGCCATAAAGCAGCTCCCTCTCCCAGTAACTGCCCATTCCATCCGTGTGGATGCTCCCAGGGCTCCCATTTCTGACCCCTCACACTCTCCCACATTGAAAATGTCTTTTTTTCCCTGTCTGCGTTTTTGGGATTTTCTGTTGTGCCCAAAGCCGGTGCCAGGAGATGTGAGGTTGTAGCTGGGTCCCACTCTGGGATGCTCTTGCTGGACATGATACAACTTCTAAAATATTTGAAATAACTTTACTCAGGGGTTTGTTTGTGTCTTTGCCCAGGGGAAAGGGACTGGGAAGTTTTTCCTGTTTCCAGGGTGAGGCCTGGTGAATTTATTATCTACACAGATTTGGAGCAGCCAGAAATCCAGAGGAGATAATGACCATGAAAGGACATTGATGAACATCAACTCCAAACCAGCCCTGGCATGGATGGAGAAAATCTGGAGACCATCCCTGGCCTGGGAAAAGAGAGAGAAGAGAACCAAGAATAGGGATCAATAACCAATAGGGAACCAAATACCGAGAACTGGGTGATTTGGGACCAGTGAACGCTGAAACAAGGGATTTTTCTGGGTTTCTCATGTAGAAATGTGAAAAATCTAATGAAAAATCATGCGGGATGGGATGATTTTCCCTGCACAACTGGGGCAATGTGTGGATGAAATGATTTCCATTGCACGTGCTGGCCAGAATAAAGGAATGCCTTATTCCTCTAGCTCTAAAAAGATATTTTGGAGTTTTTTTTTTTTTTTTTTTCCTGCAATGCTCTGGCTGCCCCTGGATCCCTGGAAGTGTCCAAGGCCAGGGCTTGGAGCACTGTGGGACAGTGGGATGTGTGTGATGGGATGAGCTTTAATGTCCCTTCCCACCCAAACCATTCTGGGACTCTTTGGGTCACAGAAGCCCTGGCTCCAATTCATCCCCTTACAGCCCATGAAGACCTTTGTACAGAGTTCCACGGGCCTCTCCCGAGGTCTTTGAGCTCTTCCTTTCTTTCCCACAGCCCCAGCTCCTTGCTTGGCTCCTCTTTTCCTGCCATGAATCCAGTTCTCCTCAGCTCCCCGCTGAGTTCAACCCCATTATTTCTGTCCCTTCTGTTCCTTTCTCTGTCGTCTCTGCCCCCTCCCCTGGCTGTTCCTCGGCTCTTTCATCCCCACCTCTGCAGGTGCCACCTCTCCCGGTGACATCAATGGCCACTGAGTGCCCTTCCTCCCTCACAGCCTCTCCTGGTGCCAGGCCCACAGCCCTGGCTCTTTGCGGAGCTGCCACTTCTGATCTCAGCTGACCCATTTATTTTATTTTATTTTTTTTTTTGTCAAATGAAGAAATGTACAATCCCAAAAATTGAAATCCATTCAGAGCCTCTCGTTGCAGCAGGGAAAATCTGATCTGCTATCTGTTAATGCTGCATAATCGCAATCCTCTTCCATTAAAGCCATTGATTAAATGTCTAATTAAAAGCTGCCTGGATATGGATGGGGTTTAAATCCAGTGGAGGGCCGGGGTTTTGATGAACTCATTAATACAAATCTTATTTGTGAGGAGTCACAATGGCTTTGCTGATCAAAGCCAGGTTTACAGGGGGAAAAAAGATCAAAAATAGCTTTTCTTTTGTATGTTTTTCCATATCCCACGTGGTTCTGGTGATCCTGAATTTACCCTCAGTGTCCCCTCCCCGTTCTCTTCTGGTGTTTTCTGAGCCTTGCAGAAGTTTTAGCACCATCAGCTGGATCCTGGCACTAAAGCAGGGAAAACAGTGGGAAAAGGCTCTCCGGGGTTAAGCTCTTGGAGCTCTTAGATTGGAGGAGCAATCCCTTTTCCAAACACATCTCCCAATCCCAGATCCCTTTTCCAAACACATCCCCCATTCCCAGATCCCTTTTCCAAACACATCCCCCATTCCCAGATCCCTTTTCCACACATATCCCCCATTCCCAGATCCCTTTTCCACACATATCCCCCATTCCCAGATCCCTTTTCCAAACACATCCCCCATTCCCAGATCCCTTTTCCAAACACATCCTGCATTCCCAGATCCATTTTCCAAGCCCATCCCTCATTCCCAGATCCCTTTGCCAACCACATCCTGCATTCCCAGATCCCTTTTCCAAGCCCATCCCTCATTCCCAGATCCCTTTGCCAAGCCCATCCCCCATTCCCAGATCCCTTTTCCAAACACATCCCCCATTCCCAGATCCCTTTTCCAAACACATCCCCCATTCCCAGATCCCTTTTTCAAACACATCCCAGGATGGATGTGTTTGGATCCATGATCTCTTTTCCAAGCCCATCCCTCATTCCCAGATCCCTTTTCCAAGCCCATCCCTCATTCCCAGATCCCTTTTCCAAACACATCCCCCATTCCCAGATCCCTTTTCCACACACATCCCCCATTCCCAGATCCCTTTTCCACACACATCCCCCATTCCCAGATCCCTTTTCCACACACATCCCTCATTCCCAGATCCCTTTTCCAAACACATCCCCCATTCCCAGATCCCTTTTTCAAACACATCCCAGGAGGATGTGTTTGGATGCATGATCCCTTTTCCAAACACATTATGCATTCCCAGATCCCTTTTCCAAGCCCATCCCTCATTCCCAGGGCGGGATGTTCCCGATTCATCCCTCCCAGACAATCCCAGAGCACTCAGCCCTGGGGAAATGAAGCTGCTGCAGGATTTAAACCATGCAGCTTTAGCCAGACCTGGATTTGTCCCACACAGGGTTCCCAGTGCCAAAGAGGTCCCGGGATGGGGGTGATTCCCATTGGATTGTGGGAATCTCCAGAGAGAGGGAAAAGAGGTATTTAAAGGATAAGGGAAGATGAGATTCCCATTTGGAAATGGGATTTTGCTTTGATAAGGGAAGAGCAGGATTTGGGAGCTTTCCCAATCCTAGATTTTTCAGCCCATCCTCTTTGTCATTGCTGGCACCAGGAGGTTCCAGGCTGGAGGTCCCCACAAAGCCACCACTGCTGCGGGTGACAGAGCGCAGTGTCACCCCCTCTGCCCTCTGGGGGACATTTGAACCTTAGGGGGACTTTGCTTCACCTCCCGAGCAGCAGAAACCCCGTTAAATATGGATCTGCGCAAGAATGAGGTGGGATTTAAGGTCCCTTCCAGCCCACACCATTCCAGGATTCTGTGATTTCCATGGAAGCAGGGAGCTTTGAGGGTTGGATGATCCTCGTGGAATCAGAATACCCTGTGGATCTGAGTTCTGCCTGTTACTAGAATGTCCCAAAATAGTGTGGCTGAATTAAAAAATAGGCACCAAAATTGAGGTTGGAAGGGGAATTTTTTGATCCACAGCTCTGGCTGTGATGCTTTAATTCCTGAATGGAGCAAGGTGCATCATTCCCACACAAACTCTCACCTGGCACTGGTTTTCTGGGATCCAGACACATGGAAAATAATGGATTTTAGGCGTAAAACACTTCAGGAACGAGGCGTGAATCCACTGAATTGCTGGGAATGCAGAGCAGGAGGCTGGAAAACTCCCAGCAACCACGCCTGGATGAGGGATTTGTCCCCTCCACGCACTCCAGTGTTTACTCAAGGTTTGGAGATCACAAAAACACTTTGTAGCTGCTGACAGCGACAAGGAAAGGAAGGAAAACATTGCCTTGATCCAGTTCAGGAGGTTCCAAATCCCCCAAAGAGCAGATTAATTACTTGAGAGGCTTTCAGAGCGTGCCTTAATCCTGTTCACCTTTCCTTCGACATCTGGTTTTAATTCCAAAACAAGAAAATTACCAAAAGCTCTTTGTCCCCTCCATAATTGCTTTCTCAGGATGAAATAAAAACCAACCCCAAACCCTGCAGTCAAAATGATTTCAGATTTCTCAGCTGCTCCTGCTGTAAAGGGGGGTTTTGCATCGTTACAGCAACGGATCAAGAGGTCATTAAAAGGTTGTGTTAATTGCCGAGCCTTGTATTTGTGGGGTTCCCAGACGAAGGGAGGAATGATGAATCTGAGTCCATGCTCTCAGAAGGCTCATTTATTATTTTATGATCTATATTATATTAAAGAATGCTATACTAAACTGTGCTAAAGAATACAGCAAGGATACAGACAGAAGGGTAAAAGATAATAATGAAACTCGTGACTCTCTCCAGAGCCTGACACAGCTTGGCCCTGACTGGCCAAAGAGTGAAAACAACTCCCAGAAACCAATGGAACAATCACCTGTGGGTGAACAATCCCCAAACACATTCCAGACCAGCAAAACACAGGAGAAGCAAATGAGATAAGAATTGTTTTCCTTTTTCTCTGAGGCTTCTCAGCTTCCCAGGAGAAGAATCCTGGGCGAAGGGATTTTTCAGAAAATATGACAGTGACACCTGAGTTATTGTCTCCATTTCTTGGGAGTTGGGAAGCTCCTTGCTCGTGGGGGATGAGTGGAATGATGGGCAGGATGATGCCAATTGCACAAAAGATAATTTGGGAAGAGTTTAAGGAATCTCAGGAGATTCAAAAACTTTTGAATCAGAGCTCAAAAGTTTTGGAGCTCAGTGTTTATAACCTCGGTGTTGGTGGGGAAGGATTTTTGCCACGATTCCTGGTTTTCTGGGGGATCCAGGAAGATGTGTTTTAAAAGGATGAAAGGAATGGGATGGAACTTTGGGATGAGCTCTCACCAGGACTGAGTTTGTTCTGGAATCTCTGTTCCAGGAAAATGCAGGAATCTCCAGGATGAAGAGTATGCTTTAAATTGAAAAAGGAGAGATTTAGGTGGGATCTTGGGAATAAATTCCTGCCTGTGAGGGTGGTGAAGCCCTGGAATGGAATTCCCAGAGAAGCTGGGGCTGCCCCTGGATCCCTGGCAGTGCCCAAGGCCAGGCTGGACACTGGGGCTGGAGCAGCCTGGGACAGTGGGAGGTGTCCCTGCCATGGCAGGGATGGGATGGGATGAGATGGGATGGGATGGGCTGGGATGCAATGGGATTTGCATCCCAAACCACTCTGGGATTCTGGAATTATGAAGGGATTCTGGAATTACAGAGACCCACATGCTGAGGAAATGGAAGGGAGCAAAGGGAATTCAAATATTTCTTTCTAGAAGGAAGTGATCAGGAAGCCTGGAGGGAATACAGAAGATCTTTTCTTCCCAGAATTCCCACTAAGATGAGGAAGTGGGAATATCTGAAGATCTCACTGGCAGCTGTCAAATCCCATTTTCCTTTTGCTGCTGGCATCATTCAGGAATTCCCAACTTCATAGACAACCATCAGGGTCTGAAGGATTTAAAAGTGTAGCAGTATTTGTATTTTGGACCATTTTGAATAGGTTTTATTGCTTACCTTTGCTATTATTCATTGCCTATCTTTATTATTATTATTATTATTATTATTATTATTATTATTATTATTATTATTATTATTATTATCATCATCATCATCATCATCATCATCATCAATAACTCTTCCATTATTATAATCCCCACAAACCATGTTTGGAATTCCAAGCTTTCCTCTCTCCACGAAAACTATGTCTGGAATAAATATTTTTACAGAAATAAATTTAAAAAAATAGACATATTAATACTTATTTATTTAATATTTATGTAAATAATAAATAAATATAAATAAAAATGTATTTTACATAAATATATTTTATTCATAGGTAATTATACCTATGAATAAAAATGTTCATTGGTGAGTTACTACAAATTCCCACCACACCAACCTTTGGCACATCCAGGAAATGAAAACCGATTTATGAACCCTCACAGGTTGGCTTTCATCTCCCAAAATTTTCCTCGGGAAAAGTTAAATCCCTTCCTTTGTTTTCCCTTGAAAATGAGGAGGAGCAGGGATCCCTGAAGAAGGAATTATCCCATCCACAGGTGAATTATCCATCTTTTAGCCAGGGATGTGTCCCTGCCCATGGCAGGAGGTTTGGAAGGTTCCCTTCCAACCCAAACTCCACCATTTTGATTCCAACACATTTTTTTCCTCCACAAGCTCCGAATTTTCCTTCCTCTTGCTCCTCAGCCAGGCTGGATTTGCTCCTCACGCTGCACACCTCGTTCTGGAGACAGAATTATTAATTCCCTGTAGATTTCCTTGGGTGCATCCCGCAACATTGGCTGAGCAGTTCCCAAATCCAATTTTTTTGTCACCTCAGTGAAAGCAGAGTTGATTTTTAATCTCTGTTTTCAGGGAGAAGAGTGATGCACACCGAGAATTCCTTTAGCGTTGTCCCTGATTTTGAGTTAGGACATCTTGGAGCAGAGATTTCAGGGATTTAACTGCATTTGGCACTTTTTACACAAATGTAAATCCATCCGAATTCAGATGGATCCGGGAATTCTCAGCACATTTACAAAACAATTGCCGGGGTCTCACCTAATCCTTGGAAAAGGAGAGGAATAAACGGTGACTGCATGAAGGAAATGTGGGAACAGAGATAATTTGGGGGAAACCCCCTGATTTTTAGGAGTGAGGAGAACCGGAATTCCAGGTCCCTTAAACTCCTAAATCCCCTGCATCCCTTATTTCCGACCCAGCCAAGAGATCCAGGCTGAGCTCCTGAATCCCACCCCAGTTTGGATTTGATCCTCAATCCAGAAATTTCCATCTATGGTCCTTAATTTGCTGTTTTCTTCCTAAATTTTCCAGGCTGGTTCCAGCTGCATTTAGCACTTTTCCAGGAAAGTTAATTCCTTCCTATTCAGCTGATTTCAGGAATTCTCAGCACATTTACAAAACAATTGCCGGGGTCTCACCTAGTCCTGGGAAAAGGAGAGGAACAAACCGTGACTGCATGAAGGAAATGTGGGAACCGAGATAATTTGGGGGAAAATGCTAGATTTTAGGAATTTGGGGTGAGGAGAGAAAGCTAAACCAGAATTCCATGTCCCTTAAATTCCTAAATCCTCTGCATCCCTTATTTCCAACCCAGCCAAGAGATCCAGGCTGAGCTCCTGAATCCCTCCCCAGGAATCCACTTTGATTCCTCCAGGAAACCAATTTTGAAACTCAAATATTGGTTCCAACTCCCTCTCGTTTTCCTTTAAATTCCAAAATGCTTTTCCCAGCAGGAATTCCATTGGGATTTCTCTCAGCACTGCTGCACAAGGGTTGATATTCCATGGCTGAGTGGATTTGTGGGATAAATTGAGGGGGTTTTGGGGTAGGAACATTTTTCCAGCTCATACCAAGTTTGGGCTTTTTTTTTTTTGTTCATTTAGGATTGGAATATTTTTGTTTGTTTGGGTTTTGGGATTTTTTTTGAGGCAGGAAGCATTGTTGTATCTCACACCAGGTTTGGGGTTTTTGTTCATTTAGGTTTGAGATATTTTGGTTCATTTGGGTTTGGAGGTTTTTTTTGGTTGGTTGGGTTTTGGTTTTTTTTTTTTTTTGAGGCAGGGAATGTTGTATCTCCTACCAGGTTTGGGTTTTGGATTTGGATTTTGCTTTTTTTTTCTTTGAGGCAGGAAAGATTGTTGTGTCTCATTCCAGATTTGGGGGTTTATGTTCATTTGAATTTGGGATATTTTGATTCATTTGGGTTTGGGTTTTTTTTTTTTGAGGCAGGGAATGTTGTATCTCATACCAGGTTTGGGGTTTTTTGGTTCATTTGGGTTTGGTGGTTTTTGGTTGGTTGGGTTTTGTTTTTGTTCTTTGTTTTTGCTGTTGGGTTTGTCAATATTATTATTATTATTATTATTATTATTATTATTGTTGTTGTTGTTGTTGTTGTTGTTGTTGTTGTTGTTGTTGTTGTTTTCCCCTTCCCCCATATAATTTTAGGGAAAAGAGTGAAGATTTTCATCTCTCACCATCCCAATTCCACCCATTTATGAGACAAATTCTGCTGCTGAAAAGGAGAATTTAGGATTTAGACGCTCCTGTTTTTCCATCTAAATGCTCGGATCAGATCCCAGCCCTCCAAATCCCATCCCAGCCAGCTGCTCTTCCACCAAATTCCTTGTTTAACTTCCAGCACACGGATTATTCCCGCCCTGCTCCAGGAAATCTCCCGAGCAGGTGCTCAGATCCTGAAGAAGTTGAATTCCTGCCTGGATCCAGCCCAAATCTCCATAATAGGGGAACAATTTGGCTTCCAGGCTAGAAATTGCAAATTCCAGGCACAAATGAATTGCCACTCCTTGATTCCCAATGAATCATTCCAAACATTTCTCCATCTGCTTTTATTCCACTTCTTTTTTGTTCCTTTTGTTCCTCCTGCACATCCATCTGCTGCTCCATGGGGAAGCAGTGCGGGAACTCAGCTGGTAAACAGAAACTTCTCTTTTCCAAACATTCCAAACTTTTGGAAATGCGAGATCCTATTTCTCAAGGAAAAGATTTTCCTCTGAAAAAGGCAGGGACTTCATCTCTTCTCTGGATCTTCCCAAAGGAGGCTGATCAGCAGCACAGGGATGGAGCAGAGGGGTTCATCCCAAGCAGAGAGGCTTCATTCCAAACCCATCAGGAAATTCCCATTTAAAGGAGAAAAGCTGGATGCATCCCGAAAATATCCTTTAAACCTCAACATGAACCTGCCAGACCCACAGTTCTGCTGGGAAATCTGGGATCTGGAAAGCTCCTGGAGAATTGGGGGATTCTCTCTTTCCAGTTTTTCATGGAATCATGGCATGGTTTGGGTTGGAAATAGATGATTCTGAAGATCCATTCCAACCCAAACCATTCCGTGGGCAGGGACACTTCCCACTCCTGCCTTTGGCTGGATTCCCTGTGTGTTTTTTCCAACATTCCTGGAATTCTTGTGCTTCAGCTGAGGCTCTCAACATCAGCCAGGAAGGTTCAGCCTTTCCTGGGATGAGTCATTCCCAAAAATAATGTCTGGAGGGAGAAAAGAGTGGGATCTTGGTGGGAAAATGAAGATTTGGGAGTAAAAACTCTTCCCCACATGGAGCAGGGCTTGGCACAACTTCCGAGGTAGTGAAGGTTTTGGTCCCAAAGAGCTGCATTTTAATGGAGAAATCCATTCCAGGTGCTGATTTTTGCTGTCTTCCCAAAATCCTGAGTCACAAGGCCGCTGAAATAATGGAATCATGGAATGTTGCAGGTTGGAAAAGCCCTCTGGTATTATGGAGTCCAAGCACTTCCAGCATTGCCAAAGCCACCACTGCCCCATGTCCCCAGGTGCAACATCCGCAAGGATTGGTCCAGGAATGGGAATCTGTCCTGTCCATATCAGAAAGTCTGGGACATCAAGTCCTGGATTCCAAAATAAAGCAGGAAAATTTTAAGTAAATATATTTCCTTTTTTTTCCCTTTTTAATACTTAGGGGAAACTTAAAGGACTTCTCCACTTCCAGGTGGGGAACCAGTTTTCCATAAAACTTTCCATGAGGAGTCAATAAATCTTTCTGGATGCTGGCTGTACAAATAGTGGGGAAAATTGGATTTATTGGCATATAAAATCCCACAATTATTTGGCTGATGGCCTGACAGACCCTTCCATGCTCGGGAGATTTGGCCGCTTCCATCACATCTTCTGGAATATGTGAAGTGACCTTTCCTATAAATCAGGATTTAGGATTTATCATGGAAAAATCCCTTCTGGATTTTTGTTGGAAGGAACACAAGGATCTCATGAAGGTCATCGCTGCTTTTCCGGTTCGATTTTTGTTATGCAGGGGATAAACCAGTGTGGGGTCATCTCTGAAATAACCAAACTGGTCATGGATAAAATCCAGGAAAGATTTTTCCATTTTAAAAGGAAGAGCTGTTGATCATTCCATGGTTTTTCCAAGTCTCAGGCATTCCTGGTTTAACCGCCCCCCATGCCCAAGGCGTGTCTCCATGTCAGAATTCCAGGTGCCAGAAGTCTTTGGAATATGGGGAGAGGGGGTTGTAGCCCGCTCCATCCTCATGGAAGCCTGAGTGGGTCAGCCCGTTCCCGTCTCCATGACAACCAGGAATTTAGGAATCACCTCAGTGCCTGTTTGAGATGGTTCATCCCAAACAAAATGGAGACAATGGCACAAAAATGCGGGAATCCAATTCCGGGTTTATGATGGATAAAGAGACTTCAGCTAGCTGGGATGAGAATTAGAAATATTTAGACTGGAATGCCATGGATTGTCCTTGGATTGATATCCTGGAAGGAATTTGGGATTGCAGGTGTGGGGCTGCATTGCTATTTTAATATATTGGGATTCAAGGAATTCTGGAATGGTTTGGCTTGGAAGGGACCTTAAATCCCATCCCATTCCACCCCATTCCATGGGCAGGGACACCTCCCACTGTCCCAGGCTGCTCCAGCCCCAGTGTCCAGCCTGGCCTTGGGCACTGCCAGGGATCCAGGGGCAGCCCCAGCAGCTCTGGGAATTCCATTCCAGTCCCTCCCCACCCTCCCAGCCAGGAATTCCTAATTCCCAATATCCCATCCAAACCTGCTGCCATTCCCCCTTGTCCTGTTCATGCTTGTTACTAGTTCACTCCAGAGCAGATCGTTCCATGGGGTCTGCAGAATCCAGATTTACAGGATTTTCCCCATTTTCCCATCCTGCACCCACTTCATTTTCCAAACTGAAGACTCGGATTGCTCATAATTCCATGGTATTTTTGTGCCCAAGGTAAAAAAAAAAAAGATCAAATTTGAAGAGAATTCCTCCATTTCTCAGCCATAAAAGTCATGGAATCCCAGAATGATTTGGGTCGGAAGGGACCTTCAACCCATTCGAAACCTCTGCCATGGGCGTGGAGCATTCCAAAGTGGTGGCTGATCATCCTCATGGATGAACCAACCCTGCAGGACATCAGGAAAATTGATTCCAGATCCAAGAAGCAACATCCCGGGTTTAGAAGTGAAATCAGATGGATCAAAATTCCCCAGCTGAAGATATTGATGGAATTCATTGTCCCAGGGCATTGGATGACCAAGGAAAACCTGGAGCTTCTCCTCTAGCCCTGCAGCAGTGGGAGGAGATTGGCTGTGCCTCCCACCCTGGAATGGAGTTCGTGGCATGAGAATTAAATGGGAAAATTGGGAAGATAAATGAAGTCACTGCAGCCATGACGTGGAAATATGGAAATAGGATGATTAAAAAGGGGGAATGTTCAAATGGATGGGACATAAAAAGCCGGCAATTCATGGAAGAATGAAAGAAATGTTTTATATCCTGTCGCCATCTACTGGATCTGAGCTGCAGCAGGAGGATCATGGAATCACAATTCCAGGATGGTTTGGGTTGGGAGGACCTTAAGGATCATCCAGTCCCAAACCATCCCATGGGCATGGACACCTCCCACTGTCCCAGGCTGCTCCAAGTGTCCAACCTGGCCTTGGGCACTTCCAGGGATCCAGGGGCAGCCCCAGCTGCTCTGGGAATTCCATCCCAGCTCCTCCCCACCTTCCCATCTGGGAATTCCTAATTCCCAATGTCCCATCCATCCCTGCCCTCTGGCAGGGGGAAGCCAAGGAGTGTTTCCCATCCCTGCTGTTATCCCATGATCCAGGGGGGAGTTTCTCTCATGGTGACAATTGTCACCAAATGGGGTTCCCTGTGCCAGGGCCACCCAGGGGGGTCTGGAAGGAGGATGAGGATTTGTGTCCCAAGCCAACGTATCTACACTCTGGACTCCCAGGGATTCATGGATGTGTCCAGTGGGATGTCCCAGCTTTCCCCACTGTGGTACCTGTGGAAATCCTCCTTGTAGGGAAAACTGGGAAAAACTGAGCAACCTGGGATAGTGGGAGGTGTCCCTGCCCTGGCAGGGGTGGAACGAGATGGGTTTGGAGGTCCTTTCCCACCCAAACCAGTCTGGGATTCTGGGATTCTGTGAGGGATTAGGGAAAATATTCCATTCATTTATAAAAACGAGGACGAGAGCACCTTCAAAGGGGTCAGGGCTGGCTCTTCCCAGCCCAGCAGAGCCTGAGGGGCAGGAAGGCTTTCCTGGAGGACAACATTCCAATGACACCTCCTCCCTGTGCCTGCCACGCCTCACTCCAGCCTGGGAATGACTGGGAAGAGCAGCTGGAGATGCAGGCTGTTCCCACTGCCAGCACCAGGCAGGAGAACCTCAATCCAATGGATTCCTTCAACCCAAAGCAATGACTGAGACCTCGGGGAATCTTTGATTGGGATTGATTAAAGGCACTACCAATTATAGGGCTTTTCCCATTTTCCAGGGAGTGGGTTGGCTCTGCAATGGAATTTTTCTGCATAAAGCCCACATTCCCTCACTTCCTGAGGTTTTGTGGGAATGGTTTGGTGCACTGAGGCACAAGGGATGCACCTGGAAGGGTCAGGATGGGAGCTGGATGCTGATTTTTGGATCCTTTTTGCTGCAGCAGCAGCAGCAGCTGGCGGTCAGACAAAGTTTTCCCTCTATTCCTGGGGATCTCGCTTTCCCCTCAGTAACATTGCCAATAAATTTATCAAAACATTCCTGATATTTGGGGGTTTGAGGCACAAAAGTTTCTGGCGGGGGGGATTGTTCCCTGTGGACTGGGTTTGGAGCAGCTGATCCCTGAGCGAGAGCGCTTCCTAATGAGAGGGGAAATGTGGGAACTTCAAATATCCAACAAAGCCTGGATTAGATTCCCTGCTAGAACGTTCTCCTTCAAGCTCTTCCTGAAACTCTGACCTGCCTCTTTTGATGTGTTTTGAGCTTGTTAAATGTTTGGGAATCTTTCCCTGTGGAGCTTTCGGGGTCAGGGCCATGGCTGTGGCCCTATAATAACTCTGCTGACATTGGAGTGGCGAGGATGAGAGGGACACACGGGACAACCCTCGTGCTCCTCAGATATCCCCTCCAAAGGTCATCCAAAAACTGACCCTGACACCGCAGCCAGCCCCAGATCCATCCCCAGCCAGTTCAGGAAGAGAAATAAGCGAAGCAGAAAAGGGATTTCCATCATTAAATATCAGATGAGGTCCCGCTTCTGAGCCCCAAAAGGCCCAAGGATCAGATTTATTTTGTGACCCGAAAGCAAAAAAGTTGATCGAGGAAGAGAATTGGAAAAGGCAAAGTCACAGCACCAGATAAAATTAAGGTTGTGGAGGTGAGAAGCAGCTCTGCTTTTGGTTTTTAATGTCATCAGAAGCTGGATCCATAATTATCCCCTAATCCTTTAAATTCTGCTGTGTAATAGGGAGAGGGAAGGAAGCAGAGCATTCCCACTTTTCCTGGGAAAGCTTTCCCTCCCACCCCTCTGCCTTTATGACTCGTTTCCAGCGAGGGGCTCAGCCCTGATTGTGTCCCATGAGCCACCCAGGGAACGTCAAAGTCCGGGCTGGGAACTGAACTTGTGCTTAAGTCCTTTCATTTTTTATTATTTGCTTTTAAGCCCTAAAATCTTTGTTTTTGTAAACAAAACCAGGCCTAAATCTCTGGTTTTTAAAGAAGCCCAGCCCTGGCCTAACTAAACTCACGCTGCTGCCTTGGTTTAAGCACAGAGTTCCCCTGAAATCCTTTCAGATGGGGCCCAGGATGAAGACAGAGCTGATTGAATTCACAGCACATCCCACCAGATGCAATACCTGGAACACCTGGAATTGCCTCCTGCTTCCAACCTCTTTGTTCCATCCAGAATTCCACATCCATGAGCTTGTGGCTCTACCCAACTTTTCCAGTCTGGCTCTCAACGTTTGCTCTCAGCCTGGATTTAGCTTGGAAAAACCATGGCTCTGCTTCAGACATGAAGGACTTATCTGCCTCAAAGCTTCTTTTTAAATTTTATTTTTGCTTCTTACACAAAGATTTATTTAAAAAAAACCCCATCAAAATCCAGCTGCAATTTTCCCTCCAGTCCGTTATTAATCATGGAGATGGATTCCAGTGGAAGGCAGAATTAACCCTTTAATTGTTAAATATGGGATGTGGAAGGAGGTTTTGGAACCTCCAGTGCGATCCAGGGGGGCTCCTGGGCCACCAGCCGTGGGGGACAGGTTTGGAATCAATCTGAGCATCACCTGTGACACAGCGACACCAGAAGTGACGGAGAGGTGAACTTACACCCTGATGATCCCAGTTTCTGGGCAGCTCCCAGTTTGCCAAGGATTGGAAATCACTGGGAGCTGCTGGCTTCTCTCTTTGTCCACCCAGGGGTTTATCCACACCAAATCCTGGAAAAACCTGGATTTCCAGGGAGCGGAGGCACTGCACAAACCCCCATTCGCTGGTATTTGCTCCACTGGCTCCATCAGCTTTGGAGTGACAGAATCCCAGAATTCCAGGATGGTTTTGGTTGGAGGGGGTCCTAAATCCCATCCCATCCCACCCCTGCCATGGCAGGGACACCTCCCACTGTCCCAGGCTGCTCCAGCCCCAGTGTCCAGCCTGGCCTTGGGCACTGGCAGGGATCCAGGGGCAGCCACAGCTGCTCTGGGAATTCCATCCCAGCCAGGAATTCCCAGTTCCCAATCTCCCATCCATCCCTGCCCTCTGGCACTGGAAGCCATTCCCTGGGTCCTGGATCTCCAGGTGCTTTTGCTGGATCTCAAGAGAGTTCCAAGAGCAGTGCAGGTATTGGTGGGATGGGATGGATGGGATGGGATGGGATAGGATGGGATGGGATGGGATGAGAATGGAATGGGATGGGATGGGATGGGATGGGATGGGATGGGATGGGATGAGAATGGAATGGGATGAGATGGGATGGGATGGGATGGGATGGGATGGGATGGCATGGGATGCGATGGGAATGGGATGGGATGGGATGGGATGGGATCCACGGAGTGGGATGGGATGGATGGGATCCATGGGGTGGGACGGGAATGGGATGGGATGGGAATGGGAATGGGAATGGGAATGGGAATGGGAATGGGAATGGGAATGGGATGGGATCCATGGGATGGGATGGGATCCATGGGATGGGATGGGATCCATAGGATGGGATGAGATGGGATGGGATGGGATGGGATGGGATGGGATGGGTGGGTGCTGCCAACCCCACACCTGTGGCCCAGGGAATGGAGGATTTCTTTTTCTGCCCTCAGTTATTATTTTGGGCTTTATTTCATTTGTTGTGGGTGTGGAATTTTTGAATTAATAGCCCACTTTTTGGCTGGTTATTCCTTAATATTCCCTCTCCTCCTTCCCCATTCTCCAAACTGGAATGTTGGAGAGCTCTGCACTGCACTGCAGCAAAAGAACATAAAATATTTAACAGTTTCAGGTGTTTCTCCCACCTTTTCAGGCAGAAAAAGGTGTTTTGTCACTTGGAAAGTGCCAGAGTTGTGACAAGTCCTTCCTGCTCCTCATGTCAAGGGGCACAGAGATTGAATAATATTATTAATTTATTAATTCTCTGAGGGTGGAAGATTTAAATAACCTGAAAATTTGCATTGCAGGGTTGATAAAAGATGCTCAGACTCTCAAAAAATCCCATGTTTAAAAGTGTTTTTGGCTTCCAAAACTTGGCAAATGATATTTAAATCCTACTGACATGAGTTTGGTCAATCAGATGAAAAAAATTAAAATGTTTTTCCAGTGATCCATAATAATGGGTCCCATGTGGATTTACCTGTGCAAGGAATGGATGCCTGGAAGGTTTTTACATAATAAAAAGGGGAAACGGGATTTTTTTCAGCAGGGAAAGGGAATTATTTGGGCGTAAGGACCAGAGTGACTCCAGTCCTTGGCTCAAACAGGTGAAATTGGGCTTTGTGGAAAACAAAGAAACAGCATTCCCTCAGCCAAGCCAGCATTTCATCCCAAAAACACTGAGGGAAAACTGCAAATAAAAAGCAGATTAGACAAAATCAAGTCCCAGTGTCAGCAGAATCTCCATGGAAAAACCAGGTTGCAGCAGGAGAAGGTGAAAGGCGTCCCTGCTCATGGCAGGGGTAGAATGAGATGATCTTTAAGGCCCCTTTTAACCCAAACCATTCTGTAATTCCATGACAAACCAGTGCTAAATTTTCATTTAATTCACAGCCCAAATCAGCCCAAATCCCTTGGTTTGCTCCTCCATCCTGCCGTGACCTTTCTGGACAAATTGGAAGAAAAATGGGAAAAACAAAAGGTCAACATAATTTGAGAAGCCCTTACAAAATACAGAGGGCCTGGCAGGATTGCTCTCCTTTGCTATAGATCTTAATTCCTGATTATTTATTTGGGGTCAGTTTGAGACTCTGTCCTTTGTAGGACAGAGGGAAAAGTTTGTTTTTCAGCTTTTCTATTTTTCAGATTCTGTGCTGCTTTAGTCCGAGCTTCGTATGAGGGGATGGTGAGCTCTCTGCACAGAGCAGGGAGACAAAACAATTCCTGCTCCAGCTGGGCACCAAGGACAAATGATCCAAAGCTCAGCCCAGGAGCACAAACAGCGTGGGCTGCAGAGAGAAAAACAAGCAGGGTGGGAGTGCCTGGGCTAAAGCTGGAACGGGACAATGAACTGCAAGGTGCAAATGGAGCAGAGCTGAGCCAAGGCAGAGACCCTGGGAGCGCTCGTGCATTTTGGGACCATTTTGGTTCCTCTTGGGTGCAGCCCTGGCTGGGCTCTTGTGCTGCCCAAGGTGGATCCATGGAGGAGATGCTTTGAATAAATCCCTGCTTTATTCTGGAACTCCATCCAGCCTCTGCTCCAGGGCAGCCTGCACAAGGCACTACATGGGCAGCCACAGCTTCTCTGGGAATTCCATCCCAGCCCCTCCCCACCCTCTCAGGCAGGAATTCCTTCTAATATCCCATTTAAATCTACCCTCCTTCATCCTAAAGCCATTCCCCGTGTCCTGTCCCTCCATCCCTTATCCCAAGTCCCTCTCCAGCTCTCCTGGAGTTACTCCTCCCTCAAATTCTCCCTTCCAGCTTCCACATCCGAGTTCAGCATCTCAAGGACTTTCAGCGTTTCAGCAAAGTCTCGTTCCAGCAAGATACACCCGACTCCGTTTCCCAAACACCGGCAGAGATAAGATCCGGGCCGATTGCGGGTTGTGTATTTAGGGATTAGCTGCTGTGTGTGGATCCTTCAATTCTCTCCCCATTATGGCAGAGCAAGATAAGGAGCGGATTTTGCACCTCTGCTAATTTCCCTGCCCGTGCAAACAGAGATAACCTTTCTTCTCTTATCAGCTATCAGCTGCTCTATCACATAATTGCTGCTCTCTCAATTAACATGTGCCGCGGGAAAGAGAAACAGGGATCACAGACCTGACTAGAAAGGGAAAAGGGAATTTTTTGAGGCCGTGCAGGGAGGAGAAGAGGGATTTAAAACGGGAGAACGCAACCACCGTGGTAGGGAATGTTCTGTTGGATCCGTGGCTCGCACGGGGTTTTTATCACAGTGGAAAGAAAACTGATCCAGAAATTCTTGTTTTGATCCTGGTTTAGCTATGCCTGGGATTGGTTGTGATTGGCTGGGAGGTAGGGATTGGGAAGGGCTGATGGAAGAGGCTGAAGGTGGGTTTGGATGTGGTCTGAAGGAAATTGGGAAGGTTTGGAGAGGCCAGTCCTGGAAATAGGAAGGTTAAGAAGGCTGGGGTTTGGAGGGAGTCCAATGAAAGGTGGTTTGGGATGTTGTCTGAAGGAAAGCTGGGGAAGTTTGGAGAGGCCCGGCATGGAAATGGAAATGTTTAGAAGGTTGGGGATTGGGAAAGGCTGATGGAAGGGTCTGAAAGTGGGTTTGGGTGGGTCTGAAGGAAACTTGGGATGTTCTGAAGAAGCCAGTCCTGGAAATAGGAAGGTTAAGAAGGCTGGGGATCAGAAAGAGCAAATGGAGGAGTCTGAAAATGAGTTTGGACATTTTCTGAAGGAAAATTCGGACTCTTTGGAGAGGCCAATCCTGGAAATAGGAAGATTAAGAAGGATGACACTCCAGCATCTTGTCAGGTGACAACAATGACGTCGTCATCCCTGCAAAGGGGGTTAGACAGGCTTCCACAGCACAGCAGCGACCGAGGTGAGATCCTGCCCAGAGATGGCTGTGCCTGTGAGGGAATCCTGGGGGCTGGGATGGGATTCAATCCTATTTAGAGGGATTGGAAACCATGTGCTGGCCACTGCAGGAGTGAGTGGATGGCTGCGCCTTGTCACCGGGCTGGCCAGGGGCCAGTGCCCAGGGAAGCTGTCCCAGAAGGAAGCTGTCACCAGGAGGAATTGTCACTTGTGAGGGGAACCTGATTGCAGTGGTGGTGCTGAGCCAGGAGCCATGAGTGCAGGGATGAACAAGGTGTGGAAAAGGGGGGTTATAAAATAATATGGAAAATTTATGGACTAGCACAGGATGGGTCAGGCTGGAAGGGGCCACAGAGGGTCGCTGGTGCCAGTCCCTGCTCAGGGCACAGCAGTGTGTCCATGTGGCTCTGGAATATCCCAGGAGGAGACTCCAGCCCCTCTCTGGGCTCTGCTCAGGGCTGGGCACTGCCCGGGGCAGGAGCTCTGCCTCCTGTGCCTGGGAATTCCTGGGATCAATCCCTGCCCGTGGGTTTGGGGCCATTGCTGGGCCTGGAGCAGAGCCTGGGCCTGCTCTGACCTCCTGCACACAGGGACAGACAGGGGGACACAGGGACAGACAGGGACAGCCAGGGTTGAAGGCTCCTCACAGCTGGGGCTCCTCCCACGGTGAGCAGCCCCAGCTCCCTCAGCCTTTCCTGGGCATGGAGATGCTCCAGGCTCGCCAGCACCTCCAGCAGCGAAGGATTTGGATCATGAGGGAGGTACAGAGATGGTCTGGGATGAAGCATCCAGTCTGGAACATGGATACCCCACAGCTGAGAGCAGGATGGGAGCCCAAAGAACAAACCCTAAAGGAGACCTTTCAGTTCTGACAGCCCCACTCAGCCTTGGGATCCATCCTGTGCATTCCTGCTCAATGGATGCTCCACATTCCTGGCAGGATCCACCAGCCACAAGGTCCATTGTGCTCGGTGGACTTGACATTGTGTTGGGACAATGGGTCACACGTGGCTGCCAGATGGGGAAGGCTGGAGCTGGTGACGATCCCAGAAAGATGAATTGCTGTGGGCACTGGATGGGAAGTGGGAAGCCAGCAGTTCCAGGGATGCAGCAGGCAGATGGATTTAGGTTTGGATCTGCAGCGACTACATGAAGTGTCATTATGTCCTCCCTTGTCATTTTTCCAGGCATTTGGCAGCTGAGGATTGCTGGACAGCTGGAAAAACACCTGGGTTGTGTGGTGCAGAAGAGCAAGCTGGATGCAAATATTCCCTAACTCCACGGGTGAGAAATGGTGGCTCTAGGGTGAGAGGATAATTGTGCAAAGCTGCATCTCCCACCCTGGATCATGGTGCTAAAGGGAAAAATCCTCCTTTACAATCACAAGGAATTAAATCATTGAAATGGGCTGCCCGGGGAGGCTTGGAGTGCCCATCCCTGGAGGTGTCAGAGGAATTCCTGGATGTGGCACTCAGTGCTCTGGGCTGGGGACAAGGTGGGCATCGGGCACAGCCTGGACTCAATGACCTGGGAGCTCTTTTCCAGCCTCAATAATTCTGGGATAACAGGCTGGGAATCTGCAGGGTGGACAGGGCTGTAAAACCTCTCTAAATGTTGGAGCTGTCACAGCCTGAGCTGGGTTGGGTTCATTAACTCTGGCTGGTGCATCCATGTCCACATGGAACTACCTTTGGCTGCTCCTTGCGCTGGTGCAAAGACAAGGAAAAACTCATTTTCCCCAGGAATAATTTCCAGCCTCTCTCTTCCCCCAGATCTTCTGGTGGACCCTGTCCCTGGCAGCACAAATCCTTTTAAAACCTGAGCTTGCCCAGATTGTGCACAAACTCATTCCCGCTGCCCTCCTGGAACCGTTTGTCCCGGAGCACTCTGGAGCAGGTATTCCTGGAGAAGAATTTGCAAAGCTCGATCTTCCGTAATTTATTCCCAACTCCCGCCCCGCCAAGGTAACAAAAGCTGGCACCAAAGGCACAACAACAGTTGCTAAATGACAAGATGGAGCAGCCCACACGGAGCACGGAGGAGAAGCACAGATGGCAGGGAAGGGCTTGCAGGAGGCAGCGGGAACGCGGTCGGAATGCAAATCCCATCGAAACATTCCGGGAAATAATTTGTCCAGAAAAAAAAAAAAAAAAACCAAAAAAACAAAAAAGGCAGTTTGGTTTTAGAGCTCTGGAAGTGTTTTATGTTCCCACCTCACACACTGAGCATGGAAATGGGAGAGGTCACAGCTGCGTCCTGAGGGGTGGGAATAAACAAAGGGGTTGGGAATAAATCCTTATTATAATCCGGGACGTAATGCCGACTTTTCCAGAGGAAGAGCCAGGCAGAATAAATTGTTTTTTGATATTTCATGGAGAACGAGGAACATTTGGTGCTTCATGAACACAAACACTGCTCTGATTCTGCCATGGGATTTATGGGAAGGAAGGAAGGAAGGAAGGAAGGAAGGAAGGAAGGAAGGAAGGAAGGAAGGAAGGGAAGAGGAGGCTCAAGGGGAACCTTCTCCTTCTCCCTCTCTCTCTCCACATTCCCTGTGCTCTGCTCCCATGGAACAAGGACGAGAGGAAATGTTGAAATATTTAGGAATATTTCCAGGAATATTTCCGTATTTTTCAGGAAGTCTCTGTTCCTTAGAAACACACAAAAGATTGTAAAACCCCACCAAATTAAACCATTATTTTCTCCTAAATTAATTTATCCTATTTAATGGTCATTATTGAAAAACCCTCTGATGATTTTTCCTTAATTTTATTCTGAAGCAGACTCTCAAAATTTTAGTCACATCTAAAATTAATTTTCACCTCAGAGAATTTTTTTAAAGTTTCAGATAGCTCATTGAAACAGACTGAAAATCCCACTTGGACCAAAATCTTCTAGCTCTTCAATGAAAAACGAAACTTTATTGATAAAAGCATTTCGTTTGGAAAGAACATTTGGAAAACCAAAGCATAAACCAGAAAATGATGAGACTTTCATAAGCATGGACATTTTAGTTGGGTTTTTACAATTTTTCTTTAGGGATTTCATTGTCAAATTCAAAAGTGCTTTCAGAATTGCCTTTCCTGGCTTGGAAGTAGCTGCCAGAACAAAAAAAAAAAAAAAAAAAAAAAAAAAAAAAAAAAAAAAAAAAAGGAATATAATTGAAAACAAACCCCCATTTTCCTTGCTTCCAGGTGAACCTCACAAACAAATTCCTGAAATTCTCTTTTCCCCCCTCTTTTCTGTGGCTTCCTTTAAAGGGAGCCAAAATTCCATGAAAAAGGAATGCATCAACCAGGTTAATTAATTAATCGCTCCCCCCTGAGCCTCCTTTTCTCCAGACTGAGCCCCTTTCCCAGCTCCCTCAGCTTCTCCTGGTGCTCCAGACCCTTCCCAGCTCCATTCCCTTCCCTGGGCACACTCTAGCCCCGTATTTCTTGTCACAAGATGCCACAGAGTCCCATCCTTGGACATTTTTAATGCCATTCCCCAGGGAAGAGGCATCCACAGCTCTGAGAATGTCCATGATGGAAGAAGAGATCAGGAATGATGGTCTGGAGGTGCTCCTTGTTGTGATTTGACATCCAGAGGCTTGGGCCAGGTCACTCCAGTTGGGAATGTGGCCTGAGGGCCTTGGTAGAAATATTTGGATTCTCTTTTGTTATGGATATCACAAAGAACATCCAACAGAACTGAGAAGTTGTGGCAGCCCCTGGATCCCTGGAAGTGTGCAAGGCCAGGCTGGATGGGGCTTGGAGCCACCTGGGATAGTGGGAGGTGTCCCTGGATGGGATTTAAGGCCCTTCCAGCCCAAACCATTCCACGATTCTTCTCATATCCACATAGGTTTTAGAAGCTGTGTTGGCTCCAGAGCCAACTTCATTTAAAACCCGAATTCCACTTGAAAAAAATGCCACTCTGGAATTGAAATCCAGGTTTTTTCCCCCTCAGGAACCCAACTGCAAACAGGTCTCAAGTGCTTTCAGAAGATTCCTGCAAAGCTTCTGCTCAGCCCTGGCAGTTCTGCAGGAGCAGTGACCTCCTCCTTGTCCGGGGATATAAATAGAGCCTCTCCTGCACGGAATGAATGCTAAATATTTACCTTCCCAAAATAGTGGCTCCAGAAAAGGGAAGGTCCAGGCTCGGGACCAAAATGCTCCGTGTGAGTGTCACTAGCTGAGAGGTGACAAATCCAGGATTCCAGGATTCACAGGCAGCCAGGAATCCTGCCAGGGATAAGGCGCGAATCCCAATCTCTACATTTCCAATGGAAGAGGGGGATACATTGGATATTTTGGATTCCAGCTGGGTTTTGTGGATAATGGCAGCTCTGACACTCAGCCCCTGACAGTGACTGCTCGGAGATGGGGACTGGAGAAATAATTGATAAATCTGAGGGATGAATTTATTCCTTCTGGCTCTGGGCTTGCATATTTTTATTCTAGGATAATGAAGAGGCAAATTTGGCACCCGGTCCATGCTTGTAACTCGTTTAAAGGAAAGGTGGGAATGGCCTTATGCTCCGAATCCCAGCAGGATTTTGTGCATTTGCTGTATTTTGAGATGGGCCTTTCTGCACTTCCACAGGTGCCCAGGATGATCCTCTGGAAGTCATCCATGATTTCAGAGAGAGGAGGGAGCAAGGGGCATCTTCACCTCCTGTAGCCCCAGGTTGTATCACAGCTCCTTGTTCCTCAGGAATACCAGGAATTCCTCTGCCACTGCTTTGCCTGGATACACTTCCTGACTTGTGGGGTTTTTATGGAAAGGACTTTGAAAATTGCTGATGTCTGGGTTTGGGATCAGAAGGAATTTTTCCCTTGGGGTTTACATCCTTTTCATGCTGTTCTTGCATCAGGAGAAGGTCAGGGAATTATAAAATCCCAGAATGGTTTGGGTTGGAAGGAAGCTTAAAAATCATCTAATCCCACCCCTGCCATGGCAGGGACATCTCCCACTGTCCCAGGCTGCTCCAAGCCCCATCCAACCTGGCCTTGGGCACTGCCAGGGATCCAGGGGCAGCCACAGCTGCTCTGGGAATTCAACTCCAGGGCCTCCTCACCCTCTCAGCCAGGAATTCCTTTGTTGTCCCATTTAACCCTGTCCCTCCATCAATTTAAAACCATTTCCCCTTGTCCTGGCACTCCACGTCCTTTTCCAAAATCCATTTTCAAGTTCCTTGTACCCCTTTAGGCGCTGGAAGCGGCTCTAAGTTCTCCTGAGCCTCTCCTTCTGCAGGCTGAAATGAATAAATCATAATTATTGCCAGTCATCATCCAAATAAATCCATTTTTATGTGAGCTCTCACTGCTTATCCCTGATCCACAGGGCTCAGGACTGCTTTGAATAATGGAAGAAGGAGCCAGACCCAGGAGATTTTCCAGCAGGAGAACAGGAGAGAAGATCCAGAGGCGGCACAAATCCCTGGGAATGGGCTGTGGAGAGTTTGGGGGTGAGGTGGTGAGAGCCCTCTTGGCACTGATTTTTCATTCCAACCAAGTGGCATCCCATCATCAGCTCCGAGTGGAGTGAGAGCTCGGGAGCAGTGCCAAAGCATCCTGGATATGTTTCAACTCAAGTTTGCTCCGTTTTTTTTTTAGGAGAAGGATGCTTGTGAATTAATAACCTGACAGGGTTTTTTTTTTTTCCCTTCCTTCAGCAGATGTCCAGAAAGGCAGAAGATCTGGAAGGGAGGAGGGAATATGAGCATGGGAAAGGAAGGAGAGGAACAGGCTGAAGCTGCTTTTGTTTGGTAATTTCCCAAAGATCCATTCCTTTTTGTGGGATTGGTGGAAATTAATGTGTGTATTGATGAGCAACAACCCTGGCGAGGCCTTGGCTTGGGAGGATGGCAAATAAATGAGAGTTTGGCTTGTCAGAGGTTTTTCTGAACAAAAATGAGGTGTCAGTTTGAATCCCAGGATGATTTGGGAGGGAAGGGACCTTAAAGCTCACCTCATCCCACCCCTGCCATGGGCAGGAACAGCTTCCACTGTCCCAGGCTGCTCCAGCCCCAGTGTCCAGCCTGGCCTTGGGCACTGCCAGGGATCCAGGGGCAGCCGCGGCTGCTCTGGGAATTCCATCCCAGCTCCTCTCCACCCTCAGAGCCAGGAATTCCTTCCCAATATCCCACCTAAATTTCCCCTCTGCCACTTTGAACCATTCCCCCTTGTGCTGTCACTGCAGTTCCTGATGGGACACTCTCCCATTCCCTGGAGCCCCTTTGGATACTGGAATGTGCTGGGAGGTCTCCACACAACCTTCTCCTCTCCAGGCTGAACATCCCCAGCTCTCCCAGCCTTTCTCCATAGGGAAAGTGCTCCAGTCCCTTTATCAGCTCTGTGGCCTCCTCTGGACTTGCTCCAACAATTCCAAGTCCTTTTGTTAGGGACACCACAGCTGTAAAGGACATTCCAGGTGGGATCTCAGGAGAGCTTTGGTCTGACCCTTCCATGGCACTGAGGGTTAGGATTTAACCAATTACCTGGGAATTTCTTCCAGTATCCCCTGCAACATTCCCGTGCAGGGCAATTTTTCCGGTGGTACATCTGTCAGCACAGCATCACAGGGGATCCCTCTATTAATATTTATCCTGTTTTTTTTCCCAGTGTCCCACTTCCAGCCGCCTGGAAATGCAGTGCTGATGTCTCCACAGTGCTCTCCCTTGGATCGTTCTGAAAATTCCCCCTCCAAATCCCCAGGAAGCCCGGCAGGAATCACGGATGGCAGAGCTTTGTGCACAGAGACATTGCCCTAAAATCCACTTTGCTCCAAGGAATTTCTTACAGAGAAGCAACCGCTCATTCCCAGAAGGAATTTTCTCTTGCAAGGCTTTTACCTAAACACTCACTTCCGACAGGCATTTCAGGATGGAGACACATCCAAACCACTGATGGTTCATTTGGGAGATGGAAGAGGGCTTTCATTTAATTTATGTCCGGCACCAGCCATTTACTCTACACAAAATAATCCACAAAATTATTCACTGGGCTACGTACGGAGAGGATTTATGCAGGATGTGTTTTTCCTCCTTTTTATCTGTTTTTTTGGAGGTTGAAGTTTTAAAATTCTGGACAACAGCATCAGGCCAGGGGTTGGTTTTCATGGGAATTTCATGGTGGGTGTTGCTCTGTGGGCTCTTCTTCCAAACCATGGATGAGGAGCAGGGCCCAGGAAACAAATCCTGAGTCCTGTCCCTCCTGTTCTGGAGGTCTCAGTTCCAGCTCATTGTTCCCAAGAGGAGGAGGTGAGGGAAAAATGGTTTAAGATGGAAGAGGGTGGATTTAGGTAGGATATTGGGAAGGAATTCCTGGCTGGGAGGGTGGGGAGGTTCTGGAATGGAATTCCCAGAGGAGCTGTGGCTGCCTCTGGATCCCTGAAAGTTGGACAGGTCTTGGAGCATCCTGGGACAGTGGGAGGTGTCCCTGCCATGGCAGGGGTGGCACTGGGAGGGATTTAAGGTCCCTTCCAACCCAAACCATTTCAGAATTCCATGATTAGGACAGTCTCCCGCCGTTTGATCCCTTCATCCAGAGGGATGGTGGCCAGGGGCACGTTTGGATCTCCTGACCAGCAGCTGCATGCGATGATCGTGGATTTTATTGCTTTATAAGGAAATTATTTGCAGGAAGTCCAAATGAGGGTGGAGGGACATCATGGTCCAGCATGATATGGATTCACATTCCACAAACCTTTAGAAACTGGGACTGAGCAACAGGGAAATAATGGAATGGGATGGAAAGTACCTCAAGGATGATCCCATTTCACCCCTACCATGGCAGGGACAATTTCCATTACCCCAGGCTGCTCCAAGCTGTGTCCAACCTGGCCTTGGACACTTCCAGGGGCAGCCTCAGCTTCTCTGGGAAGCTCCAAACTCAGTTTTATATTTTATCATCTTCCTTCCCTGTGGCAGATTTTTATCCAAAAGCCCCTTCCAGCAGCCCCCAAATCAAGAGGTGTGATCCAACCCAAGCATATTCCTTCCTTTATTCCCAGCCCACGGCAATATTGACTTCCCTGCTAAATATTCCACACCCCACACTTCGTGCGAGATATTAGGTTTCTATAAAATGAAAATTTTATAGAAATATCTGCAGACATTCCTCTAAATTAATCTCATGCATGACCAGGATCCAGCTCAGCCCTTGAGGTTGTCGGGTCCAAGTCCTTCAGCCCAAGGTTGGATTTGATGATCTTGGAGGTCTTTTCCAACTTTAGGGATTCTTTGACCCCACCATTTCTTTTCCAGGAATTCTGGCAGTGAGGAAATCACAGGAATTTTGGAATCCTCTGACAAAATGCCGGTCATCCAGGGAAAGACACCCAGGAAAGCTGGGAGTACCGCTGCAGGGGGATATGGCTGCAATGTGTGCTGCAGGGATTTGAATCCTGAAATCCTTCATGGCATTTTTAGAGGCTCTTTCAGGAGCAGGGAAGGCAGAGCTGCTACTGAGGGGTTTTATATTTCAGGCTGTCTTAGGCTGAGCAGTAAAATACGTTTAGGTTGGTGTTTTCCCTTGGATTTTACTGGGATAATGGCAATTCCAGCGTCTGGATAAATTGCAAACCAACCTCCCCATACGCTGAAATTCTTCTCAGAGTCGTAGCTACAGAAGAATTTATAAAATATATTTTTAAACTTTTTTTTTTTTTTTTTTTTTTTTTTTTTTTTTTTTTTTTTTTTTTGTGCCAGACAGAGAGGTTGAGTTTGTCCTTGGGTATTTTTCCTCCACTTTCCAGACACTCAGGTGATCGTGGCAATATTCCTGAAGGAAAACTTGGAATTCTTTTAGATTTGCTTTAAAATAATTGGATAAAAATGAGCTTGGCTTAGAGCTAGAGAATTCGAGATGGGTTTGAGTTGGGAGGGAGTTTAAAGTTTATCCCATTCCAGCCCTTTTCCATGAGCAGGGGCACCTTCCACTATCCCAGGTGTCCAGCCTAACCTTGGACACTCCCAGGGATCCACGGACAGCCACAGCTGCTCTGGGAATTCCATCCCAGCTCCTCCTCACCTTCCCAACCAGGAATTCCTTCCCGATATCCCACTCTCATTTTGAAGCCATTCCCTGTGTCCATCCCTTGGAAATCCTCTCTCTGCTGGGATCTTTCCTGGAGCCCCTTCAGGCCCTGGAATGTCACAAGGAGGTCACCCCCGAGCTTCTCTTCTCCAGCTGAGCAATCCCAATTCTCTTCTCTGAGTTCAAACCCCAAAATTTGGGGTAAAAATAAATAAATAAATGCTCCTTTCTGCACTGTAAAAGTTTGGAAATGATTTGTTTAAATCATGGCTGGGGTCTGACTTTTTATGCCTTTTTCAATTAAGTGATTAACTTGTGCTGGCCTGGCCTCTCCGGCCTCGCTCCCTGCTCGGAGGATCAATACCTGATCCTGCTCTGTACATCCACATTTCACACCTATAAATTAGGGAATTATTAATTAAAGTGCATCCTGGAATGCGCAGGGAACCTTTAATTTAGCAACAGTTGCAAACAGAAAATATTGGGGGCTAAAATACGGATTTTAAAATGAATTTGGCCTTTAGGCTTTATCCTTTTCGTCAGTCAAACTCATAAAAAGTTCAAAAGCAAAATTCAGAGGCTTAGATCAGTTCATTATTAGAAATATTTGTCATCAGAGCGTGAGCTGGACAAGCTTTTTAACTTCCAAATGAGGAACCATCCAGCTAAAACAGGAGCAAATAAATCGTGGCATTCCAAACACGTTGCTGCCGCTTCCGGAACAATGGATCCAGCAGCAAATCCCTGCTTCCAAATTTTGTTTATTTTTAGGCATGGGGGTTTAGGAAAGGAAGAAATCTCTTAATCAGGGATTGGGGAAGGATGGAAATTGCACAGGGTGGGAAAAAATGGGTGCTGATCCCAGCAGGAATTTTGCACATCCCTTTTTCTTTCAGGAAGAATGGATTTCCACCCAAAGATGGAAGATGTTTTTCGTGGCATTGTGGGATGTGATCCATTCCCAGTCAGTTCCCAACTGGATCAGCTCCAAGGAGGAAAATTAACTCCAGCTTAGCCAAAACCTGGAAAGTTATAAAGGAATTTAAATTACCTGGATAAATCCAAGGTTTGGATCCATCCATGAAAGGGTTTGGAAAGTCCCAGATCTCAGTTTGCAACCTGGATCCATCTTTTCCAGCAGGAATTACAGATATTTCTGGAATGGCAGCCTGGATCCATCTTTTCCAGCAGGAATTACAGATATTTCTGGAATGGCAGCCTGGATCCATCTTTTCCAGCAGGAATTACAGATATTTCTGGAATGGCAGCCTGGATCTGTCTTTTCCAGCAGGAATTACAGATATTTCTGGAATGACAGGTGACACAGAGCTCTGGTACAGTCGGTATCCAGGCTGGATATCAGAAATCGGGGAATATGCAGAGATAAACCCACAATTCCACGATTATTAATAAAAACACTCAATATGAAACTCCGGATTTTAATAGGAATGGATGTGATTCCCCCGGGAATAACGGTGATGAGGGAAATAAAGGTTTAATAACTGAGCAGCACTGTTTTAGCACAGTCATTTTATGCTTTTTTGCGCCTGTTTTTGCAGTTTCCGGGGGGTTTGCATACACAGAACGCAGCCCATTGTTCACTGCTGCCCTGCCCAACTAATTATGCTTAATTTTGGCACTTTCTCGTGCTTTAATTAAGAACTGTTTGCGTTTCCAGAGCATGCACGGAGCCAAAGTTTGCCTTTTTAATTAAAAGCACAAAGCAAACGAAGATGTTGTGGGAGGAATGGGAATGAAGCTTCAGTGAACAGGGAAGGGCGGGGATGAAGTTCAGCCCCGGTGAACTTTAATGCCAACGGTGCAAAATGCAACTAATTAGGCAAGAATTGATTGTTCGCACGGAGGAGTAGCTACAAAACTTATTTGTAATCCCGACAAGGCAGGAGAACCGCTGCTCTCATTCGCGGGGATGGCTGGAATTTGGGATTGCATGAAGCCAAGCTGCCCCTTTGGGATGCAAACGGGCGGTGGAACATTGACGGTGCCTCTGCTCACCCGGGAAAATTTGGGTTTTACAGGATATTCACCGGGAGCAAACTTTCCAAGGGGATTGGATACCCCTGAAATGGATTTAAGGAGCTGATGTCAGACCACTCTTGGTGCTTGTGGCACTTGATGAAAATTTTGGGGTGGTGTCCCAAAATTTCCGGCAATTTTGGGAGTTAATCAGTCCCATAGGGTTATAAAATAACCAAACAAAAAATCTGGCAGGGATATGGAAATAAAACCTGGGATAGTGGAAAGTGTCCCTGCCCGTGGCAAGGGTTTGAAGACCCCTTGAAACCCAAAGCAGTCTGGAATTCCCTGATTTCCAGGCTGCCGTGTCTGCACCCATCAGGATGCACTTTTCCATAATATCTCTACTGCTTGTTCTTAGCAACTGCTGCAAAATGCAAATATCAAAGAATTTGCAAATATTTGCTTGGTTTGAGTCCACAAATCCTCACACCAGGCACCCTTGGGATTTTTGGGAAGTTCAGAATATTCTGGACATTGGCAGAAATTGAGAACTTTTCCCCACAGTGGGAAAAGGGCTCAGGTTGCACCAGGGGAGGTTTAGATGGGATACTGGGGGAAATTTCCTCATGGAAAGGTTTGTCCAGGCCTGGCACAGCTGCCCAGGGAAGTGGAACCCCCATTCCAGGAGAGATTTAAAATCCATGTGGATGTGGCTTCCAAACAGCTTTTGGTCCTTCCCATGGCCATTCCTTTCCCATTGCAGTGGTGGGAGGCAGCTCCTGCTGGAGATGGTTTTCCCAGTCCTGGTCCTCCAGTAAGTTGTAGGAATGAATTTTGCTCCAGGCAAAACCAGATATGTGCCAGTAAAATGACGATCCTCACAATTCCTGTCATGTCATTCCCGATATTTATACATCCCGCCCTTCCAAAATGTTGGAGGGGACTTCAAGGATCATGCCATGGGCAGGGAGATGTTTCCTTCATTGCCTGTGGAGGTGATCCCTGGATCACTGCACTCAGGAAACCCTGGCAAGCTGAAGGATGGGCCAGTTCCAGAATCTTTGGGCCCAAACTTTCACTTGGGAATGATGCTGGGATGTTCTTCCTTGTCGTGCTGAAAGTCCCAAAGGACTTCCAAGGGAAGTGGGGATTTTCTGCATGGAGCTGGATAAAACTTCAGGCCAAATGCTTCTATCCCATCCCAAGGCATTAGCAAGGGAATTACCACCAATCTCTTTGCTTATCCGTGCATTCCTGATCCCTTTCCATTCCTAATAGCCTTTCAATTTCTTTCCCAACCTTCATTTCTCTCCAGCTCATCCTCTTGTCCCCTGACAACAATTCCTGAGGATCCAAATCCTATCCCTGCCTTGGCCTCAGCCAGGTATTGACGTTTTCCTTCCCTTTTCCATTATTAAACACCTTGAACCAAGGACTCAGGTCTTCCATGGGATGCACTGGCAAGATCTGGATTTGGGATTGGAGCTTTGGCCCATCCATGGAAAAAAGTTTATTATGGAATAGCATCCTCCAAAGCTCCCACATTTGAGGATATTGCATCTTGTCTCTCCTAAAATCTCATTTTTCCTTGGGAGTGACCTCATCCCGTGGCGGGATAATGCGGAATGCTAATGAGGCAGCAACGGGAATAAAGCGTCCCCGGGATGATTGAAATCCCAAACAGCTCTTCCCCCTCCAAAAGCCTCCTAAGCAGAGCTCCCTTTGATGATGGACTGCTCATTCCCTTATTAAACATTTATTGTTTCCTCAATAAAAGTCGTCTTGCATGTGTTCAATTATTAATATAAATCAGACACCAAATGGGAAACAGCCGCCATCTCATTTTCCAAGTTTTTTTCCCCCCCATTAATCTTCTTTCTTATTCCACAATCACAAGAGGAGAGTGGATAAAACCCATTCAGAATCACTGGAAAACAAATAAAGCTGGAGTGAGAAAAGCCAAATTTTGATCTGGATCTGTGTCAGGAGGAAAAAAAAAGAAATTAAAACTCCTTGGAAACCAGGAATGTTCCCAGATATGTGGCGGGGTATTGTTGGTTTGGTGTCCCCAGCATGGAAATCAGGAAAAATTGCGGCTGGAATAGGGAAGAGAAGTGGATCGATATTTATGGGATCACAGCAGGAGTTTTGGTGTTCAAAGCTCTGAGATAACCATGGATTAACCCAAGTCCAGGTCCCCTAGTGGAGATCATGGACACTCTGGATTGGTTTGGTCCCCAGGGATTAAGGAGGAATATTTTTAATATCAATTTAATTGCTGAAATAGTTTTACAACAGTTGCTCCTGGGACAGTCTGGGATTTCTAGGAATGTTTTCAATCCGTGTTATCCATGACACCCTCCAAAGCCAAAGCCACCAGCTCCTGATACAGCATCAACTGAACTCAAGTTATAATCTCCAGGTTTCCCTCATTCCTAAACCTTTCAGTTTTACTGGAATGCTTTCAGGTTCTTTTCCTAGATCCAGCAGTTATTTATGAGTTTGGAATGATCTCCTACTCCAAATCCAGCCAGGATAAAAGTGTGTCACATTTACCTGTGAGAGAGCTGGAGAGGGATTTTGGATTAAGGCAGGAGTTGCAGGATAAGGGGGAATGGCTTCCCACTGCCAGAGGGCAGGGATGGATGGGATCTTGGGAATCGGGAATTCCTGGCTGGGCTGGAATTGCCAGAGCAGCTGGGGCTGCCCCTGGATCCCTGGCAGTGCCCAAGGCCAGGTTGGACATTGGTTGGAGCATCTTGGGATAGTGGAAGGCATCCCTGCCCATGGAATGGGGTGAAATGGGATGGGATTTTAGATTCCTTCCATCCCAAACCACTCTAGAACAATCTCTGATCTGATTTTTATTCCAGTCAATCAATTCTACAGGATAAATATAAAAGGACTGCTTTTCCTGGGCAACATTCCCTGATAAAAAACAGGATCAAACTTCCCAGAACTTTTTATCTGATCTCTCGCAGCAACAAATCCAGCAGCTGTCAAAAAATCAAACAGAAAGGGGCTCGAAAGCACCTTTTAAAAGACTGAAAAGCATTTTCATGGATTTAAGAGTCCTTCACAGCCAATTATCAAATCAAAATGCAGCCAATCTGCCTAACATCACTCCAGAAGGATAAAAACATCCATGGATAACTCATCACTCATCAGCCTGCACAGCAAACGCTCTCCCAGCCAGCACTGGATTTATTTGGGAATTTAAAGAGGAACGTGGTTCTGATAGGCACTAAAATGCCGTAATGTTCTCCCAGCTGCAGGAGCAGGAGCCCAGGAGCCCCAGGAGCCGTGTGGGGAATTCTGGCAGACGAAGCTGAGTGGGAGCTTTTCAACATTCCTGCTGGCTCAGAGATCCATGGGCAGGTGTGGAGACGGATGGAAATGGAAATGGAAATGGAAATGGAAATGGAAATGGAAATGGAAATGGATATGAACATAGAGAAGGACTTGGAGCTGTTGTCAAGACAATCCAAGGGCTGGAGCAGTTCTGTGGGGAAAGGCTGGGAGAGCTGGGAATGTTCCTCTGGAGAGAAGAAGGCTCCAGGGAGAGCTCAGAGCCCCTGGCAGGGCCTGAAGGGGCTCCAGGAGAGCTGCAGAGGGACTGGGGACAAGGCCTGCAGGGACAGGAGCCAGGGAATGGCTCCCAGTGCCAGAGGGCAGGGATGGGTGGGAGATTGGGAATTAGGAATTCCTGGCTGGGCTGGAATTGCCAGAGCAGCTGGGGCTGCCCCTGGATCCCTGGCAGTGCCCAAGGCCAGGCTGGACACTGGGACATCCTGGGACAGTGGGAGGTGTCCCTGCCATGGAATGATCCCATTTTAAGGTCCCTTCCAGCCCAACCCACTCCAGGATTCCATGATTGCTTTTCTGGCTTCCACACATTTCTTTCCCTGGGGAGTTTTGTATTCGTGGAGTATCCTGGATCAGTTCTGCCTGGAGTTCATCAGGAGGTTCATGGAGTCTCATTTCAGATCTTGTCTCCAAACCTGTGGGGGCACTAAAGGCTCCCTCTGAGCAGCACTTCCCACTCCGGAGAGATTCTTATCTCCCTGATAGCTCTGGGGTTTTGACACCTGACTACAAAGGAGAAATCAAACCGGAAAAAAAAAGCAAAAAACCACGCTCCAAAAAATAGAGCCAAAACCCCCACAAACTCCAACAAAAAAACCCAAAATATAAAACCCCCCCAAAAACCCAACAACAAAATCCTCCTGAACAACAACAACCAACCAACCAACCATCCAACCAACCAAACAAACAAAACCCCCAAGGAAACCTCCAAACAACAACAAAACAAACAAAAAACCCTCACAAAACCACCACAACTAATAAAAACCCCCAGAAAGAAGAAAATATGCTAATTTTTGAAGTTTGTTAATAATGCAGCCATTGGGTCTTCCTTGTTTTAATGCCCTTTTGAATCCAGTGAAATATTCAGTAGTATAAATTTTAGAAATTTGCTGTGATGCAAAAGCCAATGAAACTCTGGTGAAATCGGCCCAGGATCAATTCAATCACTGCTTAAAAACTGGGACATATTTCCAAATCTCTTTTATTGGTTTTAGAGATGTTGGAACACAGAGAAATCCAACAAATATCCAGCATGAGGAGACGACATCTGTCCTTTGTTCCTCCATGCCTGGGAATTTATTGGGACAACATCCATCTTTTGTTCCTGGATGCCTGGGAATTTATTAGGCTGCATTGAACCATTCCTTGTTTGTTTTCACTTTTCCAACACTCAGCACAATCGCTGCTCATTAGCGGCCTGCTCTCTTTGTTATTTACTCCTAATGAACGGCATCTGCAATCTTCATTAGCGAGAATTTTGGGTTATTGTTTCAAACATCAGCAGAGTTAAGATGTGGCATCAGAGGTATCGGCTAAATAACAACATCCAGACAGCTGGAAATGCTCGAATTCCCACAGTTACTCCTGGGACAACTCGGAATCATCCTGGACATGGATCTGGAAGTCAGGGGGCACCAAATGCTTCACGGAATTTTAAGGATACAGCAAATAGGCGCTGGGTGAATGAGGCCAGCTCAGATTTCCAGCAAGGTAAGCACAGGAATTATAAATTTACCAGGTCCATTTTTAAATATCTAATTTTTATCTTTAATTTTTATCTCTAAAAATCTCTAATAGCGTAGCCACTGCTAAAATTAAGTTGGAAAAGAAAATATTTATTTATTTTGATACCATGTAAGATTAGTTTGTTATTGATTGGAGTTTTTCACACTGATAAAAAAAATCACAGATTTATGGAATGGTTTGGGTTGGGAAGGACCTGGCTGAGCCCTGGGATGGGACAGGATTGAGGGAGGTGAGCAAAAAGTGCAAGGTCAGAACGGCAGATTCCTCACAATTAGGATGTTATCCTAAATGAAGAGATCCCAAATGATATTATCCCAAATGGCGATACCTCAAATGATATCCCAAATGATGGTATCCCAAATGATGGTATCCCAAAAAGATGACATCCCAAGTGATGACATCCCAAGTGATGACATTCCAAAAGATTATATCCCAAATGATGACATTCCAAACCATGATATCCCAAATGATGGTATCCCAAATGATGACGTCCCAAATGATGGTATCCTAAATGATGACATCCCAAATGATGATATCCCAAGTGACGACTTCCCAAATGATGATATCCCAAATGATGACATCCCAAATGATGGTATCCTAAATGATGACATCCCAAGTGATGATATCCCAAGTGATGACATCCCAAATGATGATATCCCAAATGATGATATCTCAAATGACGACATTCCAAATGATGATATCTCAAATGATGACATCCTTCCCTGGATACCTGGGATGCGCTGAACACAGCTGGGCATTTTCCCCCAGTTGCTGGATAAACAGGATAATAAATAATAATAAATGTTACTAATATAAAATATTAATTTTAATAATGCTAAAATAGTAAAAATATTCAAATCCGTAATTTAAATAGTAATAATTTAAACAAGAAACCCATTTTCCTCGAAAAACCACAAGCGCCTCTCTCTCTCTCTTCAGGTTGGAAAACCTACTTAAAATTTTTCTAGTTTTTTCTCCATTTTAATTTTAACTGCCTGGTTTAATCCTCATTAAATTTCTCTCCCAAAAACTTGGAGGTTTTCATTCCATCTCCCCCCTGCCAGAGATGACATTTATCCCCGGGCAAGGCTGAAAACCTCCGGCACTTCTGGAGAGGGGACGTTGGAATTCCATGCTGGGAGGGAGGCGTTCTGCCTGTGGCTCATTCAGAGACAGCCTTGTTCCCAAGCCTCCCAAAATCAGGATTAATCAATAATTACAGCCCTCATCAGCAAGTGAACCCCTGGGGTTTTATTTATCCTCCAGTCACACTGCTCCGAGACCTAGAGCAATATCCAGGAGTTTTTCCTGTTGGGGAAATGAATCAAATTACATTTTTGCATGCGCATGTAGTTAATTCTTATCTTCTTTGGTCCCGGGAAGGAACAGAAATTTTTTTTGGAATTGCCTCTTTCATCTCCATTTTGTAATCGTCATATTTGGGCCACAAAATGATTCCCAAGCTGTGTTTGCCAGTTGGGTTTAATCCTCGGAGTTTTGAATTTGGAAAACGATAGGACTCTGTTAATTTGCAGGAGAGAGATTAAAATAAAAGGGATCTTTGTGTTTGTACTCCGAGTGCAGAGATTTCCATGCCTGAGTACCGGGATGAATAAATGCTCCTTCATTTGAATTTCTGAGCAGGATGTTTTGCACAATGAGGGAAAAATCTCCTTTCTGATTAACTTTCTTGCAGAAGTTCAAGTGGATGTTTGGGATGGGAAGTTAAAAGCCTTAAAGGTGAACTTCCAAAAGTTGGGAACCAGGGAAAAAAGGGAAAGCAGGACCTGAGGGAATCTGAGGGAGCTTTAGGCTGGATATTAGGAAAAGAGCGAGACAACTTGAGACTTAAATTCCAGTCCGTAAAAATTATTAAATGCTAATCCCACTCCAGGGATTAGCCTGGGACATCACCAGGGAGGTCCCAGAATTCCTAAAAAAAGGGTTAACAGTGATTTTCTGTGTCCCAGCTGCTCTGCTGATTCACAGATAACTCAGCACTGGTTACTTTTGCCTTTTCCCAACCCCAGTGTTGCAGTGGAGCTGCAGGAGAAGACAGAAACCATCCAGGAGATGTTTCCTGAATAATGGAAGTATTAAAAAAAAGGACTGATGTTGGAAAACTGCTGCTCCAGGTGTTTTTTGACAGCTCAGCCAAGCAGGCTGTGGTGTTTCACCTTTTAAAATCAAATTCTGGTGGTGTTTCACCTTTTAAAATCAAATTCTTTTTGGTTTGGTTTTGCTCCTTTTGTGTTGGATAACCTGCGGATGCTGCAGAGATTTGGCTTTCTGTGGATGGAGCGTTTCTCCACAGAGTGAAGCCAGGACTGTGCTCTCCATGGGTTTTTTCACTCCATTAACAAAAAATCATGGGATCGTGGGATAGGTTGGGTTGGAAAAGGATCTGTCTGAGGCCTGCGAGGAGCCAGGATGGAAGATTTTGGGAGATGAATGAAGTGAGCAAGGTAAGAAGAGCACTCCAAGGGTGATTGAAAGAATCACCTGGTAAAGAATCTCCTCAAAGTGCTTGGCTCCTGAAAAACCAGGATTTTTTTTTTTCCATGGAGAAGGGATTTGAGGAGCACAGACAGTCTCCAAATCCATAGGATCGGACATGGGATGATCAGCACGTGCAGAGATGTTCCAGCAGAGGTGGAGGGTGAGGAGCAATCCTGTTCTCCTTCCAAGGGGCTCAGGGTGGCAGTGGTTGGAAAACTGTAGTGCCATAGGGCTTCCTGGTGGGCTAAACGGGAATAAACTCCAATTCCAAAGAAGTTTAGGACACCAGGAGTAGGAATTTGAAGAATTGGTGACCTCACACAGAGGCATCTTCCTAAGAGTGATGCTTAAGGTGGGATTCCCTTCTCAGAAATGGGGGTGTTGATATCCTCAGCTAATTATTGAGAATTCCTTCACAATTTCCTGGGAAAACCAGGAATTTTTGGAGGAGTTTCTTCATCTAAATTTCCCCTGGGATGTCTCCTTCGTTCCTGTGAGCTGAGATGAGCTGAGGTGGGCAGTGTTCATCCTCACCTGGCTGGGGCTGCTTCTGTGGCTGGAACCCACAAAAGGCTGAGTTCCTCAACCCTCTCCTGCAGATTGTGGTGTCTCACGTGGATGCAGGTCCATGGAGAGGTCTGGGAGGAGCAGAAGGATTCAAGGAACGCTTTGAGGACCCTAAAACATCCCTTGAAGTCCTCAGTGGTGAACCCTCAATAACCTGCTCCTATTGAATTTCAGAAGTGCTGCAGTTTCCTCTCACCGGTGTAACTGGGAACCTGCTCCTGGTGTCCCAAACTTCTTTGGAATTGGAGTTTATTCCCATTTAGGCCATCAGGAAGCCCTGTGGCACTACGGTTTTCCAACCACGGTCATGCTGATGGATGAAATCTATCTGTCCCACTCCCAAAGGATCCACCAAAACCCTTGGAATGCTGTCCCTCTCCTTGTTCTGGCCAATGGAGAGGTGAGAATCCTTCCCTGCCTCCCCTCCTGCTCCTGCTGGAAGGCAAAGAAGTTGCATTTTTTTCTAGAGGTGGAGCTTCCAAATTCTGGACTCATTTTCCTTCGGTGTTCAGGAGCCCTCGAGGAAGGCAAGTCAGTTTTCCCATTTGACAATAGGAAAAGCAGGATTTGCTCTAATTCCCACCTAATCCAGGCTCTGCACAATCATTAATGTTATCAGCAAAAGCCTTGATTTAATGTAACTCATGAAAAGCAGCTTAGTTATCGATATGATGGTATTTTCCCTGGAGATTAAAGCTTCCTGTGCTTCAGGAATTTTGCCGTGCGAAGGCAAACGTGGAATGGATGATCCAATGTCCTACAGCAAATGGAGGAGCAAACAAAGCCTAAATATTTCAAAAGCAGGGAGATAAGGATGCCAAATCCGCCCTAATGTGCCGTGCACATATCTCCCATCTCTGATCCATGGCTTTTAAGCCTGGAAAGGAGCTCGGAATTCTTTTGTTTCCCAGCTGAAGAGAGAGGTTTGTAAAAGCTGATTTGAGCATGAAATACTGAGTGGGAATCTTTGTGTTTGGAAATTCCTGTTTATGGATGGAGCTTGGATCGACCTGGGAGAGTGGGAGGTGTCCCTGGCAAGATCAGGGAGTGGAACTGGACAATCCATAAGGACCCTCCCAACTCAAACCCTTCCATGATTCCATGTTCAACCCAAGCCTCAAATTCCTCTTTTTTATGTTTTCCAATAGAATTGAAGAAGCCTGGGATGTGTTTCCCAGAGGAATCTGATGCAGGGTCTCTGCCTCACCTGGAGCACTTGAGGAAGTTGTGGATCTGAGGTCCCTGTTCCCACCTCATTTCCCAGTTTTCCAAGGAATTTATTGCCATGGCCAGATGGGACAAGAGAAAACAGGAGGATTTTGCATCAGAGCTGTAACAAATCCAAGTCTGATTAATTCCCTGAAAACAAAACCATGGAGCAACGAGCTGGAGTTCGCCTCCACTTTGTCCCCCAGATGAGAGGTTCCTGAGGAAGTGGACCACAGAAATTTGGAATTTTTTATCATGGAAAGGGTTTTCCACCCCTGGCACAGCTGCCCGGGGCAGTGGTGGAATCCCCATCCTGGAGGGATTTAAAATCCATGTGGATGTTGCCCTCAGGGACATGGGGCAGTGGTGGCCCTGGAAGAGCTGGGAAGGGTTGGACTCGATTTTGGAGGATTTTCCAGCCTAAATAATTCCAGGATTCTGTGTGGCAGCTGCTTGTTGGGACAGGAGTCAGTGACTGGAGCAACAGGAGCAGCAGCTCCCAGCTGAGCTCCCAGGAAAACCTTTAGATAGGAGCTGTTCTTATGGATAAGTTTCATTGCAATCAGTATCAAAATTCACATTTCCTGAAGAATATCGGAAAAGCTTCCAAGGGAAAAAAAAACCTGTTAAATGAGATTTTTGGGAAGTGCAATTTTTACATTTTCTTCCAATTAGTGACCAAAATACCTTTGGAAACTCCTAAATATTTACAGTTGCCACCTTGCACACTGATTCCCTGAATCTTTGGAAGGCAGCACATCCCAAACACCAAATACCTTCCAAATACAAATTTGGAATAAGCGTCCAAATAATTTATTTTTAATTAATGCTTGTAAACAACACCAAACATTTTCCTCTGCTTCTCTGGGTATAAATTGATTATCAAGGTTGGCAGCTGGACAAGACACTTTAATCTTGGATATTTCCTTAAAAATGCTCTCAGGGATGTGAACAAAAATAATTTCCAAGAAAATATTTCTGCTCCTCATGTGGGTTATTTGAATAGAAAAGATCAAAAGAAAGAAATTCTCCATCTGTTTGCTTTTTTAAGTTTTTTTTTTTTTTTTAATATAGAGGGATTTTTTTTTGATGTTGGATTATTTTTGTCTGGCCAATGTCTTTATTTAGTCAAAAGTAATTTAGACATCCCTTCCTTTCATTCCCAGTTGGAAAATCAAGCGTTGAGAGGCGTGAAACGCCCTCAGAGGTGTGGAGGGATTTACCTGGGAGCAGACAGAGCTGGGAATTGCCAAATTTTCCTTGTTTAGAAGTGTTCCCTCCCTCTGATAAAAGTCAATTTATTGATGTGCAGAGCAATCATCTGAGAGGGCACAGTGGTGACCACTCCCACCCCGTTCCCAGAGTTCCTTAGGCTCGGGATCAAGCGGATAAAATGTTGGGATATCTCTGTCACAGTCAGCTGAGCTCCTTCTCCCCCATTTTCTGCTTAAACCCTTCTTGGATCTGTTTTTTTTTTTTTTTTTTCAGTGGGATTTGGTTCACAGATGCTTCAGAAATTCGGGAATTGAACCCAGTTTTGGGAAGGGGGGATCAGGAGCAGAGCAAACCCCATGGGATGGGCTCATGGATCATTAAAAACCCAGCTTGATTTTGCTAATGAGAGATCTGAACTGCTCCCATCTCTTTATTCCTGCTGTTTTTAATCCAGAGGTGGTGTGGTGCTCTCCAGAAGCTGATTTATCTTGGAATTACTGGAATTATTTAACGCCAAGCAAATCTGGAGGACCAAACTTGATTTCCAGGGATCCAGGGAAGGTTTCAGCTCCCAGCTCCAATTCCTCAAATTAATGAAGCCACGAGGAAGCCCTGGAAGAGTCATTAAGGAATTCATCCCTGCCAAGAACGGAAAAGGATCACGGAAGAGAATCATGGAATCATTAAGTTTGGAAAACACCTCGAGGATCATCAGGCTGGATGGATGGGGGTTGCTGAGTTCACAGGGAAATTTCCAATGGATTAACAGAAAACCCCAGGAAAAAAGACAGGAATAATAATTTCTCTCTTCCCGAGAAGGCTCTAAGCAGGATAATCAGGTTCTTTGTAGTGGAAAGGAAGATTTGGGCTGGGATTGGGAAAATATTTTTAGTGTGGGGATTAATTAAATATTAATATTTAATAAAAATATTAGAAATATTTTTAGAGGGTCAGGGAGTGGTGGAAGAGATGTTGGAGGTCAGAGCATGGGGTAGGGGGATCTGGCAGAAAGACAGGATCTCTGATCCTTTCTGGAATGACAGGGAAGGATTTGGATCAGGGAATAACCGAATCCAGGAATGGTTTGGTTGGAAGGGGGCTTCAAACCCATTTTATTCCAAGCCCTGGACACCTTCCATCATCCCAGGCTGCTCCAAGCCCCAGCCCACCTGGCCAGGGATCCGGGGGCAGCCACGGCTTTTCTGGAAAAACCATTCCAGCCCCTCCCCACTCTCTCAGCCAAAAATTACTTCCAAATATCCCATCTAAATCTTTGTTATTTTGTTTAAAACCACCCCCCCCTGTTCTATCTCAACCCTTCCTTCCCATTTTGTGATACAGGACAAATCCCCACAGTCAGGGGACACTGGGTTCATCTTTCCTGGTTCTTTTGGACATTTCCCATAAATCTTGAGCTTGGAAATGTGATTTGGGATTGCAGAGACTTTCGGAAGCCCAATGTCTGCCTGAGCTGAAAACCAAACATTCTCCCTTTGATCAAAATAATTCCATTATTCCCGTTTCTGACTCCAAAACTTCTACCACGTTTCCAGAAGGAGCTGAAAAGCCTGGAAACCCTGCAAGACCCCTTTTAAATCCCACAGAAATCCCCAGCCCTTGGGACTCCCATTCCAAATCCTTTTTCTTTGACAAGGAGCTGGTAAAATCCTGATTGTTGTTTCTGAGTCCTATCACCGGGCATTCCTTGTGCTCTGAGCTGGAATCCAACCAGGAACTCCCATTGTAGGGATCTGGGGGCATTGGAAAAACGTTGTCACTCCGCCCATCCATTGGCATCACCCAGCTCCTGCTGATGGAAATGCTCATCCTCGTGTTTATTTAATCCCTGCAAACTTTGCTGTCTTTTGTCCCATCCCTGCATCCCCAGGGGTTCATTCCCAGCCTTCCCAAACTGTGACATCCTGGTGGGATTTATCACTCAGGAGCTAGGATCAGCCTGGTAAAACCTGGGTTTCAGCAGAGGATCCCGGGAAGGAGAAGGAATTTCTGCCCACCTCAGCTCATCTCAGCTCACAGGAATGAAGGAGATGCTCCAGGGGAAATTTAGATGAAGAAACTCCTCCAACAATTCCTGGTTTTCCCTGGAAATGTTGAAGGAATTCTCAATAATTAGCTGAGGATATCAACACCCCCATTTCTGAGAAGGGAATCCCACCTTAAGCATCACTCTTAGGAAGATGCCTCTGTGTGAGGTCACCCATTCTTCAAATTATTTCAAAACTATTGTAAATTACTTTAAATTGTATCATTATTATTTTCATAAATTGTATAATTTAAAATTATGTTTATAACTTTTATAAATTATATAATTTAAATTATGTTTATAATTTTTATCAATTTATTTTTTATGTTTTAAAAATTGTTATTTTATTATTATTCTCTTTCTTTTATTATTTGAAATTATTTTGAATTGTTTTGAAATTATTTTAATGATGCTTGTGCAGCAGAGCTTCCCAGACAGAAAGGATTTCTCACCATGCTTTTTCCCTGGTTTTATCTGTTTCAGGTGGCTCCCAAAATCTTGACTTTAATGCTGTGTACAACCCACATTTGCATATATTTATTTTATTTATTAATCTCCTCACAAAAATCCACAATTAAATCCTACAGACGGCAATATGGAAATGGTTTATTTGATTTCGCGTGCAATAAAAAATTCATAATAATATAATTACTTGAATTTGAAAAGCACTACAGATGTCACTGTACGTTCTCAGTTTCAGTTTTAACAAGGCAGGCTTTAAATTAAACTCCAGCTCCACACCGAGATTATTTCAATTAAAGAAACCTCTTGTGATCAAATATTCTTTGCTTTAAAGTCGTGCTGCATCAATATTTCATCCCGCATTTAATAACAACTTTTTCGGAGTGGAGAAACAAACACGGAGCTCTGAAATCTGTGGGTTTAAACAGCTGCTGACAGAATTTTGAGGAATATTTGAGTTGGGAATTAATTCAGCTTGGGGCAAAATGCAGAAATAATGTTGGGAGGGAGGGAGCTGGACGGAAACAAGAAGTGGAGAATGTTATTTTTGAGCCGTCAATTCATAATTTGCTGTCACAAAACTCTCCCGGGGAGCTCACTGAACCCACAATTAAAGTGGGATTTAAAACAAAACCAATTCCAGGCACTCCAATGGAAAATAAACATTAATTGTTGCAGGTTTTTTTTATTTCTATCCCAAATAAAGACCCCTTTGGGAGGAACAGGGAGGAATTCCCTGGGAATTTAGCACGGAATGTTGGGAATCAGCTGGACGAAGGGACATCTTCCACCGTCCCAGGCTGCTCCAAGCCCCAGTGTCCAACCTGGCCCTGGACAGCCCCAGGATCCAGGGGCAGCCCCAGCTGCTCTGGGAATTCCATGTGGGATTATTCCCATGAGTTTAGTTCCAAATAATCCCTCCTCTTCATTCCTCATGTGCTTCCTCGCAACAATTTCCAGGCTCAAATGTGTCGCGTGTAGGATTCATCACTGATAAATTCCCCACATGAGATAATAAATCCCAATTTTTCAGCAGATTTGTATGAGGCAGAACTCCTGCTCATCCAGCACCTTCCATTCCCTAACTTCCATTCCCTCCACAGTTTTCCTGTTGTTTCTTTTATTCCATGTGCTGCTTTTATTACAGGTCCCAAATCCTGCTGCGGGGAGAACAACATTTATTCATAATTCACAAATTTTCCTAGTTAAAAAAAATTGGGCTGTAAAATCAATTTTAATTAGCATTTTAAAAGAATTTTTAGGGCACTCCTGAGGTGAAAAAATTGGGAATGGGAATTGGCAGATGTGAAACGACACAGAGACATTTGCTCCAAATATTCCTATGGATAATCCACCAGCTTTCCCAAATATTTTGTGATGGGATTTTATAAACTGGATGATCATGCAGGGATGGGTTTAGCACCAGAAAAAAAAAAAAAAGGGAATCTGAGATGGAACAGCTTGAGGAGTGAAATTCCTGCTGCTCCATGGATGGAAAAAGCCACTGGAAGCGGGAAAATATAAAATGAGAGCTGTGAGACAGAATTTGCAGGAAAAGCCATTTTTAGTCTTGGTTTAGCCTGGAACTTCCTAAAACATCTTGTTCCTGCTTTTTCCTCATCATATTTTAAGGGATGGCTTTTGGGGAATTCATTAAGCAGAAGATTCCACGTGGGATTTCACTTGGATCCATCACTGTCTGGCACCCTCCTGGTTTTTGACTAAATGATGCCATTTCGGGTTTAGAAATGCTTTAAAATGCTTTGGATTTAGTTCATTTTGCCACAATTTGGAATTCTACCAAGGAACATCAGAATTAAAGACCAGATTTCTAATAAATGATGGATAATGGAAGGAAGGGAAAAGGGTTTTTATCATTTTAATCAGGAAAAAAATTATTTGGTGCCTCTCTGTGACAATCCCAAATCTCAATTCCTGTTGGAACTGAATGCCAGAGACTTGGCTCAGTGGAAATGATGGAAAGAAAATGGGTTTAATTTTGAAAATCCCAGGTTTCAAAGTCAGGATGGACTTCCAAAAGTCTGATCCCTCAGGGGGTTCATGTGGACATCCAGTGGGATATTCCCCAGGACAGCCAGGAATGGGAATTCCTTGGGACTCCAATTAGTAGCATTTAAAAAATTAATTGATGATTTTGTACAGAAAAACCGATCTTGAGGACCTGACCCCAAAGAGGGGGGTAGGAAGTGTTTGTTCCCGTCATCATTTGGGAACAGAGGTGGAAAATCCATGGGCTGTGGGAGCTGTTCCTGTTTTTAGGTGGCCACAGACACACAGAAAGATGGAAATTGGGCAGTTTTCCTGTTAAATCCAGCTCTGGCTTCATGGAGCACCCCATGGAGCACAGGACTGCTGAACTCATCCATTTGCCCCTGGTTCTAATGCCAAGTTTTCTCCTAAATCCACGTATTTAACAACGGGAACCAGAAGGCACAAAGGGTTAGGTGTGATCCAAGCTCACAGCCCTGGGATAAGCACTTGGGGAACTTCTCCATACCTAGAGCCCAAAATCTGGTCTTAAACACTGCAGGAACCTCCTCAGGAGCTGGATTGATGGATCCATCCATGGCCTCAAGAACTGTCCCGGCCTGAGATAATTCCAGTCTGGTTGTGGCAAACCAACTCCTCAGTTTGTCCCACTGGCACGGAATTAATGCCAAAATATGCTTTAGGATTTATTTAATTGCACATCTGATAATTAACAGGCAGCAATTTGTTATTCTGAACTGCTCTGGATCCAGTGCCATTTTTATGTTCCCACAAAATCCATCCCAGTCAGCAGGAAAGGGTTAGAATTCCAGATTTCCGGTGTTCTCCTCCCACAGCATCCCAGCACGAGGAGAGCAAATTCCCACGAAGTTTTCTGAAAGTTTTGAGCTGTTATTTTGGCAGGAGAAATTCATGCTCAACCCCCAGAAAAGAGATTATTCCATGAACCCTCCAACGGAGCAGAGAGCCCTGAAAAGTTCTTGGGAGAATAATTTGTTCTTTAATATTAAAAAAAAAACCCAGAGAAAGTGCCCAGGCAACAAGAAAGGAATGAAAATAACTCACCCAACACCCAGTCACATGCAGAAAAAATCCCTAAAAATAAAAACCCTGGAAGCAGAGCTGTTGTATTGACAGGGAATCATTCCACGGACCCTAATCCAGCATCTGTTATCTCCAAAAACCTGCTGCACTGAAGTCCCTGGAAACTGTGGCTGGAAAAAAATACTGCTATTAATTGATTCCCCAAATTAACTGCTAATCCAAGAATCCTGATTATGATTAGGCTGGTAATCAATTCATTTGATAGAAAGCTCCTTACATTTTCCAAATTGCAGTTCAGCTCTTCCCTCTCTCTCTTTTCCACTTGTTTCATTAATTAACTGTTTTTCCCAGCAGTGAAAAGCAGGATTTTCCTTTCTTAATTGCCTCTTGACCCTTCCAGGCTCTGCCTTCAGAAGTTCTTCATCAGGAGCAAATGAAAATGTTCCCGATGAATTAAAAATATTGCTGGGCCCACAGGAAACTTCCCAGCCTGGCTGTGGAAGTTCTACTTATCCAGGAGTAAATAAAAACTCCAATTTACCCCTTGGAGTTCTATTTAGCCGGGTTTGCTGAGGACAATCCAGGATTTTCCTGGGATACTGGGCTGGCCTTCAGTTCCTACAGGTGAGGGAACAACCTCCTCGGTGGCTCTGCACACGCTGGTTCCAGAATTCCTGGTCCCAGCAGCATCCAGGGGAATTCCGCAGACCATGTGGGAGTTTTGCAGCCACTGGAGCAGCCCAGATCCCTGAGGAGCTGGGGGATCTTTGGGAAGTGGTCCCAGCTCTGCCCTGCTCAGGTGAGATGCCACCTGCAGAGCTCCATCCGGCTCTGGGGTCCAGCAGCAGGAGAACGTGGAACTGCCCAAAAGATTCCAGAGAAATCCATGGAGCTGCTCCGAGGGCTGGAGCCCCTCTGGATCCAGGCTGGGAGAGCTGGGAATGTTCCCCTGGAGAGGAGACGGCTCCAGGCAGAGCTCAGAGCCCCTGGCAGGGCCTGAAGGGGCTCCAGGAGAGCTGCAGAGGGACTGGGGACAAGGCCTGGAGGGACAGGACACAGGGAATGGCTTTAGGCTGGAAAAGGGGAGATTTAGATGAGATATTGGGAAGGAATTCCTGCCTGTGAGGGTGGGAAGGGGTTGGCACAGAATTCCCAGAGCAGCTGTGGCTGCCCCTGGATCCCTGGCAGTGCCCAAGGCCAGGCTGGACACTGGGGCTGGAGCAGCCTGGGACAGTGGGAGGTGTCCCTGCCATGGCACTGGATGGGATGGAATGGAATTTAAGATTCTTCCAACCCAAACCATTCCAGGTTCTAAGAAACAGGGACAGCCATGGTTTAAAACCCCGTTCCTCTCAGGAAAATTCCCACCCATCCCTTTTTTCCACCTCCCTTGTTTTCATCTCACAGCCAAATTCCAGAGGTGCTGCTGCAAAGGGCTGGCCCTGGGTAGCACTCGGGGAAATATTGGATTCCCAATTAATGCTGGGATTGAAAAGCCACTCATTGATTGAGCTTCGTTAGGGAGATAACGAGGAGATATTTTTCATTCAGAGGTCTCTAATGAAGAATGGCTTTCCCATTCATTAAATTCCCAAATTCTAACGGAGCTGGGCTTACAGGAATCCCACACAAATCCCAGGTAACGATGCCACACTCAGATCTCCATGAGTTTCTTTGGGTCCTGGAGCAGCTGGACATCAAAAATGAAACATTCCAAGGCCAAAAATCCTCCTTGTCCTTCCCAGATGTCCCATTATGGAGCGATGGGATGGGATTGGAACGGCTCTGCTGCCATTGCGCCAGTTCTGCTCTCAACTGAGCTCTGGGAAAAGCTAAAAATAGTCTTTCCTGCTGTATTCCAGCTTGGAGAAAGGAAGGAGCCTGTCTGTCAAGCTGCTGCATCAGTGAATGATGGGGAAAGGTCAATTCAAAGTGGATGAAAAATAATTAACAATTATTAACAACAGGTTTGGAAATGATCTACAAACTCCCATGGTTGTGAGGTCCAAACGTATCCGTGGCCACCATCCCTCAGGATGAAAGGATCATGGGGTGAGAGGTGTTCTGATCAGAGAATTCTGGAGTGGTTTGGGTTGGAAAGGGACTTTAAATCCCATCCTATTGGTATCCAACACCTCCCACTGTCCCAGGCTGCTCCAGCCCCAGTGTCCAGCCTGGCCTTGGGCACTGCCAGGGATCCAGGGTCAGCCCCAGCTGCTCTGGCAATTCCAGCCCAGCCCCTCCCCACCCTCCCAGGCAGGAATTCCTTCCCACTGTCCCATCCAACGGGATGGTTGCCACTGGTGTCATCAATCCCCGCTGGCTAAACCAGGATGGGGGTGGGAATCAGCTGCAATTTCTCTCTGTTATTTCTCTTCATTTCTTTTTAAAATTCCTGCAACAAACCCCAAGAATTCCAAGGTCACTTTCCTCTTTTTTCCCCCTGAAAATGATGTCCAAAGATGGACATTAGTAATCCCCTGGGATGAGGTCTGCACTTCCTGGAGGAACCCACAGACTGATGGGTTTTTGTTTTCTGGGATTTTGGACACTAAATCAGGATCAGCGCCTCAAGCAGAAAGGAATTTGCTTTTCAATCCCAGATTTTGGACCATGAGGACCAAAGAACCTTCTCCTGAGAGGAAATCCATGGGGAGGCATCCAGGTCCTGAATTCCATGAGGATCAGCCATGCTTCTGCTGGCATCATTGGAGCCAGCCCAAGGCAGGGCTGGAGAACAAGAGGAAAGTCCAGCAAATCGTAAGGAAATTATCGAAATCCTTTGTATTTCCAAAGTATTTGAATTGATGGAGCAGCTGTTTTATGGGAAAAGTGATAATTCCTGTTCTTTTTGTTCTTGCTTTTTATTCCTGGTCACTAAAGGGAAGGAAGGGGTTGACTTATCTCTGGTTGCTCTGGGATGAACATTCCCTGTCCTGGAAAATCCTTTGGCTTCTCCCTCACTGTGATTTCCAACCCCCTCACAGCCTCTTTTAGAATATTTCAGGCAATTTCTGGAATACTGGCATTTAAAAATTAAATTAAATTAAATTAAAGTTTTTATTTTTTTTAAAGCAAAACATTCCAAGGGAATTGTGATTCCCCAAATAAAACCTATCACTCCCCCCCCCCCCTCAAAAAAAACCTCTTGTGCCCTTTTTCTTTATCCTTCTTTTAGTGTTTCCTGGGATAATTTCTGATCATGTGGATCTAGGTTGGGATTCAACTCATTCCTATTTTTCTTGCAGTCCTTTGCAGTGAATTAAATAATTTATTACTCTGTTTTTTTTCCCCTCTCCTTTCCAGGCCTATGACTATTCCAGAGCTTTTTTCCTCATCTCAATTAACCTTAATTTTATTCCTTTCCTTGGGCAAAAATTCCTTATGCTCCTTAAATGTCCCTTCTGATAGTCTTTGCTCTTCTAATAATTACTTAATAAACCTTTTTCTTTAATTTTTATGAGATGCCCCCAAAAAAACCCAAAGAAGCTGCTTGACTTTATTAATTAAACCCTAAAGAAACCCTATAAAACTCTAATAATATTTTTATGTGCAGCATTTAATTCCTATCGATTTTCCAGGAGGTTGTGGCAGGAAGAAAAAGGAATTTCCATGTTTTTTTAATCAGAATTTTATTTTCCTGCCGTGACGGTGGCCCGGGAATACAAAATATTCCAGAGGAATCGTTTTGCTGACTTGCGGGGAAAGTGGAAAAGGCATGAAAAATGCAAATCAAGTTAAGAGGGAGGCAAAGAGAAATAAAAAAAAAACCAGGATAAAAAATGGTGCTGCCCAGAAATATCTGTGGGAGCCTGGATCATTATTTCCAAGCAAAAAGAATTATAGGCAGGAATGAGATAAGATATTGGTTTTTTTATTTGGATTTAATATAAGGCCCAAATGTAGTAAGAAGAAAAAAAAATGCATAAATCCAAGAGGAGGCTGTTGAGGAATTAATCAAGGATTTTGTAATTTAGGGAATGATGCCATGGAGTGGTTGTAGGATCACCAAAATGTTGTATTTCAGTAATTTTCCCTTTTGTGTACTGGAATAATCCTAATTCCACCAGCACTGACTTACAACGAGGGGGAGAGAAGCAGGAGAGTGGGAGATGGAATAAAAGAGGAACCCCAGGAGGCATCAGCTGTGGATTTGGGGATGGAATTATTCCAGGACATCATTCACGTGTGCTATCCCTGATATCCCCATCCCTGCTGTCCCTCATGGATCCACGAGGACACAGGTGAGGGATACCCCTTGGTGGAAAGCTCTGGATGTCCACTTGGAAGAGCCATGAGAATTCCCAGCAGCTGGGAAGCTGCGAGGGGTCATTTATGGAGGAATGAACACATGGAATGATTTTCCCTGGAATGAATTTAGGGGACAGCAGCATCAGTCAGAGCAAATCCATGGAGCTGCACTGACAGCAGGGAAACTCGATATGAAAATCTGGGAGCTTTTTCCAGCTTTTAGATCAGATTTCCAAGTGTGGGAAGGGGGACATGGCAGGGATCTCCAGGCTGGGAATTCTGCTTGCAATGCCCCAGGTCTGAGCTTTTCTATTTTTCACATTCTGTGCTGCTTCAGTGTGTGGGGCTGGGTTCACATCAGGGGATGCTGAGCTCTGCACAGAGCAGGGAGACAAAACAATTCCTGCTCCAGCTGGGACCAAGGACAAATGATCCAAAGCTCAGCCCAGGAGCACAAACAGCGTGGGCTGAGAGAGACAAACAAGCAGGGTGGGAGTGCCTGGGCTAAAGCTGGAACGGGACAATGAACTGCAAGGTGCAAATGGAGCAGAGCTGAGCCAAGGCAGAGACCCCGGGAGCGCTCGTGCATTTTGGGACCATTTGGGTTCCTCTTGGGTGCAGCCCTGGCTGGGCTCTGGTGCTGCCCAAGGTGGATCCATGGAGGAGATGCTTTGGATAAATCCCTGCTTCATTCTGTGACTCCACCCAGCCTCTGCTCCAGGGCAGCCTGCACAAGGCACAACTTGGAAAAGCTGCAGGATTTCTTTGGAATTTATTTTCTTTTATTATTCCTAGGAGTTTATTGTGTTCCTATTTCTTATTCCCACGTTTTGAGTATTTGCTGGAATGGTTTTTAATAACATCATGATATTACTCAACTCCCTATTGATTTATACCCATGTGTACACACACACACACACACACACATATATATTAAATATATATATGAATGAAAACACAGGATCTGAGAGGTCTCTTCCAACATTTTTATGCCCCTGGATCCCTGGAAGTGTCCAAGGCCAGGTTGGATGGGGCTTGGAGCAACCTGGGATAGTGGAAGGTGTCATAAATATAAACAAAATTCCATGTTCCTTAACAACTCTACACATGGATATAAACTTATTTATCTATGTCATGGAATCATGGAATGGTTTGGGTTGGAAGGACCTTAAATCCCCCCCAGTGCCACCCCTGCCATGGCAGGGACACCTCCCACTGTCCCAGGCTGCTCCAGCCCCAATGTCCAACGTGGCCTTGGTTGGACAACACTTCCAGGGATGAAGCAGCCACATCTTCCCTGCCATCATCAGCCTCAATTTCTCTCTTGGAACAATTCCCATTTTCCCCAGGTGAAGGAGCATCCAGAGGCCTCCACCAGCCGGGTGTGAGCTGAGCGTCGTTCCCTGGACACGGCTGAGGAGGAACCCGGGGCTGATGAGAACCTGGGGGTGCCAACACAGGGGAGCTGAGCTGAAGGTCCCATCCCCTCTGGAATGACTTAGACACCTCAAGTTTACACCAGAATTCCCCTTTTCCCAGTGGATTTAACCCTCAGGAATGAAACAGGGAGATGGGGCCTGCTCCAAGGCCGAAGGCCGCGCCGAGCAGAGATTTTTCCCATTAATTCAGCAGAAACATTTAAATGAAACAAGAGAGCTTTGCCTCGGAGACCCGGAGGCAATCCCACACTGGGAGAAAGTGTTAAATACACTCAGTTTAGGATTTATATTGTCATTATCAGGAGTGTGATTTTAAGACCCACAGGCCTGGGAAGTGCATCCTTAAGGAATATCTGCGCATGGAAGTGCTGCATACAGGCACAGCAAGGGGGGGATTTTAGGGGCATAGATAATCAAATTTGGGAAACATTATCATCACTCACAGATGAATTTCACGTCGGATGCAGTGAATCCCTTTGTCCCCCTGTCCCGTGTGGGCCAGAACAGTTTTTGTTCTGTTCCTGGCAGGATGGAGCCACAATTCCCCCTTCAATTCCCTCCCTTTCCCCTTGAACACCCTGACTTGATCAGGGATTTCAGGCTCCAAGAAGGAGCCGACGTAAAACTGGTAAAGAAAAAATTAAAAACACTTGAAAATGCTATTTTGAGGCTTCTAGGTCTTGAGTAAATGAGCTTATTAACTCAATTATGCACGACATTTGGAATATTTTATGCTTTCAGCCCATTCCTCCCTCTCTGCTGGAACAGAAATGCTGGAATTCTCCTCTCTGCCTTTCCCAGGAATTTTGAGAAACTCCCAGATGTGATGTCCAGGCTGCATGAAGTGAAGAAACTCATTCTTTCCTTTAAGATGTCCTCACAATTTGATATTTTAGTGATGATTTACCATCTATTTTATTCATTTTTGACATCTATAAACTTTTCTTTTCTCATGATCTGGTCCTGGAAAGAACCCAGGACTGATTTTAATTTGTTTTAGTGGTAAATACAGGTGAGAACTGCCACAAGATTATTGTCAATTATGGGAAATTTCAAGTCTCTTCATGGTCAATTTTCAGAGGTTTTCACCTTTGGAGTTCACCTGATCTTGGATTAAAATGTGCCCCCTCAAGGACGATTTCCTAAAGTTTTTTTGTTTTCACTCTCAAGCACAAAATGTGGGATTTATCTGCTCAAAAACTGATACTTACATATAAATATATTTGTTTTATATATATATAAATCTGTCTTACCTTATTATGGAGATTCCTGTTGGATCAAGAGAGTGAGAAATCCCATCCCAAAATTCTTCTCATCCCAAGGGAGGCGTGGATTTTCTCTCTGCTAACTCATGAGAGACTTGAGGCCGACGAATTCACCCTTCAAGGCTGATCTGACCCCGGGTCCAAACATTTATTTGCAATAAATTGAGTCAGAAAAAATTATTCACAAAGCGTTAATTAAGAGCCTCGTTAAAATCTGCCCCTCATCAGCTCTTGGCCAAACCCCACAGGAGGTGGGGCTGGAGCTGTTCAAAGCCACGAGGTGCCTCCAGGGGAACCTGATTTTTGGGATTTGGGAGGTGGACGTTGTTCCTTCTCAGTTACTCCAGGTAAGCAGCAGAGCTGAGCTCCAGCACTGCCCTGGGAATGCCGTGGCCCCTCTGGAATTTTTTTTTGGCTGGCTAAATTCAGTGTGAATGTGGTGGGATTCCACCTCCAGGAACTTCTGAGGTAGAAAAGAGCTGGTTTCCATTTTTCTGGGGGTATTTTTCCTCCCTCAGATAGCAGACTGGTGGCTATGGTGGGGTTGGGTGACTTTTGCTCTATTTTCAAATAAAACAATAAATACTTAGGCAAATAAAAGTTATTTGAAAAAAAAAATAGGAATATGCTGGTTAATCCATCCTGAAAAAGCTGATGGATGCATCAGTGAAAATGAAAGTGTGAAGGTGAAAATAAGACTAAAATTAGGAAAGAATTCATTTTTTGGGAGGATGCTTTAATTACTGAAAGCAGAGGCAAGAGCTTTAAGAGAGATATAAATGGATTTTTTAGTTAAATTATTGTACAGTCAACAAAAGATCAGGACAAAATGTTAATTAAAGGGGCAATGTGTTTGTTCGAAGCAAGAACAACACAAGACGGGACAAAAGTCACATGTCTGGGAGATAATACAAATCCTCAAGCATCCTGAGATAAATTCAATTCTCACTTTTTGTTTGTTTCGTTATTATTTCATCCTGGAGACCTTGGATAGATGTTTTCAATTATCCTCACCTGTGAGGAAATCCTTATTTAAAACCCGAAATTTCAGTTGTTGGGAGACAATAAAAAAAAAAATCCATAAACTGATTAAAAAGTGAATGGGGGGAATCGCTAAAACTGCAGAGAAACTTTCGCTTCTGAAAGCCACAAAATAACGGATTGAAATCCAGATTTTGTCTCCCAAAAGCTACTTTCAGTGGTCCAATACTTTCCAATGGCTACTTCCATTTAGTGGGAAAATAAGGATAATTTGGGATGTTGGAAGGCTCTGATGACGAGCACTAAAAATTGATCTCGGAGCAAAGAGGAAAGAAGGTGTTGGAAAAGGGGAGCTGATGGTGGGAGAGTTTTGCTTTGGGAAGTCCGGATTTGGAGCTGCAGAAATTATGGAAAATCTGTTGTAGGTTTTATCTGAGCTTCTGTGTCCAGTTCTGGGCTCCTCACCTTCCAGAAGGACATGGAAGGGGCTGGAGGAGGTCCAGGGAAGGGGCTGGAGCACCAGGAGCAGCTGAGGGGGCTCAGCCTGGAGTAAAGGAGGCTCAGGGGGGACCTTCTGGAAGGAAACGGCCTCAGGCTGGGCCAGGGGAGGCTCAGGGTGGACACAGCAGGAATTTCCCCATGGAAAGGGGGCTCAGGCCTTGACAGGGAAGTTTGGAGTGCCCATCCCTGGAGGTGTGCAAGGAAATCCTGGAGGTGGCACTCAGAGCTCTGGGCTGGGGACAAGGTGGGCATTGGGCACAGCTGGGACTCTGATCTTGGAGCTTTTCCAACCTCAGCAATTCCATGATTATAAAATAAGTGAGGCCACTTCAGAGCAGCAACATTTTCTCTTGGATCAGCAAGAATTTCCTTTTCCCAGCTCATGGATCTGCCTTGCAGATCTCAAATACCCAAAACCGAATCCTTTGGGAGCGGCTCTCCAAAATCCTCATCACCTGGAAGAGCTCACAGCTGACTGGACGAGCTTTGCCTTTTCACCCAAAGGCCACCCGTCATTAGTCGGGATCAAGGGTTTCCTCATCCCCTCAGGAAAACTCCGGTGCTACAGCTTCAGGGGATACCAAGGGAAAGGAAAGTTTTCCTCCGCTGGAGCTGCGGAGAATTTGATTCCAGGCCAATTCCAGCTCCCAGGAAAATGAGCCTGTGGTGGCACCTGGGCACTGCAGGATCCAGGGAAGCAGCACAGGAAGATGTTGGGCTGAGAACCATCAAAAAAAGGGGTGGGACAGAGAATTCCGTTTGAATTCCATTTTGTGGAGAGATTTAAATAACGTAGGAATTCTGCTGACTGTGATGGGAGGTTTAGGTTGGATCTCAGGGAAAGGTTCTTCCCCCAGAGGGTGCTGGCACTGCCCAGGCTCCCCAGGAAATGGGCACGTTCCTGAGGCTTCCAGAGCTCCAGGAGCATTTGGATGACACCCCCAGGGATGCCCAGGGTGGGATTGTTGGGGTGTCTGGGCAGGGCCAGGAGTTGGGCTGGAAAACCCCTGGATGATCCCTTCCCACTCAGGATATTCCATGATTCCATGACTCTCAAGAACTGCAAAGAAAAAGGGGAAACCCAGCCCCTCTTGATGTGTCAAAGCTCAGCTTCCAGGCAGGACTGAGCTGTTGTGTCCTCAAATTCTGATTCTTTTGTGTTCCTTAATCTTTCCTGGATGTTCTTGGAGCCGAGCCAGCCTGTGTTGTAAATCCCTGGAATTTAGGATCTGTGGCTCTCAGTCCATTTCACTTGTCAGATTTAAGGTCTGTTTTGGGAAGCAGCCTGAGATTTACTTTTGTAGGAGGCCTCCTTTGCAAAGTCCTCTGGGAAAATGCAACTGGATCCATGCAAAAAAACTTGGGAGAGATGCAGCAGCAGCCTTGGAACACAGGGAATGCCACATCTACCTGTCCATATATTGAAGCCTGTTTTTGACAGGAGTTTTGTGGGCTAGGGTTGAGGAGCAGGTCAGACAGAGGCAGATGTGATTCCAAAGGGACCTCCTGGACATTTCTGCAGGATGTCGGAGTTTCTGGGCTCTCTCCAGTATTTTTGCTCACTTTACATTCCCCAGCTTTTTCACCTGCCCCTTAAAATTTGGAAGATCAGTGTTACTAAAGCTGATTTATTTTTAATCAGGGACCTAATTCAAGCTTCTTTTCTAGACTTGGTGTTGTCCTGGCAGCTGCTTTGGTCACAGAGGGTTTTTTTGGGGTCAGAAACTCCATCAAGGGACATCTGTGCCAAGGACTGGAGCTGTCCTGCTGGAACAAGTCCTGTGAGGAGGCTGAGGGAAGGGGAGGGTCTGGAGCACCAGGAGAATTCCTGAGGGAGCTGGGAAGGGGCTCAGCCTGGAGCAAAGGAGGCTCAGGGGGGCCCTTGTGGCTCTGCACAGCTCCTGCCAGGAGGGCACAGCCGGGGGGGTCGGGCTGTGCTCCAGGGAACAGGGACAGGAGCAGAGGGAATGGCCTCAGGCTGGGCCAGGGCAGCTGAGGGTGGGCCCAGCAGGAATTTCCCCATGGAAAGGGGGCTCAGGCCTTGGCACTGCCCAGGGAGGTTTGGAGTGCCCATTCCTTCAGGTGTCCAAGGAAATCCTGGAGGTGGCACTCAGAGCTCTGGGCTGGGGACAAGGTGGGGATGAGACACAGCTGGGACTTGGTGACCTTGAAGGGCTTTTCCAACCTGAGAAATCCTGGGATTCTGTCTCCAAATCCCAAAGCACAGCCCAGCGAGCACAGAAATATTTGTAGGACCGGATTTTCAGCTGATAAATGCATCGGAAATAACAACAACTGCTGGAACTGATCCTGGCAGAATCTCAGTGGAAGTTTCAAGGAATAAGCACAATATTAATTCCACGCTTTGCCTTCAGCACAAAGCTCGGGATGAGAAGCTGTGAACAAGAACAAGCAGCACAGCCCTGACACTGTCTGAGTAACAAAGGAATGCTAAAAATATTCCCAGACGTTGTTATCATCCCAGATATTATTAAAGACTGCGAGGCCTAAAGGAAATTACAACACCCTGGAGATTAAAGGAGATTTATCCCAGCTGCCTGTGCTGTCTCGTCCTCCACACTCATGGAGCTGTGGAATGTTTATTTGTGGGATAAGAAATAAACAAAGGAAGTGCTAAAACACTGGCACAGGTGCCCAGAGAAGCTGTGGATGCTCCAGGATCCTGGGAAGTGTCCAAGGCCAGGTTGGACACTGGGGCTTGGAGCACCCTGGGACAGTGGGAAGTGTCCCTGCCATGGCAGGGGTGGCACTGGATGGGATTTAAGGTCCTCCCAAGCCAAACCATTTTGGGATTTTCCAATTCTTTGCCGTGCAAAGGTGGGAGAGGAGGAATGGATCTGAGATTCCTCCTGAAAATTCACCAGGCTCATCCCAGTTGTGCAGATCCCATTAGTACAAAACAAGGAATTGCTGGACACCAGGAGCTGCTGCTCAAATGTGAGGAATAGTTGATCCTACAAGACCAAAACCTAATGGATTTAAAGGATTTACTCCCCAGGCATGTCAAACCCTGAGCTGGGAATGAACAGCAATCCAAACTCCAACCGGTTCATCATGAAATTGTTCTCTTGACCCGGGAAGCGAAGATCAGCTTCCAGGAAAACATGTGGGGCCTCATTTTAATCCTAAATCCTATTTAACTGTGGTGTTAATTACCATGGAAAGCCAAAGGCTTCTGTTCATGTTTAAAGGGTTTTAAAGCCTTTTTATGCTTCACCTTGAAGGAGCTGCCACTCATCAGCAACACATCAAAGCCTAATTTGCTCTGCTCCACCACAAAGTCCTCACTCCTTGCTTGGCAGAGCTCCTTGGGTTAATTACTGGCTCCCAGGAAAAGGACAAATTAAATGTAATTAGCCAATGGCTAAATAATGGAAGAATTTCCTGTTGCATCACACTTTGCATCTAATTAATGACATCGCCTCTCTTTTCTTTTAAACGGATTTGGACACGTTTGGGGAAGAAACAAGGCAGAGGTTTTAAAACGAAGCCCAAATTTGCATTTTCCATGGAGTAATCCAAAGTAGGAATTATTTCAGCCGGAAAAGGAGGGATCAACTCTCTCCCTTGTACAGCTGATGCACCAAAGCTGCTGCCATTTCCAAAACTCTGTGTTACTCCTGCTCTTCCCTTTTCTCCATCAAAACAGCTTTTCCCAGTTTTATTCCATGCTTTTCCCTGCTTTTAGCACTGTTTGGCCTTTCCTGTTTATTTGAGACATTAGCTGAAGAAATCATGGAATCATTGGGGTTGGAAAAGCCCTTTGAGTCCAACCTGTGCCTGATTCCCATCCTAAGTGCCACATCCAGGAATTCCTTGGAGACCTCCAGGGACTGGGACTCCAAACCTCCGTGGGCAGCCCCTTCCAAGGCCTGAGCACCCTTTCCATGAAAAAATTCCTCCCAATATCCAGCCATCAGATGGAAAGTTGGAAAAGCCCTTTGGGATCATCAAGAGGATTCTTGACTTAAAATTCCCATTTCTCATGGCCTCATAAATAAAAAAAAAATTAAAAAAAATCAAATCTGAACAGGCCTGGGAGAAAAAAAGGAATTCATGTTTCTCATGGTCTTGTTTTAAATATCTCAAGGCAAAACTTTTCCAAATAAAAACATTTCTAACGGAGAACAAAAGCCTGGAGAAAGTTGCCTCTCCCACCATTCTAGAAATATGTTGGTGGGGGATAAAAATCAGAAGGAATTTTCCAAGTGCTTGATAGTGGGAAAGGAAAAGAGAAGTTTAGTGGACTTTCTCTGTTAAAATGTGATTTATTTATCCCCAAACCTGTGTCCACTTCTCCATACTCAAGGTTAAAGGATGCAGGGGATGTCAGGGAATACCTCTGGCATGGGAATTTCAAATTTAGGAGGTGGCAAATGGCCTGGAGGAAAAGGCTTGGGAAACTTGACCTACAAAAACTAGGAATAAAGACTTTAATTGCCATTTGAGTGTGGATGTGGCATTTGGGGGACATGGGATAGTGGTGGGCTTGGAAGTGCTGGGGAATGTTTGGATTTGATGGAGGGCTTTTCCATCTGGAATAGTTCTGGGATTCTAAAAGAACTTATAAAAGAAAAATGTTTTTCCATGCAAAGCAGTGATTTCCCTGTGGAATCCATCATTTTGGGGAGTCAAGGGAACTCGAAACACAGCAAGACCTGGAATTGACATGTTGGGATGAGTATTGGGAATATCTGCAGTGGCTGCAATTAGTCAAGGGAAAAAATACCATGGAAGAGATGAAACTTCATGTTTTCCAGCCCAAGCAATCCCCAGATCTAAAGGTAAAATCTCCTTTGTGGGGTGGATTAATCCTGAGCCGTTCATTCCCGGCTCTGCCTTTCCTTGGAGACATCCATTACAAATTCCTGCGCAGAAACAGCACTTTTTAAATGGGAATTTTGAGACTCATTCAAGGAATTTGAAGTTTTGAGGCTTAAAAAGTGCATTTGAGCAGGAGAAATCCCTGTGAAATAACTCTTGGAATGCGTGAGTTACAGGGAACATTTCCTTTTTATTTCCTTTTATGGCTGGGGTGAATCTGTCCCGGATATTTATGAATAATTCTATTATTTTTTTTCCTTTAGTTAAGGATTATAAAACAAAAAGTTTGCAATTTTGTGCTCTATGTGAAGGCTACAGCTCACAAACTCAAATCATAACCACATTTCGGATTTTATGGCCAGGTTGGAAGTTTATTTTTGGGTAATCTGTGCATTTTTTCCACTTTCAGTCCTACAGGAGGGCAATTTCCAAGGAAAATAAACCCCCCTTAACCTGATTTCCCTTCCATACCCTCTGGTTTATTTGATTCAATATTTAATTTTTCTTATCAGTTGAGAATCACAAATTTCACTTCAGCTGTGTCCTAGTTTTTAATGTATTATATGAAATTAATGTTCTGTAGGCTGGAAAATAATAATGAAAATTGATTTTTTTTTCCCCAGTATTCCTGTGAACAATTTAATTTTGGAAAAGACTTGGTTTAGGGAAGGTGAGGACAGGATTTATTTTTAATTTTCTTCCAAAAAAAGATGGATTCAAAGCTTCAAATCCCTAATTTCTTTTAACTGTCCTTTTCCCTCAGTCGTTTGTGCTGTAACAAAATGGGAAGGGAGTAAAGGAAAGAGGAGATGAGGGAAAAATTGAGCTATTCCATAAAGTACAGAATCCCAGGATGGTTTGGATTGGGAAGAATCTTAAATCCCATCCAGTTCCATGGGCAGGCACACCTTCCACTGTCCCAGGTTGCTCCAAGCCCCATCCAACCTGGCCTTGGACACTTCCAAGGATTTGCAGGAGGAAGATGAAGCACTTCCAGTCCCATTCCTGCCTGGAAGGGCCCTTAACCACCCTCTGCTCCCCAGAATCAGATTTTTTTTCTCTAAAATCTCTTTCCCCAATCAGATTTTTTCCCCTAAAATCTCTTTCCCCAAATCCCCGCGGTGAGGAATGGCCGTGTGCAATTCCCTTATCTCTCCAAGGTGTGCGCTTCCCGGATTTATCCTGTAATTTCCCCAGCACTGTTTTGAACGTTTCCAGCTTTTTGCTAATAATTTCCCTTCACTTCTTGCTCCCAATTAACCTTTCTGGCTCCCTTTAATCCCGTTAACGGCGCCTTCCGCCATTTCCATCTTTCCGCGGACTAATGGAGTTTTTTCATCCCTTTCCTTTTGATTCCCGATTTAATGATGTTGTTATTGCTGCTGTAAAACCAGCTGGTTATTGATAACTCCTGCTCATTACTAAATTAAACTCAGCCTTATCAGCACTCAAGGCTCAGCCTTGATGTGGAAATCAACCCCTCAGTGTTTTCCACTCATTCCCAAGGTTTGATTTCCGGGATATCTGATGTTAAATCGCTCCTCTCAGTGCTTCAAGGAGAAAATTCCACTGCGGCTTTGTCCAGGGTTTATTAAAAATATGCACAAGAGATTAGGCTGTCACTCTGGGAGAGGTTCGAGTGTTCTGAAGGAAAACTGCTCTGAAATTTTAAACAAACGGGAGAAATGTTTCACAAAAGCCTTCAAAATCACTGGAAAACATGGAATCTTTTAGTGTTTGTGGCACAAACATCCTTCAAATAAATTCATGTTGCCTTTTGTGTCACAGAGTAATAAATTTTTTTTTTTTTTTAAATTTTTTTATTTTATTTTACCCACAAAATCTGAGCGCTGGATCTTGGGCCTGCAGAATTTTGGGCCTACAAAATCCAAGAGCTTCCCCACTTTTATGAGGGATAAACCAAATGTTAATTCCCAGATGGCTCTGAGAGAACACAGACTTGGAGCAACCTGGAATAGTGGGAAGTGTCCCTGTCCATGGCAAGGAGTGGAGCCGGATGGGCTTTAATGTCCCACCAACCCAAGCAATTCCAGGATTCTCTGATTTCCTTTTCTCTTCCCACTGAGGACATTTCCAGGGATGATTTCCTTCAAAGCCGACAGGGCAGGTGATTTTTTTTTCCCCAGTTTTTTTCTCAAGGATGAAATGTCACTTTTTCTGTGATCCTGCTTGAGTCTACCAAGTTCCCAAGCCAAATCTCCATGATCCAATAGCTGGAATGAGCAGATGTCTGGACACCCTCGGTTGCCAAATAAACGGAGCGGAATTAAGCTGAGAGGATCAGAAGGATGTAAGTCTGGTGGAATGGAGGGCCAGAGGAGGCCACGGAGCTCCTCCAAGGGCTGGAGCTGCTCTGGAGCCAGGCTGGGAGAGCTGGGAATGTTCCCCTGGAGAGGAGAAGGCTCCAGGAAGAGCTCAGAGCCCCTGGCAGGGCCTGAAGGGGCTCCAGGAGAGCTGCAGAGGGACTGGGGACAAGGCCTGTAGGGACAGGAGCCAGGGAATGGCTCCCAGTGCCAGAGGGCAGGGATGGGTGGGAGATTGGGAACTGGGAATTCCTGGCTGGGCTGGGATTGCCAGAGCAGCTGGGGCTGCCCCTGGATCCCTGGCAGTGTCCATGGCCAGGCTGGACACTGGGGCTGGAGCAGCCTGGGACAGTGGGAGGTGTCCCTGACATGGCAGGGGGTGGAATGGGATGGGATTTAAGGTCCTTTCCAACCCAAACCATCCCAGGATTCCGTGAAAACTTCCTGGGAAATCACCTCAGGCAGTCTCTACTCAGAGCAATCTTGCCAAGGCCGCAGCAGCTGCCCTGACAAATCTTTCTCCCGAAGGATTAACACATCCCAGATGGAATTTAGGCAGTTTTTGCTGCCAGAGACAAAGCTCCTTCTTCTGAACAAGTGCAAAGCAGGAGTGCAAAGTGAGGGTCAACAGCACAAAAAAGCAGGATTTTTCAAAATTTAGATGTATTCTCTTCCTAATGGGAGAAGGTCACGGAAGTTCATGGAGAGCTCGGAAGGGCGGCATTTTACGGAATAAGAAATCAAATCAGGTATCAGCTGCATAGAAATGAAATTAAACTGGACATTTCTGTTCCTGAGCAAGAAAATGAGCAGACAAAGGGATCAAAAGCAAGGAGGGCAACCGGCAGGAAATGATATCCAGCAATTATTGGACGAGATGGGATTGGAGCTTTGTCGTGGCACCAGGATGAAGCCGGGGTCTTCCTAATCTTTCCAGCAAGGATAATCAGAAATAAGAATGGCCAATGTCAAATTTAGAGTAATTTTGTTGAAATCATGTGAAGAATTCAAGAGGCTGCTGGAGCCCTGGGAATTCAGAGCGTGAAAAGGCTGGAATTTTTTGTAATTTTGTGGGAAGAGGGAATGGAGCTTTCCCACCTGCTGGAATTGTTTCACCTGGGTCACTTGTTAATCCCAGTGAGTTCTGCACACAGTTCCTGTTGTATTTCCATGTAACCTTGTGGCACTGGGAAATATCCCTTCCCTAAAATCCCTGAAGTATTTTCTAATTCCTTCCCGTCTTTAGCACCAGCTCCAAAGATGTCCAATTATTATCCTTCCTGGAATATGGTCCAATTATTATCCAGGTCTCCAACTATTATCCTTCCTGGAAGTTTAACCAAACCCAAACATTTGGATAATCTCCTTTGCTTCTTCCCAGTCACACTGGGGTTTTAGATCCTGCCTTTCCCTTTATCCTTTATTCCTTGTATTCCTGGCAAAGAAAAACCTGTGGAGTTCTGGGTGGTTTTTTTAAGATTTATTTTCAATTTTTCCCTTCCTTCCTGCTTCCCTAAGGACTGGGATGCTTTGCATGATGCAGGGAATAAGAGAGGAGATTCCGTCCTGTTTTTCCATGGAAGCTGCAGTGCAGAGGCAGCTGAGCCTCTTCTCCACCTCTGGAAAACCAAAAGGAAAATTTCCCATCCAGATGGACTTGTCCGACCTTATTCTGGGTCCAAGACTTTGTGAATCTTTAATTTTTGGAAACAGGAGGTTTTTGGTTTTTAATATGGAGTGGAATATCAAGCACAGTGAAAATTATTGATTAGTCCCAGTTTTTGATAAATTATATCCCAAGTCCCACTCCGAAATGGACTCAGGAATGTCTCAGACTTCAGGGAAGCTTTATCCATTTGCACCTGGCTGGATCCTGTCACTTAAAAGCTGCTAAATCCCAGCATGAGCTTATTTGTCAAGGTGTGCTGCCATTTAAAGGAGTGCCAGGACATGGAATTTTCACCTTCCTTGAATTCCCTTTGTTAAATTCCCTTCCTTAAATTGCTTGGATAGTAATAAATACATGGATACATGGGAATATTCTGGGGTTTTTTTCATGTAATTTAGGGATCAGGTAGCTGAATGTAATATGGTTGTGTTTGATTTATTATTCTTTGTGTTGTGCATGGACTGCAGGAGCAGGGAAAAACCTTTAAATCCTGTTTTTGATTGACTGGGATAAATAAGGACTCATATTCCTATGGAAAACCTTTAAATCATATTCCTGATTGATTGAAATGAAGGTTTATCCCACTAATTCAATGCAAATTTTGCTATTTTCTACCTGGCAGCTCAAGTTTTCCCCTTGATAACGCCCTGTCCGACAGCACAAGCCAAGGACTCTTTCCCTACCCCTGAAACCTGGGAACATTCCTTTAAAATTCATCCATCAGCATCTTTCCCTTACCTTGGATGTCCTTTCCCTGCCCAGGGCTCCCTAGACTCTCCCAGAGCTGGAGGGTGGATTAAACGTGGTTTGCTGAGCCTGAAATGAGAGCAGCAATTCCAGCCCCGAGAGCTCCAGCAGTGGGAGGATTTGCCCAGCCATGGAAGTGGCTCCGGAATCTTCTAAAGATGCTCCAGGGAGCAGCTCCTCCCTCCTCATCCAGGGCTGATTTTCCACATCCTTCCCTGCCTTTCATCCCCGAGGATGAGTGCAGGCAGAGCTCCGTGGCAGGAATTGTGTCAGACCGGGCTGGCAGGTTGCGTTTAACACCTTTTCCTTTCACAGGAACACAGCAGCACCTGGGAAATGGGGAAGAAGATCTGGGATGGGGAAGAAGATCTGGGATGGGGAAGAAGATCTGGGATGGGAAAGAAGATCTGGGATGGGAAAGAATCTGGGAAGCGCAAGGAGAATTTGCCCTCACATGTTATTTTCTGATAATATTTTTTGGTTTATGAACAAGTGGCCACGTCCCCCCTGAGGATTTCCACGATTTGATTTGCAGATCACCAATCCACATCGGGAGCAGCAATCTAGGAATTATGGAATTCAACAGTGAATGTGGAATTCAGTAGGACTGGCTTACAGGGTTTGTGAACTCTCCCTTGGCTGCACCTCCTTCCATAGAATCCCAGAATGCTTTGGCTTGGAAGGGACCTTAAATCCCACCCAGTGCCATCCCTGCCATGGCAGGGACACCTCCCACTGTCCCAGGCTGCTCCCAGCCCTGTCCAGCCTGGCCTTGGGCACTGCCAGGGATCCAGGGACAGCCACAGCTGCTCTGGGAATTCCACTCCAGGGCCTCCTCACCCTCACAGGGAGGAATTCCTTCCCAATCCCCCATCCAACCCCGTCCTCTGCCATTCTGGATGGGCTTTAAGGTTCCTTCCATCCCATGACATTCCATGATTCTATTTTAAGGAAAAGCAGCCCCACCCTGTGCTGTTGGTGGCCTCACCTCTCCATTTGCCTCCATCCCAAAAATCCACATCCAGAGCTCTCCCTTTCCACCACACAAGCGAGCAGAGCATTTCCTTTTATGCTAAGGATAATCCCCTTGGGATTTTTTTCCTTTTCCCAAATTCTCCTGGCTCTGCTGGAGAGGCCTCATCCCTGGAATGAGCCTGTCTGCTTTCCCAAACATCCGTAATGGAGCAAGCACCAAGACTAATGCCGACCTTAATGCGAGTTTTGAACGTGTTTATTGTGGCTGATTAATTAAATGCCTCATAAAGAGAGGGAGGAGAGCTGCAATTCCAGTTCCTGAGGAAAATAAATCCGCCTCCTGCAATAAATCTGGATTTCAAGCTTTATGGATCCTCTCACCTGTGAATCAGCGGCGCCTTTTCCGTTACTGTCTCCAGCCATGAATCAATTGTCCCGACGTTTTCCAGCCGATGTCAGATCCCAGCCATTCCCAACCCCCTGCCACAAACTTCTCCTTGCTCGTGCAACAGCCTCTGGAATCATCCATCTCCAGAGAGCAGCAGAGCGGGATGGAATTTGGGAGCATAATGAGGGTGTCAGGGTGGTTTATGGAACCATAACCATGTGGGAGATGACAGCTGGGGACCCCGGCGTGCGCGGAACGGATGCTTGGCTCCAGCGGATTCCTCGGAGCTCTGCTCACTCCCAAATGGATGGGAGGCACTGTGCCACTCAGAGGAAGGAGAAGCACTCCTGGAATATCAAGTGGAGGATAAACTCTGCTTCAGTGGGCAGGTGGTGGCACTGGAATGTTGATGGGGACGCCCTGCGGAGATGTCGGGAGAAACGACGGTAGAGGAGCAGCCCTGCGGATGCGTGAAGGATCTTAATTCCATGAGGGATCTTAATTCCATGAAGAATCTTAATTCCACAAAGGAAGCACTGGTGTGGGGAGATGCTTTTTTATTTATCCTGATAAATTTTGGTGGCTTTCCAGAGGCTGGGCATGACATCCAGGCAGGATCTGTCGAGTTTGGGTGCAAAGGTTTGATGGGAAAAGGGGGAATGGATTAAGCTGAAGGAGGGGAGGTTTAAATTGGATATTGGGAAGGAATTCTTCCCTGTGAGGGTGGTGAAGTGCTGGAATGGAATTCCCAGAGAAACTGGGGCTGCCTCATCCCTGGAAGTGTCCAAGCCAGGCTGGGTGGAGCAGAGCACAGGGGGGAGGTCACCGAGCCATTGGTGCCACCAGCACGTGGTCACAAGGATGGTTCCCAAAGGAGCAACACTCCCACAGAGGGTTTTCCAGAGGGAATGTGAACAGGGAAAAATGCTGGATTTGAAATGCCATCCCTCAGGGCCAATCTGCCTCTCAGTGCTAATTACGGGCACTGATTACTATAAAATATGTAATTTTCCAATTTAACGATTTCATTATTTCCAATTTAATTATTTATTTATCATCGTACCCTCAGAGACATGGAAAAAGGAGTGATCCCGAATTACCTCAGCATCCAGGAATTTGGCAACCAGGGATTTAGGCTAAGGACCAAACAGTGTTTCACCCATGGATAAAGTGCAGAAAAAGGTCCTTTTAGAGGGAAATTCATCCTTCCTGTCCTAAACCCCCTCCCACTGAAGTCTTCAAGGTCCTGGCACTCCAGGATATCTATTTACGTACCTAAAAACCCATTTATACACCTAAAACCCCATATTTTTGTACTGGAGAACCTATTGATGCACCTAAACCCCCCTCTTGATGCACCTAAAAATGACTGAGACAAAGGAACGAAGCTCCACTAAAATCAGCACAAGAATTGAACCCCAAACCCTGCATCTCCCATTCGTGGCCCAGTCATGGACTGGGATCATATCTGGGAGTGATCACAGAGAAACCCCTTCCTAAATCCAGAGAAACCCCTTCCCAAATCCAGAGAATCCCTTTCCTAAATCCAGAGAATCCCTTTCCTAAATCCAGAGAAACCCTTTCCTAACTCAGTTTCTGCACATCTCCTAAATTTGGTGCAGTTGTTTGTCCAAACTTTGGTGTTTTTTTTGGCATTGTGACCTTGTGTCACCATCAGGGTGACACCAAAGCTTCAGCAGAAGATGACAAAGAGCTGTTGGCTCATGTAGCCCTGGAGATTTTTTTTCATGGAATGGGGAATGGTGGAGGGGGATTCCAAGGGAATTCCAAGGGAATGGGAGGTGAACAGAATGGGAATTTCTGTCCACAGGATGCAGTGAATGTGACTTTGGAATTCAGGCCCCAGTGCTGTCACATTTTAGAAATGTCAAGATATTTTATCATTGGGTAAATGAAATATCATTGATATTTAGAAATGTTGGGTAGAACATGCACCCATCTCTTCCTCCTTTGATTTTATGTCCTTTTCTAAACCATTCCACTGCCGCTGTTGTGCCCTCCAGGACTACAACACTGAGCTGGATAATTCCAACAGCAAGGTTTTTGTTAACGAGACCCAGCAAAGCGGGTCTTTCAAACTTCAGATTTTTCAAGATCACTTCCAAGTCTCTATTTTTAAATAAAATTGGTATTCTTAAAGATGTTTTTGCAAGTTCCTAACAGGAATGCAAATAACTAAAAATTAAATCCTTTCAGGCATCCCCAGAGCTGCTGCTTATTTATTTATTTAAATTTAATTCATGATGGTGGGAACCCTTTTTATATTAAATTATGGGCAGGAAAACAGAGCCCAGCTCTCCGAGCAAGGTCTCAGTGGTGGAGAGAACTCATTAACGTCATTCAAATAAATTGGTGTGAAATATGATCATCCCAAGCAGTACATTTATTTACACTTGGAAATCAGGAATAATACAGTTAGGATATATGAGGCAGCAATTAGGGAATATGGCTGCAGGTATTCAAGGAAACATCATTCAGCTTCTGCTGCAAGAAAAGGAATATTTTATTGCTGCTGTCTCTGTCTAATTGAATAATGAGGATTCCAACGCTCTTTTACAGGTGGAGCTGAAATGGAAATTTCAATTGAGTAAGGGATGAATTCCCTCGGAGCAGAGTTGGGATAATAAAAGGGTTTGTGTCTGCTCCACGCAGAATCTTTGTTCTGCTTTAATTGCAAACCCCTGGGGGCTGTTCTGGCGGATGTCCTGCTCCGTACGGGGCTGCAGAAAGAAACAGAAACGGGGAATCATGGAATGGTTCATGAGGGAAGGGATTTTAAAACCCATCTGGTTCCACCCCCTGCCGTGGCAGGGACGCCTTCCACTATCCCAGGCTGCTCCGAGTCCCATCCAACCTGGCCTTGGGCACTTCCAGGGATGGAGAGTCCACAAATTCTCTGGGAAATCTGATTTCCTGATCTCTTCATCCGTGTGCTGCCCTAATTCTTCTTTCTGCCCCATCCCCAGGGAAAGGAGCAGGCACAGCCCAGGGTAGGGCCAAGAATTCCTTGTTCCCAGGGAGCACCACCACTGAAGGCACCACCCAGTGACATCCAAAGGGCAATTCCAGCTAAATTCACCTTTGAATTGAATCACAGAATCATGGAATTGTTAAGGTTGGAAAGGACTTTTAAGGTCACCGAGTCCAACCACAGACCAGCACCACCCCCATGGTCACCACTAAACCTGAATGTCCCCAAGTGCTGCATCCACACATTTTGGGAGCACTTCCCAGGCTGCCTGTGCCAGGGCTGAACAACCCTTTCCATGAAGAAATTTTCCCTAAAATCAGATCCAGACCTTCCCTGGCGCAAATTGAGGCCATTTCCTCAAGTGGGGATGATGGGAGCGAGGGGAACAAGAGGAAAGAGGCAGTGACAGCTCAGAGCCATCCCAAGGGATGAGCACTGGAATTGTCACTGCTCCCATCCTATCTTTGGGCTTCCTGCCAGTTTTATGATATTCCTTCAGCACACAGAGAATTTGGAGAGAGCAACTGGGACATCCCAGGATTTCTGAGGCCTCCAGGCCATGGAACACCATCCTTCCTCCAGCTCTGCTTCTGGCTCATTCCAAAAGTAAATGGCTTTTCCCTGGATTTAGCCACCACTAGGAGAAGCTGCTGCTGTTATGGGGTCTTATCCCATTAATATTTCTAATTAATTATATTATGAAGGCCCATGGCAACACTTTGAACATCAATACCCAAGCTTTTAGGAATTTTACAGCCACCATGACACCCTGAAATTCCTTTAGATTCGTGGAATCAGTGGAAGCATCTCCATTTGGGAGATCACAAAGTGTAGTTGCATTAAGAGGTTGGGATTGCTCTGCGTGTCCCTGTCACATCAGTCACTGAGCAGTCCCATCCTAATAAAGCACTGTGAAATTTGTCATTTCCAAGTCAGATGAGTGCAGATTCCCATAATAAAGTCATCCCAGCACGTGCAGAAGTAATTATGCTCCAGCTTTGTCACTGCAAGGAATTTTTGTGTGCTGGACTACCTAGGATGGCTTTTTATTTAATTAATTAATTAATTAATTTGGTTACTGTTTTCTTATTGATGAATGACCCAAGAAGGTTCTTTAATAACTTCCCCCTGCAAAGGTGTTTTAATTAAAAAAAAAAAAATCCAGAATTGGAAAAAATAAATTCCACTTCTTTGAATAACATAATAACCAGTGGATTTCTTTGGGAACCTGTGGATTCATGGCCCAGATCAAAGGACTGAGTTCAGCTGTGTTTCCATGTTTGTGCACAAAAAGAGGGAATAAACTGGAGAGTCAGCATACGCTGGAGTGAGGAACAATCTGTCCCAGCAGGAATTTCATTCCTGCTGTACCTCAGCTCATTCGAATGGATGGATTTTGGTTTGTTCAACCAGTCGTGGGCAAAATATTTGGCCAATTTTGCAGCGCGGCCATCTGTGAAGGCAGCAAGATTGTCCAGCAGCGCTGGAAATGTCACTGCTTCCAACAAGGCCCTAATGGGAATTTAATCCGCGGGATCGTTTCTGATTAATTAAATGGCAGCTGATTAATGGGATGTGGTTGGCTATGGAGTCAGTGCGGCCTGGTTTGGGTCCTCTCCCAGGGGTGGGAGCTGACTCAGCACAGCTCCGCTGGCACGGAAAGAAATCCCCAAGAAAACACTGGAATCCTGCCCAGCAAATGTCAGGAAATGCCATAATTAGGGTGGAAGAACATTCCAGATCCATCCCTTCCATTATTCCCAGTAGTTTTGGCTCTGGTCCCACTCAGCTTTAGATGTGGCCCTTGGGGACATGGGGCAGTGGTGGCCTTGGCAGTGCTGGGTTGTAGGTTGGGCTTGATGGTGTTAGAGGGTTTTCCAAGACGCAGGACTGTGTAATTCCATGATTCCACGATTCCACATCCTGGAGTTGCCATGGTGCACCTTGAGACACCTCTGGCCTGCTTCCCAAACACGTCCAACTTCACAGATTTCTCTTTGACAACTCCTCCCAGTCACATCCTACTGTTCCCTGTATTATTCCAAGTATTCCACGCAAATCTTGGCTCCAAAGTGAGGGGATAAGACACTGTCCCTCTCATAAATCAGAGCATGAGGTGCATTTGCAGTAGGCCAAACACCCACAGCTGGATGGAGCCATCCAAGGATTGTTGGGAATACTCAGTGGGATAAACAGGAGGAGGAGGCCATGTGGAGGTGGGAATTTTCTGGGAAGGCCATCCCTGGTCCGTCTCCTGGAGAGCAGCACAGCCCAGCGCGGGGCAGGAATGAGGCTGGGAAGTGCCCATGGACTGGAGGGGGATCGAGACCACCCCAGAGCCCTGGAATCTCCAACCCATCCCCAGGGAGGGCTGGAAGAACGGATTGTGCAGAGAACTGATTTCCATAGAAAGAGAGAAACTCTTCAGCGTGGGAAACTCATCCCTAAAAAAGGTGCCCTCAAATCCCAGGAGATGCCCCAGGACCCTGCACACCCCCTTTTCCTCCTGCACATCCTTCAGCTCCCCAAATCCCCTGGATATTAACTCCATGAAATGGGGGTGGTGGCCCTGTGGAAAACACCTGATGGCAGGGACATCCTGAACTCCTCGAGGGAGCTGAGTGACTCCTGAGGAGTGAGAAAGGAGGGAATTGTGGGGGAGTGAGGGGATCATCACCCGAGCAACACAAACTTTATGTCTTGACCCGGGTCCCCGGGAGCTCTGGCAGAGCCAGGAACATAAAGCATCCCCTAAATCTCAGCATTGTTCCTTCTTTTATGACATCTGATAAAAGAGCTTCTTTTATCACCATGGCTTCAGAGGTCAACTGCCTCTTCTGATCTGATTTTTTGCTTTTCCAATTAAGTTACTGTGAATCCCATCAAATTTCCAAGGGAGGGATCAAGATCAATTCCTTTCCTGATCCCGTTAATGCCTGTAAATATCAGCTGTCGCCCCGTTCCCACAAGGAGCTGAAGGTGGGAAGAGGAAGACACCATAAACCACTTTTTACTCAAAGGCAAGAAGTAATAAATGATCTTCATGTCCTTTGAAACCCAAGTGGCTTTTCCTAAGGATATAAATTTCCTTTTAGGAGCCAGCAGATGGACTCATTTTAGGAGTTCATAATTTTTTTAAAGCTGGTTTTTGGTTTCGGGGTTTTTTTGTGTCTCTTTGGTCCTTGAACATCTTCATGCTGCAGAGCAGGGCTGTGCCGGGAATTCTTCATGGGGAAAAGGGCCTGAAATTCTTTCCTGTCCCATTTCCAGGGAAAGATCCAAAGGATATCAAACTGTGAACAATGAAACAACAAATCTGTGCCCATCTCCACGAAATTCCCTATTTTGGGAAACTCTGTCCTGGTGTAACACTTTACACAAAGATGTTTGTAACTATTTATGCCATCCCAAAATTAAACCTACCGGGGTTTTTCTCCCTCAAATTAATTAATAAAGATCAATTATTTCTGTTTTGTGTCATCCTAATTAATTTTCCTGAAGGATTTGCTCATCATTTGTGGCTATTCATGAAGGAATCTGCTCTTCTGTGTCTCCTGAGTTATTGCATGGGTCAATCTGACAGGAAAAAAACCACATGGAATGTGGGGAGATGCTCAGGAAATGGAAAGATGGATGATGGATGGATGGATGGATGGATGGATGGATGGATGGATGGATGGATGGATGGATGGACGGATGGATGGACGGATGGACGGATGGATGGATGATGGATGGATACCAATGGGTAACCACTGCTGCAGTTCAAACACTCCAAGGTTGCTCCAAAGGTGCCAGGATCAGATTTAGGAAATGGGATGAGAACTTCAGGAATTTTTTACTTCATTTCCTGTGCTTTTTGAAGTTCATTATGCAGGAAAATGGGAAGTGGACTCGGCAGCATTGAAAATATTCCATCCCCAGGGAAAAACTTAATTTTACTCCAATGTCAAATGGGGTTTTACAAAAGCTGAGCCTTCAGAACATGCTGAGGAGGTTCTTTTTCCAAGGAATTTGCACCCTGTGGTGCTGTGACACCACACCAGGAATGTCCAGAGATCCTGCCCAGCTGGAATGTTCCCTGCTTTGGAAAAAGCAAAACTGCACCCACATTCCTTCCCTTGGGAAAAATCCCTGGACATTAAAGAAGAAAGACATCCATGAGGCTGTGGGCTAAATTAATATCCCGAAATATGGAATTATAGAATCATGGAATGGTTTGGGATGAACGGACTTTAAAGCCCATCTCATCCCACCAGGGTGCTCCAAGCCCTGTCCAACCTGGCCTTGGACAATTCCAGGGATGGGGCAGCCACAGCTTCTCACCCCAATGAGATGAAATAAAACCAGGATCTAATAAAATCCTGGTTAGAAAATCCATGTAAATCAGGAGTTAACAGATTTGTCATCTAATCCCTGCCATGTTAAAAAATTGGAATGTCTTTTTAGCTTGGATCCTCAGGACTCACCCGGGAGGATTTTTGTTCCAGCTGGGATACAGGTGCATTATTCCAGGGCAGGAGGCATTGCTTTTATGGGATACTTTGGAGCCCTTGCAGCTCCTGGAATTTTATCAAGAATCAAATCAAATTAATTTGTGAGCCACCAATGTGGTGCAAGACAAGCCAAAAATTCTCTGTTGTGGCGAACTCCCATTGTCTTTCCTGACAGTTCCTCACTTTTTATTTATAATCTCCATGAATGAGCAGGAAAAGCAAAGCTCCTGCCGGGAAATGCTGGTGGAAATGGAAGTGAAAGCTTCTTGAAATCCTATTATCTTTTATTTTAATCTGATCACGATGAAAAACCTCATTCACTATGAAATCAGCTCTTTTCTTCATTAAATAAACTTAAAAGCCTTTGGGAACTGCTTTTAGCCCCTCAATCCGATAGCATGGGTGGGCAGAAGAGTTATTGGAAAGCAAAGGTCTTTGGAAAATCACCTGCTAATCGTGTCAATGCTCCCTGCAGGTCACAGCTGCCACTTCTGGGGACAAGAGCAATCCCTCCATCTCCATCAGGATGATCCCGAGAGGATGGCCCTGCTGGGAGGTGCCTCTGCAGGGGACAGCATGGAAGAAGTGGAGAGTCTCCAACCTGGGCATTTGGAAAGGATCTTTTGGAAGTGCTTTGCTTTGTGGCTGGGGTTGAGGCTCTGGAATTGCTCTTTTTGTCCAGGGAAATTTGTTGGGAATGAAGCTCCGCCTCTCGTACCCCAACCAAAATGTTGCTCTGTAAAATCTTCCTGGAACGAATGAGGAGCCAGAAAATCAGCTGACGTTGGTGGCTTCACATCCCAACCCAGCAGTGCCAGGATTGCTGGGCTGGATCTGGGAAGAACCACCAGGATCAGACTGATACAATCAGTATCCCATTTCTGCCCACCCATGCTATCGGATTGAGGGGCTAAAAGCAGTTCCCAAAGGCTTTTAATTTTATTTAATGAGGAAAAGAGCTGATTTCATAGTGAATGAGGTTTTTCATCGTGATCAGATTAAAATAAAAGATAATAGGATTTCAAGAAGCTTTCACTTCCATTTCCACCAGCATTTCCCAGCAGGAGCTTTGCTTTTCCTGCTCATTCATGGAGATTATAAGTAAAAATGGGATTTTTGAGGTTGGAAAACAGCTCCAAGATCAAGTCCAGCCATCAACCACCACTACCACGAGGTTCGCCACGAAACCACATCCTCAGGTACCACATCCACATGGTTTTTGGACCCTTCCAGGGATGGGGAATCCCCCTGGGATCTCTGGACATCACTTCCAATGCTGGGCAACCTTTTCCATGAAGAAATTTTTTGGGATGATGGCTCTGACCAGCACCTTGGGGGAGGAATTTCTTCAGTGGCCGCTATGAGCTGTTCTGTTCTGCATCCAAAGCCAAACATCTCTGCAGAGAAGTCTGGGATAGGTTTGAGTGCTGGGATGGTTTTGGTTACATCCCTTCCTGAGCTATTCCAAAATTCTCTTAAAAAAAAGGAAAAAAAGAATAATAACAATAAAAAAACCAAATAAAATTATTAATATTACTTTTTTTTTTTTTTTTCTCCCAGTGCAGCTCTGCTGGTGTTTATTTATAGCCATCAGATTCCTGAATGAAAGAGCAGCTCAGGAAGAGGAATGGTTTTGCCCTTTCCTGGATCCTGTGGACATTGTGTCCAAGCTAATGAGGAATTTGCTTTTTTTCCAGGCCCTGAATGCCTTTAGTGTCTGTAAAAAGCCCCCTGACAGCAGCTCCGTGCAGACATTTCCATTTATCCACCTCCTTTCAGGCCGCAGATGCCAAAACTCTCCCAGTGATGCTCCAGACAGAGGGAATATTGTTCCCTGCATTCCCGTTCCCCCACGAACACCATGTTGTGCCCCTCTTCTTCCTCCCCTCCTTGCACAGCCTCATTTGGTTTCCTATGGCCACTGAAGGAAAATAGAGGAAAATATCACTTCCATATGAAAATGTCCCCTTTACCTTTGCATTTCGCTGCTTTAAAATGTTATTAATTGAGGGACAGCTTTTCCAGGGAACGCAGATCCCGTCCTTTTAGTGGGCTCTTCTCGCTGTCTTGTGTAGTTCCCAAAAATGGGATGGTTTTCTTTGATCTTCCCAACAGGAAGGGGAAAAGCCACAATCTGTGAGCTTTAATCCTGAAATAGAATCATGGGATGGTTTGGGTTGGAAGGGATTTTAGGGATCATTCAGGGCCAGCCCTGCCATGGCAGGGACACCTCCCGCTGTCCCAGGGTGTCCCAGTGTCCAGCCTGGCCTTGGGCACTGCCAGGGATCCAGGGGAACATTCCCAGCTGCTCTGGCAATTCCAGCCCAGCCCCTGCCCACCTTCAGTGTAAAATAAATTCTTTGTTAGATCTGTCTGATGTTGGAGAACGAGAGAAAAAATAAAGGCATAAAAAAAAAATCACATGCCAAGATTTAATGGTGGAACATGGGCATTAGGATCATGGAGTCATGGAATATCCTGAGTGGGAAAGACACGCTGGCATCATCCAGTCCAGCTCTGACACCCCCAACCATCCCTCCCTGGGCATCCCTGGGAGCATTGCCCAAGCATTCCTGGAGCTCTGGCAGCCTTGGGAATGTGCCCATTCCCTGGGAAGTTGTTCAGTGCCCAGCACCCTCTGGGGGAAGAACCTTTCCCTGATATCCAACCTAAACCTCCCCTGGCAGTTTTCATTGTAGTGCTACTGAAAACAAATTTGAATGTTCATATTTCTTTCCCCCCCCCCAAAAAAAAGGATTATTCCTGCCTCTCCTGCACAGTTCTCTGGGAACACACAGCTCTGCCTTCCACATATTTCAAAATATTCATTATTTTTTGCCCTTTCCAGCGCCGCCTCATAAAAATAAATTACAGGAATGAAAATTGGGAAGGCGATGGTTTAATTTCTCAAAAGCAAAATAATGATTCAAGCTTATGGAAATTGGGTTGTCCGGTAGGAAATAGGGAATATGCAAATGGCTGCGGGTGGGAAGGAGGTTTTGGTGCCGGTGGGTTCGGCGTTGCCAGGGGAGATTTCCCCCCCAGCTCAGCCCTGCTGAGGAGTGCCCATGGCCTTCATGGCCATCATCTGGTGGAAGATTCCCTTTCCCTGCCCATGGCAGGGGTGGAATCAGACCACTTTTGAGGTCACTTCCAACCCAATCCACTCTGTGACGCCACGACTCCACAATTCCACGACTTCCTGACGGAGCTGCCATGGATGCAGGGTGAGATTCCATCACTGGTGTTCCCTCAGCAGGACGTTAGGGACTTCCAGCCTCTATTCCCTGCTGTTCCAAGTAGGAAATCCAGGCAATTTTTAGGAATTTACGCTGATAACATTAGCTTTTTCCATCAGAAAAAAAAGCTTGAGAAAAAGCTTTCCATAACGAAAAGCTTATTAGCTTTTTCCATAAGAAAAAGCCAATAGATAATAATAAAAAAAAAATTCCAGGATTAATTTATCCTGGAATTCATTTTCTGATCAAACCAGTGGTTTTTGGATGTTTTACACAATAATTTGTCCTCAGACCAACAAGTGGCTCCTCCTGCCTGGATTTCTTTCCCTTCAGGGGACTCTTTGCCCGAGTGTGGCTTTAATTAATATTTTGCAACCTGCTGAGCTGCGGTTGCCTCTCACCAGTTTGAAATCCACTGGTTCCAAAAAGAAAGGATGGAAAATCAATCACCACAGGACCTTTTCTTAAACAACTTCTCTAATTAAGAAACCTGCTGAGCAAAGCGACCAAGCACGTGGGTAAGTCCATCTGTATTCAGGCAGATGCAGAAAGTTTGGAATGTGCCTCCCTCCAGAGGAATTGCCTGATGGATTGGGACCTCAAGGAAAAGAGGAGACATCCATGTGCTCTTCCTTTAATGATCCCGTATTTTATATTCTGTAACCGGTTCTTTTGCGATGTGGATTTTTATCCCCTTGAAAGCAGCTCCGCGGAATATTTCTTGGCACGTTTTCGTCAAACCTCGTTTTGAATGTTGAAGGGCTTGGGGAAGAAAAGGGAGTTCACATTTCACTGAATCCCAGCATCTCTGGGGTTGGGAAAGAAGTCCCAGACTGAGCCCAAGCTGTGCCTCATCCCCACCTTGTCCCCAGCCCAGAGCTCTGAGTGCCACCTCCAGGAATTCCTTGGGCACCTCCAGGGATGGGCACTCCAACCCTCCCTGGGCAGTTCCAAATCCTGACCACCCTTTCCAGGGAGAAATTCCTGCTGATGTCCAACCTGAGCCTCCCCTGCCACAACCTGAAGCCATTTCCTCTTATTTCACACCCCTGGAGCTCTGAGACCCCGGAGCTGAACCCCCTGCTCCTGACAAGGATGACAAAATCTCTTAAATGTCTCCCTCTAATCTGAGATTTTCCATTCAGCAGGAAAGTGGGAATCTTGCAAGGGAGATTATCCCAGTGACACCACCATGTCCTTCACGGGAAAAACAAATATTTTTTTAAAGCCATTTTTATTATTAGGCAGCAAAATATGGAGAGGGACTGGGGACAAGAGCATGGAGTGACAGGAGCCAGGGAATGGCTCCCAGTGCCAGAGGGCAGGGATGGGTGGGAGATTGGGAATCAGGAATTCCTGGCTGGGCTGGAATTGCCAGAGCAGCTGTGGCTGCCCCTGGATCCCTGGCAGTGCCCAAGGCCAGGCTGGACACTGGGACAGCCTGGGACAGTGGGAAGTGTCCCTGCCATGGCAGAGGGAATGGGGTGGGATTTAAGGTCCTTCCACCACAAACCATTCCATGATTCCTTGTTAAACCTTCTCAAGTGTACAGAGCTCACCAGAGCAGGAGCAGCTTGGCTTTCCTGTGGCAAGAACAAGTCAAATCCATGTTTTCAGTGGGAATTAGGTCAAGCAGCCACTTGGAAACAAATCCCTCATTTTCCGGTGACTCCTTCAGCTGCTGGGCGACCTCCTGTCCTCACATCCCACCTGGAACTTGTCAAACCCCACAAATCCCTGGAAAAGGCTCTGTTTTTGGCAGCTCCTCTCCTCTGAACAAGCTGCTTTTGAAAGCTCCCACCGAGCCCTATTTATGTCCCAAACCTGCTCTCGGGCTCCATGGATAACGCAGGGATTGCAAGGAATTCCAAGGTGAGCATTTAGGCTTGTCATAATTTGATAGCTCACAACGTTCTCCTCCTCCAGTTCCGTTTTTGTCAGGTTTAAAGAGGAAAAGGATCTTTATCATTTATAAAAGGGTGGAAAAGTCCAGGCTTTTTCATCCTGCAACGTCCATAACCAGATCCTTCCCTTCTCCCATTAGGACACAACCGATGTCAATCAGTGCTTGTCCAGTGATTAAAATCTGTCTCCTCACCCCCTGTTTTCCACAAAAAGCACCAGGATGTGCCGAAAGGCTGTTGCAGAGTCATTTTGCTCCCAGCACTCCAGGAGATGGGAATTTCGCCCAGAAAACCTGTCAGCTGTGGAAACCCAACCTGCAGGACCTGGGAAGACCCAGAGCCGAGACCCTGCCTTGGCCAAGGAACTCCAGCAGCAAAATATGGGATCAAAATTGCCCTCATCCCCCCAAATGATCATTTGGAGAGCAGGATGAGCATGGTGGAGCTGGGAAAGGGAGAGGATAACTCCACATGTGCTTTGGTTTGGAATATTTTCATCTGAGCTCATTATTCCTCCAATAAATTGGTGTTGAGAGTGAGGAGCTGACTGTGCTGAAGGGTTTCGGTCTTCAGAACTCCGAGGCTCCAACTGTGAATGACAAAACTCAAAGCCAATAATTTTTTACCATAAATTTTTAACAAGAATCATCATTTATGTTTTTATATCTCAAATGCCAAGAATTTTTTTTGGGTTTTTTTTCCCAGTGACTTCAAATTAACCAGACATTCCTGGTCAGGATCTGCCTGGTGTCCCATGGTTGTGTTGATTCTGTTTTTGCCCCAAAACAATGCCCTGAAGAGCTCAATGTTATGGAGGGATATAAGAAGTTTATCAAGGAAAAACAGTCAGAATTCCAAAGTGTTCTGTGATTATTTATTTCCACAGGGCTGTGACAAGGCATACTTGGATTGTGCTTCCATGGGAAAGAATCCAGTATTGGCCAAATTCACCCTAATATAGAATAAAAGAGTCCAAAAATTCCAACAATGACCTTCTACTTGTTTTTTTTTCCATGAAAATCCACACTTGCAACCTGTTCCCCGATATTTGTTTATCCAAGCACCTTGTAGATGTTTCAGGCCACGGCAGGAGTCCTTTAGTATAAAATGCAGACAGGAAAAAGAGGAAAAATGGTAAATTTGTGGTGCAGATGGAGTTTTATCTAGCTCCTGTGAAGCCCGGATGCAACACAAAGGCACCCGCCTTCCACATTTTATTGTATTTTCCAAAAACATGAGTAAAACCAAGGGATGAGACATCCTGAGCTGGGCAGATGAGGATTGGATTTGCCACTTGGTTTATGGCTGATTTGGGAGCTGATTGGGAAAGGGAGGGAAGGTTGGGAATGGTTATTCCCACTCCTTGAATCCTCCCCGGAGTGGGACAGAGCGGATGGGACAGAGGTGCAAAACAGACAAAAAACTCCTTGAACTCCAGACATCAGGAGCACACAGAATATCCTAATTTTTTGCACACTGGAGCAAAATTACTCCTGCTCCAAACACTCTGGACTCACACACTCCTTCCCTTTTGCCCCTCCAGCTTTGCCATCCCTTCCTCCAGGACTGAGATCTCCCAAATCCCGCCCGGGCACTCTCCTACAGAAGCGGCAGCAAACCTGGGAGGGATGAGGAGGGCAAGCCCCATGTTTGATAAATTAAACACCATCCACTCCCTTTTTGGAATAACAATTTGATTATTCCTCGCTGCACTCCAGAGAGGAGAATGCCTCTAATCCCGTTTTACCCCCTTTGGGTTTGGAATGAGTTTCCTGAGCTTTTAGGATAATGAAAAGGCATCACTGTCATCTGGCACCATTCCTTTCCCACCACCTTGAAGGCCCCAGCCTTGTGAAGCTGCTGAGCATCCCCCAAAATGCTGGAAATCCTGGGAATCTGCACAGAGGAAGGTGCTGCTTGCAAGGATGAAGGGGGAATTCTTTCCACAACCACCAAGATGGGATTTCCTTGAGCTCTGTGACCCTTTGTGGGTTGCATTTAAAGTCAATCCGAAAAGAACCCAAAACCAAATTAAACCGCTGGAGTCTGGATGATTCTTTGCTCTTCTGCCGGATTTGGAATTCAGAGTTCTTTGCTCCTCTGTGTCTCTTTTGCTTGAGGACGGAGGAAAGGAAGTATGTGCATGTGTTGAAAATCATGGAATTATTTAAAAAACCCCCTAAGATCATGGAATCCAACTGTTAACCAGGCACTTCCAGGGCCACCACTGCCAAGTGCCACAAGTGCCACACCACGTCCCCAAGTGCCACATCCACAGGGATTTGAAATCCCTCTAGGGATGGGCACTCCAGCACTGCCCTGGGCAGTGCTAGTGGCTGAGCAGCCTTTCCATGAAGGAATTTTCTCTGATACCCAATTTAAGACTCCCCTGGCCCAGCCTGAGGCCGTTCCCTCTGCTCCTGTCCCTGTTCCCTGGAGCAGAGCCCGACCCCCCGGCTGTGCCCTCCTGGCAGGAGCTGTGCAGAGCCACAAGGGCCCCCTGAGCCTCCTTTGCTCCAGGCCAAAAGGTTCATCCACAATCCCAAGAGATTTGGGGCTCTTGGGGTGCAATAAATCTCTCACAGCCCTAAATGATTAAAATGAGCAGGTCCTCAGAAGTGCCTTGGTTGGGATCTCCCATTTTTACCCTGGAAGTCCCTTCCTACCATGGTCACCTTGGATTGGAGAGGAATTGGAGCCCCATGCCCTGGAAGCTCTTCCCAGGGATATCACACGTTGCATTTTTGGGCTTTCCCATTACCCAGGTGCAGGATCAGCAGGAAGACTTGGACCTTCTCCTTATTCCAGAGCTCCAGGAGCATTTGGACAACGCTCCCAGGGATGCCCAGGGTGGGATTGTTGGGAGTTGGACTGGATGATCCTTGAGGGCCCCTTCCCATTCAGGATATTCCATGATTCCATGATTCTCCCCCTCTGCTCCCACCACCTGGGAGTGGGGACACCAGGAATCCCATCTTCCATTTTGATAGGATTGAAAGAGTTTTTCCCTCAGGTTTGTCCATCATTCCCAGGCAAGGGAAACGTGAGCGGGAAAAGGCACAAAGACCATGTTCCACAGCAGGTTTTGATGGAATTTTCCCATATTTACAGGCCAAAATCCACGGAGAGGATTAGCCTGGGGCAGCAGGTGGGTTATTTCATTAGGAGAAGCTTTTTCCCTAATAGGAAAAATGGGAAAATCTCCTTTTTTACATAAATCTGGGAGATTTACACAGGAGCTTGACAATTCCAATTCATTTATCTGTGTCCTAATCAATCCAAAAGACCCAAATCGAGGGAAACCCTCTGGGAACCCTCTCAAAGTGAGTTTTAACTTGAAATATTTTTATTTGAAATATTTTCCCCCGCTCCTCCTGACTTTTGTTGCCTTTGGATGGCTGAAGCTCCGGATTTTTGGGGGAAACATCTCCATGGAATATTTTTCCAGAAAGATCCAAAGTGAGTAATTTGATCCATTATAAATAATCGTAAAACCCCCAAATTTTCAGGACTAATTACAGACAGGTCGTTAAATCAAGGCTTCCAAATAACATAATAATTCATATGGCTGCTAATACGACAAGGAATCTGGCAGATAAAGAGCAAAATAGAAGGAGTGGGAATATTTAGGAGGGTTTAATGATGAGTTAAGGAATTCTCGTGGCTCTTCCTGGGGATTGTAATTGGAAGTGGAGAACATTTAGTGCCCCTGTTTCTTGCCTCATTTAACTCTGCCAGGGGTTGTCTGTTCCTTTGTTTTCTGGATGTGTTCCCTGTGGTTCAACCTATCCTGGTAATGATATTCCATGAGTTTTATTACAGCTTTTCCCCTTCTCCCAGGACAAGAAAATTTCCTTTGGAGAAGTTTTCTAGGGAGCTGTGCAGAGCCACAATGTTCCCCCAGAGCCTCCTTTGCTCCAGGCTGAGCCCCTCCCCAGCTCCCTCAGGAATTCTCCAGCCCCTCAGCTCCGTTCCCTTCCCTGGACCAGCTCCAACCCCTCCATGTCCATCTTGTCACGTGAGGGCCAAAATAAGATAAAACTTTGCCCTTTCTCTGCTCAGAAGAAGCATCTAAATCCAGTTTTAAAGCAACACAGCTTAGAAAAAATCTGTCGTGGGCACCAGCAAGGGAACAAGGGCTCCTCTTTTTCACTCTTCTCATTTCTGAACCTTCAGCCTGACTTGATTTATTCCCTCTACATCGTGGCTCTTCCTTTAGACAAAGAGACTCCCCTTTAAAGCAGTTTTAAAAGATGTTCTCATCTCTCTTGTCTGCGCTGAATTGAAATCACAGCTGGTTTGTCCCTGACATTGCTAAACAAACAAATGCCTTCTCCTGGTGTTAAATATTAAAAGAGTATCAAGCACAGAACAGGTGATTAATGACTCGGATGCTTCCACCTGGCAAATTGAATCACTGGGAATATTGGACAGCACAAACTTCATCATAAATTGATTATTCCATCCTTACTTAGAGTGGAAGGAAAACAACCCCAGAGGGCTGGGAATGAGCCACTCAAGCGTGGCCTCAGACCTGAAACTTCCCTCAGATCCTTTTGTTGACTTGCGTGGAAAGCTCTGAATGTTTCATGAGTGCCAAACCTCGGAAATGGGAATGGTTGGTCCTTAGGGATGTCCCAGTGCAGGCAGGTTCTGCAGGAGGTGGGATGGGCCCATTTCCAAACTGGATCATGGAATCATGGGATTGCTAAGGTTGGAAAAGTCGTCTAAGATCAACCCAACCTCAACCAGCAGCATCAACATAAACCACATCCCCAAGTCCCCTGCCAGGTGTTTTTTGAACACTTCCAGGCAGCTGTGCCAGGCTTTGACAGCCTTTCCATGAAAAAATTCCCAAATATCCACCCTGAGCTGCCCTGGCCCAGCCTGAGGCCGTTCCCTCTGCTCCTGTCCCTGTTCCTGGAGCACAGCCCGACCCCCCCGGCTGTCCCCTCCTGGCAGGAGCTGTGCAGAGCCACAAGGGCCCCCTGAGCCTCCTTTGCTCCAGGCTGAGCCCCTTCCCAGCTCCCTCAGGAATTCTCCAGCCCCTTCCCAGCTCTGTTCCCTGCCCTGGACACGCTCCAGCTCCTCAATATCTTTGTACTCCCGAGGAATGAAGCCAGAAATCAAATTCCCTTTCATTTTGGCTCTTCTACTCATTGCCTGGTCACTTCATTATTCACAGATAAATCCCAGATTTTAACTGATAGCAAAACTCCACGGTAAAGATGTAAAATTATCTTTTATAACATTTTCCCTGTGTTTTCCTGGTGACACAACCCCAGCACAGCAGCCCCAGCTCACACTCAGCTTTATTTTGCAATTTTCCAGCAGATCTGAGATATTTTGGGAGCAGCCAGAGTACCCCATGCCAGCCTCTAGGTGGGCACAAGCCCAGCCTGAGGTAAATTCAGTTTAGTCTGAGCTTTTGCTACTCCTGAGCCCTGAAATGACACCTCCAGAAGGAATTCCACCTTCCCCACACACAGCTGATTTTCCAAGACCTCCAGAAAACATTGGAGTTTTTTTTTAAATTTCAAAACAAAACGAGTCAGAAAGACATTTCAGAGTGACTTTTAATGTACTGCTCAGCGTCCTGCCCACACTGATGGACTCTTCTCCCTGCGTGACTTTTGGTCACCAGCTCCAAAAAGGCCTGGAGGGGTCAGCAGAGGTGAGGCCACAGATGAGACTGGGCAAAGCTTTCTATGTTAAAAGTTCACACAAACAAAACAAGACTGCTAAAATACTTCCCTTGAACTTTACTACAACATCAGCCTCATGACATCGTTAAGCCAATTAAAAAATGACAACTCACACCTTACCAATGATTTCTTTATGACAAAGCATTTTAGAGACTTTCTAACCAATAATATATTACTAAAAATTGCAAATAATTATTCTAACCAATCACTAAAAACATTCATACACCTGCTTCAAACAATACTTAAATACTTTCTATTAACAATACTCCATTATTAAACTTCAAACCTTCGACTATCTTAGTAAACATATTTTTCTACAATCTTAAAATCTATCTTAACAAAGTCTAAAACTCAAACTATTATTTCATATCCTTACTATACTATTATAACTTTTCTACTTTCAAACTTTACAACTAAAATTAACTCTAAATTCTTCACTCTTCCTGTTTCTAAGACCTAATTTCACAACTTTCTAAAAATCTTCCTGCCTTTACTATTTTCCCACACCTGTCCACACCTGGTGCTGGGATAATGGGAATGGGGTACCACAGAAATTAATTCAGGTGTAACAGGGGAGAAATGTTTGTATTTCTTTCCCAAATGTTGCTCCTGAGATTTCCTTCCCCAGGCTGCTGGTGCTGTCTGGGGGGATGATTCTGTGACCAAGAGGTTTTTTTTCCAGAAAAAGCATCTCTGGCTTTTTCCTTCCTTCAAAAAAGGAAAAGATGGAGAGAAGTGGCGGATTCAAATTTACAAGTTGTTTTTTTGGTTTTTTTGTTTGTTTGTTTTTGGTTTTGTTTTTTTTTGTTTTGTTTTGTTTTTTAAGCAGATGACTCATTTTTAGGGATTGGTCAATAATTTCCCGGATTCTCATGGAATTAAAGAGGCCTGGAATGGTTTGGGTTGAAAGGGACCTTAAATCCCATCCACTTCCACCCAGGGACACCTCCCACTGTCCCAGGCTGCTCCAGCCCCAATGTCCAGCCTGGCCTTGGGCACTGCCAGGGATCCAGGGGCAGCCCCAGCTGCTCTGGCAATCCCAGCCCAGCCAGGAATTCCCAATTCCCAATCTCCCACCCATCCCTGCCCTCTGGCACTGGGAGCCATTCCCTGGCTCCTGTCCCTCCAGGCCTTGTCCCCAGTCCCTCTCCAGCTCTCCTGGAGCCCCTCCAGGCCCTGCCAGGGGCTCTGAGCTCTGCCTGGAGCCTTCTCCTCTCCAGGGGAACAACTTTCTCTTGAAACTTGAAATGGATCTGGCTCCATCCAGGGAGATGCAAATTACGGAAGCCAAGATTTCCCCCATTCTTCCATGTCCTCACCCGTGGAACCATCCCAGCCTCGCCTCCTTTACTCCCCAAGCAATTTCGTACCCAACTTTCCCATCCTACCCTTCCTAATCCCCTCTTTTCCATCAGAACGATGCAAAAGGAATTTATTTTTCTCTCTTCTTATTTTCCAGCCCCACAAAGGCTTTTCACGTCCTAACGAGTCTGAGACTGAAATCCCTCCGGTTTCTGTGGGAAATGGCAGCACAAATGGCTGTGCTTCAGCTTAATTGGGCGCCTCATTAAGTATCTGAATATTAAAGCCCCTTAGCAGCTCTGAAACTGGTGGGGATGTCGTTACAGCACATGTCAGAAGCAGGCTGTTCCACAGATCCCCAAAAATGGGATTATAAAGTTGCTGCGGATTTGTCCATGGTGTTTTTATCCTTTCCCCCCCCAGATTTTTATAAGTGTTCCGATGTTGGGAGGTTTTTTGTGCCCAAACTTTTGGGAAGTTTGTGAGGACCACCAGGAGCTCTCCTTGCTGGGATTTATCCATGATTGCACCCCCTGTTTCAGCTCTGCCAGGGGTGATCCCTCATCTCTCCCTAAACACTGACCTTCCCTGAGTTTCCCAAAGCCAAACTCAGACTTCCATCCAGTCCTGGGCTGTTCTGAGTGAGGAAATCTTGGCTCAGGAGAGGAGAAGGATTTGGTTTCAAGGATATGCTTTGATTTTCCATGAGGGATTGGAGAAGTCTTGGGAGGAGGAGGAGGAGGAAAGGAAGGAAAAATTAATGAGCATTAGGCAAATAAAGATGGAATTTCCCCTTTTGTTTGCAGTGCTGCACAAATCTGCGTGAGCTGCTGGGATTATTAAGGGCTTGATGATTCATTTATCCAACAAACCAAACGGGTTTGATAATCCAGGTTTATTCTGGGATCAGCTTTTTTTTTGGAATATTGACTCTGGCTGTGAAAGAAAACGGGCGTGAAATGCAATTAGAGATTTGTCCATTTTTATTAGGTTCTGATTAAGTTTTGATTTAGGGAGTGAAATTAACTCTGCAGCTCCCTGCTCTCCCTTTGCTGTGCAGGGCCACAGACACCAGGTTTTGGAGAATCTTGGAATTCTGAGACGGTTTGGACTGGAAGGGATCTCAAATCCCACCCAGTGCCACCCCTGCCATGGCAGGGACACCTCCCACTGTCCCAGGCTGCTCCAAGCCCCAGTGTCCAGCCTGGCCTTGGGCACTGCCAGGGATCCAGGGGCAGCCACAGCTGCTCTGGCAATTCCAACCCAGCCCATCCTCACCCTCCCAGCCAGAAATTCCTTCCCAATATCCAACCTAAATCTCCCCTTTTCCAAATTGAAGCCATTCCCTGTGTCCTGTCCCTCCAGGCCTTGTCCCCAGCCCCTCTCCAGCTCTCCTGGAGCCGCTCTGGGCTCTGAGCTCTCCCAGGTTGAGGCAGATCCACCCCAAAAGCCCCGTGAGGGGAAACCTTTGAGATTCCACGGCCAGGGGGACGGGGAGCCTCAGTAATTGGGATAAAATCCTTAATGGAGCGAGTGGTGGAAGAAATGAAGCTCTGGGAGCAGCTGGAGCCGAAGGAAGGGAGGCAGAGGAGCCATCAGGAGGATTGTGCTGGCTCAGCTGCTGCAGGAGCAGCTCTTGGCACATTTTGGGGAGGCAGCAGAGCTGAGCTGCTGGGCAGAAGTGCAAACCTGCAGCAGTCTGGGTGATTTAGAGCCCACGCTGCACATTCCTGCTGCTCGGATGTTCCTGCTTTGGTTTGGTTTCCCAAAGAGTCTGGAGGTATTTAAAAGAGCAGTTTTTTGAGGGTTTACATAGAACCTCCCTTCTGGAAGGAAGGTTTAATTCTGGTTTTAAACAGCTGGGCATGACTCCTTATCCAGGTCTGCCTCAGTGCAGAATTTGGGGCACTGTTTTCTTCCTAAATGGGAAATAAATTGCCATGAACTGAACCAGGATAATCTTGGTGCTGCCCAGAAGTGGGACAACAGAAATGAGCAGGGATTGATCCCAGGAATTCCCAGGCACAGGAGGCAGAGCTCGTGCCCTAGGCAGTGCCCAGCCCTGAGCAGAGCCCAGAGAGGGGCTGGAGTCTCCTCCTGGGATATTCCAGAGCCACATGGACACACTGCTGTGCCCTGAGCAGGGACTGGCACCAGTGACCCTCTGTGGCCCCTTCCAGTCTGACCCATCCTGGGATTCTGGGATTAGCAAACCATGAATTCCAAAGGTCTGGAACCATCCACACTTCCTGTCTTGAATTCTGGGATTAGCAAACCACGAATTCCAAAGGTCTGGAACCATCCACACTTCCAGCCCTCAGTCCCCACTGGTTTGGATCCCTTTATCCCTCCACGGGCTCCTAGAAATTAGGGAAAGTAGGATAAAAGGCAGAAGTTCACCTGTCATTTACATTTGCTCCTTTTTAACCAATCTCCAAACATTTTCCAGACTTTTGGGAAGTGGGCTGTGCCCTTTGCCTCCATCCAGAGCTGCTCCTGGACCCACATCCATGCTCCAATGTTGGATCCATGCACTGAGGAAAAGCTATTTTGGCCCAGGGCAGCAGAAGGAGAGGGGAGCTCCCTCCAGATCCCTCTCCTGCCCCAGGGGGATGGACAGGGCTGGGAAATGAAGCACAGAGGGTGGAAGTGAGACTGGAGGAGCCATCAGTCCCAGGTGGAGCCGGGATCACCGGCATTCCTGGCAGGATTGTGCCTGCAGCTGCCACCACTTCCCTGCCTTTTCATGGAAGCTGCTGTTCTGAGCAGGAATTCTTAGGGATTTGCACAGAACAGGAGGGAAAGCTCCTTTTTATGGCATAAACTGACTCTCCACTGTATCATGGAATTACCTGAGCTGGATTTACAGGGATCATCAGTCCAACTCCTGACCCTGCATGGAACACCCCGAAATCTCATCCTGCTCCTTCTCTGAGTTCTGGGATGGATTTAAGAACTCACATTTAAAATCCCATCCTTTCCCCACCTCCTCCCTGCATCCCCCACTGTATCCTGGCTGGCACTTGATGCTCTCCAAGACATTTTCCTGACTTTGCTCCTCAACACCGGGACCTGGATGTGGCATTCACATTCTCTGAAAAATCCCTTCACCCAGGATTCTTCCCCTGGGAAGCTGAGAAGCCTCAGAGAAAAGGGAAACAATTCTGATCTCATTTGTTTCTCCTGTGTTGTGCTGGTCTGGAATGTGTTTGGGGATTGTTCACCCACAGGTGATTGTTCCATTGGTTTCTGTGAGTTGTTTTCACTCTTTGGCCAGTCAGGGCCAAGCTGTGTCAGGCTCTGGAGAGAGTCACGAGTTTCATTATTATCTTTTACCCTTCTGTCTGTGTCCTTTCTGTGTTCTTTAGTACAGTTTAGTATAGCATTCTTTAATATAATATAGATCATAAAATAATAAATGAGCCTCCTGAGAGCACGGAGTCAGATTCATCATTCCTTCCTTTGTCTGGGAAGAACACAAATACCTGGAGAACATTTCCATGGACTCTGGAGCCAAACCTCACTTCCTGCCTTTTGGGAGAGGCACAGAGCTGCCTCCTGACAAATAGGAAATGCCATTTATATTGCCGAAGTTCAGGAGCTTCACTGCCTTAGGAATTTAAGAAGGAACATCCCAAGGTGAGATGGGATAAACCCCTCCAACTTCACTCTTCCCTCAGCCCCACTTCCATCTGGATCTGGTTACAAATCCTACCTGACATTCCCCAATGGATTGTGCAGAAACGTGTGGTTGATCGAATAAATCCTGCTGGATTTCTCACTTGGAGGAAATATTTACAAAGGCAAGGAAATCACAGGCAGAGGGAAGAAAGCAGAGGCTGCAGCTTGTCTTTGCTAGAGGCTGCTGACAGTTTGTTTTTCAAATAGCAAATCCTGCCTTAGGCCTGACCAGAAAAAGCAATAAAAACTTCATTTTCGAGGGAGGAAAAGGCAAATAAGACTTTTAAAGCCTTTCACAGTTGTTGGGGTTTTTTTACTTCCTTTTCTGAATAATTTTTCCTTTAAAGAGAACAGAAAATATAAACTCCACTGTGAGGAAAGGCTGGGAGAGCTGGAAATGTTCACCTGGAGAGGGGAAGGATCCAGGGAGAGCTCAGAGCCCCTGGCAGGGCCTGGAGGGGCTCCAGGAGAGCTGCAGAGGGACTGGGGACAAGGCCTGCAGGGACAGGACACAGGGAATGGCTGCCAGTGCCAGAGGGCAGGGATGGGTGGGAGATTGGGAATTGGGAATTCCTGGCTGGGCTGGGATTGCCAGAGCAGCTGGGGCTGCCCCTGGATCCCTGGAACCCAGGGGGACACTGGGGCCAGGCTGGCCACTGGGGCTTGGAGCAGCCTGGGACAGTGGGAGGTGTCCCTGCATCTGGAACGGGATGGGATTTAAGGTCCCTCCAACCCAAACCATCCTGGGTTCCAAAGTTCCAACCCCACTGGTTTGGATTCAGGGGAAGTTTTATTTCTGAAGCAGCAGCAGCCGAAGCAGGAAAATGACATTCCAAGACATTTCCGAGGAGCAGAGACCATGGATTTGCCACCTGCCCCCCTGAGCCTGTGGGAACAAATCTGACCTGGGCTCTGTGGCAGCAATGCCAGCAGGAGATGGAGATTTGATTCCAGCCCTCCATCAAAGTGAAATCCTTGGAAATGTTGGAAGTGGACACGGATTTTGCTTCATGGGCCTCATGTTTCCCAGTCAGCCTCGTGTGAGCAGCGCCAACCCCTCGTGCTGCTGCTTTTTGGGAATGTGTTGAACAGAATTGATGTTCATGATAGTAAAAGGTTTTAAAATCATAGAAAATTCGGGGAGTTAGAAAGAAATTTAGGCTTTGTAGGCCCTGGGAAATGTTAGGCCTTGGTTTGCCAGATCCTGTGAAACTGCGCCTGTGTAGTCAGGATATGATAAATGATATAATTGTTAGATGTGATTAGATTTAATTATTGTTTAAAGAATCGTGAGAAACTATGTTAGGGCCTTGAGGGGGATCACAGGAAACCTGTGCCTGGATGAAATCAATGTATCCAATAGAACAATGTAAGTTTAATAATTAAAATGTAAGTTATGTAACGATAGGATGTAAAACGTGTTCAGCTTGAAACCATGTGGGAGTTAGATTTGGGTCTGCACCCCTGACACCCAGAGCTCTCCAATAAAAGCACCTCCATATCATCATTCCATGATTATGTGTTCCTGAACAATAACATTCAGAGCCCATTTCTTCAGGATGAGGTCCATGGCACCAAATGCCAACGGTCTGTATGGAATTCCAAAGGCTCCATCTCCCAGGACAGGATTTATTCCAGGTGGAACCACGCTCTGTGACAACACCTCACGGAATTTTGCCATCCCAGACATCGTTCTGTGCTTTCCTCATACAGTAAGTGATTTTTTGGATCTTAAACCACTTTTCTTGGTCTCAGAGTTTTCATCTTTTATTGACTGAAGCTCTGCTAATGGCTCTGAGGACAGCAATAAATATTTGCAGTCTGGATTGGCCTGAATTTATTGCAGAACGTGGAAACCTCAGGTCAGCAAACAAAGCTGGATTTGTGTGGGGTTTTTTAAATGTTAATCCTCCAAATTATTAATATGGGCAGGCTGTGGTTGTGAGGGCAGAAATTCCTTCTGTTCAATGGCATGTTTAAATATGTACAGCATTATACAATTAAATTATTATTTAAATGTAATTAATAGTCCGGTGGAGCGTGTTCAGGTTATTCAAGTGGGTGCATTTACAGCATGGATTGAAAAATCTGTTTAAACACCCGAAGTCTGAATTAAAAAAATCAGATTTAAATAATCTAAATGTAGCTTTTAAAATCTATTTATATTAATAAGAAGTTTCCTGAAAGGGATAATGCTTTTATTCGTACTATAAAGAAGCAGTATGGAAAAAGGGAGAGGACAGAATTCTGAAGGAGCTGGGTTGGAAGGACCTTGAATTCCATCCCATCCCATCCCATCCCATCCCATCCCATCCCATCCCATCCCATCCCATCCCATCCCATCCCATCCCATCCCACCCAGAGCCACCCCTGCCATGGCAGGGACACCTCCCACTGTCCCAGGGTGTCCCAGTGTCCAGCCTGGCCTTGGGCACTGCCAGGGATCCAGGGACAGCCCCAGCTGCTCTGGCAATTACAGCCCAGCCAGGAATTCCCAATTCCCAATCTCCCATCCATCCCTGCCCTCTGGCACTGGGAGCCATTCCCTGGCTCCTGTCCCTGCAGGCCTTGTCCCCAGTCCCTCTGCAGCTCTCCTGGAGCCCCTTCAGGCCCTGCCAGGGGCTCTGAGCTCTGCCTGGAGCCTTCTCCTCTCCAGCCTTTCCATCTACAAAAGCCAAACCGAGAAATTCCCCAAATCCAATTTTTTAGGGCGTCTCCGGGTGTCCGTGCAGGCCCAGTTCAAGGCTGTAACATTCCCCAGGATCTGCAAACAATGCAGGAAAAATTCCAGAGGTCCCAAAGCAAGGTCAGATCTCCCCACAGGGCGATGTGGACGTGGATTTAATGGGTCCATGGGGCAGAAGGACCAACAAGGAGAAGAGAAATGGAGGGAGAAAGGAAAGGAAGGGACACGGGAGGGAGAGAAGGAACCCCTTGTAGGATATTGATGGATTGAGCATTCCACAGGTGGAATTATGGAATTTTTCCATAGTTTTTTGCTTTTTCCCAGATCTCTTCATGCCTTTCAGGCTGTCCCACCTAAATATTTTCCCTGTCATGGACAACGAGGCTGCTGGAAACTGTCTCCTGCTCCTGCACTCAGGCAGGAGTGAGGGATGTGGAATTACTTCCCAATTTTCTGAAATCGAAATTCATCTCTGGGCAGCAGCAGAGCTCAGAGTTCTGCCTTCCCAGGATATTTCAGAAGGCATCAAGCAATATTAAACCTCAGGGTTATTTAAGCAAATACCAAGGAAATAATTGCTGGCAATTCCCTGGCAGCTCCCAGCAAGATTCCTGGGAAGTTCTGCAGCGAAACAAATATTTGATGTACAGAAAACATGACAAAACCGTGGTATTTATGATGCCAATTTAATTTTTTTGTTCTCTGACTTTTATTTAAATGTAGTGAATAAAGGGATTTAAATAACATTCCCAATGTAGTGAATAAATGGATTTAAATAAGATTTCCTGTGTAATGTATCCATGATGCAGCTTTTTTACTCGTTTATTTGAACCTGCTGGACAGGTGGAGTTGATTTTTCCTGCCAGGGTTAGGGAAGAAAATACAGCTCAGCCCTTTCCAAACCTTATCATCAAACAGTCTGGAATGTTTCCAGCTGTGGGTGGGAAAATTCTGCTGCTCCTGAGGCCAAAATCCAGCACAAAATGAGGGCAACCAGACAGGGAAATGGGATATGATCCACAGGGAAATGTGGTGATAAATCCAATAATTACAGATTTTTAAGGAATCTGACAGGCAGCCTTGTCCCAAGAAATCCTCCTGTCCCAGAAGGGGGTCAGGCTCTGGAATCTCCACTTGTTTGTCCAGCTGCTTTGAAATAAACTCTGCTCCAGCCGGGATTTCAAGTGGAATTCCCTGGCAGTGTCCAAGGCCAGGTTAGATGGGGCCTGGAAAAACCTGGGATAGTGGAAGGTGTCCCTGCCCATGGAAGGGGGTGGGACTGGATGGGATTCAACATCCCTTGAGCCCAAACCTGTCCATGATTCCACGATTCACCAATTCATCCTGGTTCCTGTCCAGTGGGAATTCCATTATCCAGGTAAAACCGGCTGTATCCACCTGTCCACCCGTATTTCCCTACAAAGGTCACCAACAACTTGTTAAAGGGTTTTAATTTTGTGGATAAGGAATTCCAGCAGCTTGAACAGTTCCCTGCTGCCCAGCTGAGGAATAAAATGTTCAGTCAGGTGGAAATGATGGAAAATTTCCAGAATTCCCAGACAGGAGGAGGCAGCCGGGGGGGTCGGGTGCTGCTCCCAGGGAACAGGGACAGAAGGAAAGGGAACGGCCTCAGGCTGGGCCAGGGGGGGGTTTAGATTGGATATTGGGGAAAATTTTCTCATGGAAAAGCAATATTATTGTTGTCCCACCTCCCAAACCTGAACAAATCCATAAATTGAGATTCCAACATGCACTTCCCAAATTCCTGGACATCCAGAGCTGAGGGGAAGATCCTCATGTAGTGAGAAGGGAGAAAGCTGGGAATTTAAACCTTTCTCCTTTCTGAAGGGCCGCAACAATTCTTGGCTGCTCCCAAGGTGGAACCAGGGCTGGAGAAGTTGGATCAAATGTTCCCTTTATTTTTATTTGTTTGGCTGCAAAATCCCTGGCTGGCAACAGATTCCCAAAGCACAAGGAGGCTTTCAAACACGGAATTCTGGAAGAGCCATTGCCCCCACAGCAGCTGGAATAAGGAGAAGCAACGGGGTCGTGTTGGGGTTTATGGAATGCATTTGTTTCCTTTCCTTAGGAATTTTTTTTTTTTTTAGTTTTTATTTTAGTGCACCGGGAGCCTCCAGGATGCAGGAAGTCACTTCTGTCCTATTTTTTAGGAAAAGCCAAGTTCCAGGTTGCCCTGGCTGGGAGGGGTGGATGACCATGGGAGATGTGTCCCACAAATCCCTCCAAACCGAGAAAACCAGGAAGATTTGGTTGCTCTTTCCTCCCCTTTTCCTAGGATAAAATTAACAATTTATTTTCCAGGAGGGATTATGGACATTCCCTGTGTTTGATTTGTCCCACAAATCCCTCCAAACTGAGAAAAACGGGACGATTTTGTTGCCTTTTGTCCCACACTTTTCCCAGGACAATTTAGCTGAGCTTTTCCAGGAGGGACTATGGATGTTCCCTGTGTTTGACCCAGGGAGCTCAGAAGGAGGGAGTCGCCATTCCTGCTTTCATGTTTCCTTGGTTTTTTTTTCCCTAAAATTTTATATATTATTATTGTTCCACCTCCCAAAACTGAACAAATCCATAGAACATTCCAATAGGCACTTTCCAAATTCCTGGAGCTGGGAAGAAGCTCCTCATGCAGTGGGAAGAGAGGGAGAGGTTCTGTCCCAGCATCCAGGAAAAACAAAACCCACTGGAATTAATTCCATGGATGCAGAGCTGGCCACTGCTTCCCACGGCAGCTTTTCCAGCATCCCGATCTCCCTCAGCCCCAGGAAATGTGCATTTTAATCTCCTTCTAGGAATAAAAATATCCGGCATTATAATCTGCTCATCCTCCCTTTTCATCCCGGGATTCGGGAGGGCGGAATAAAGCGCAGGCGTTTTACACAAATAAACAAAATGACTCACCCAGTAACCCGGGATTAATCTGGAAAATTGCTATTCTGGGATGTGCCACGGAATTAAGGGAACCTTTCCAGAAGAGGACTTGGAAAGGTCAGGATGAGGATTGGGGTCCAGCTGCCAGGAGGGCGGAGAGGAGCAGTTCTGAGCAGAGGTGGAACGAAACAGAGGGAAAGGTTATCAAAAATAAAGACAAACAGGAAAGCAGGTGCAGGGAAAAAAGTGGGATTTGGGAAAATCGTCCTCAGAAGAGGAATTTGCACCACCTTCAGATATCCCAGACAGAATCATGGAATTATTTCCATTGGAAAAGTCCCCCAAGATCACCAAGTCCAAGCTGTGACCAGTCCCCACCTTGCCACCAGCACAGCGCACCGAGTGCCACTTCCAGGCATTCCTTGGGCACCTCCAGGAAAAAGCTGGAGCCACTTCTCCCAACATGTTCCTTAGTGATATTTGAAAATCTCCTAAAAAACAGGTAAGAAACCATTCCCTTTATCCCTTTGGATGCATTTGGAGCAACCTGGGATAGCAGGACCCATGGCAGGGAATGGAATGAGCTGATCCCTTCCAACCCCCAAACCATCCTGGAATTCCAGGGTTCCGTGACCTTCCGTTCTTTTCTGGTGCTCCAAAAATCTCGGAGAAGAAAAGGGACAAAAAGCCAGGCATGGCACATTTGCATGGGCAATTATGTCCCTTAATTTACTGCTGCAATTATGATGAGAGCACATTAAAATCATGCAATTGCATGCATAAAGAGCAATTAGGGCGTGCGGGGATACAATCGGAGCACTTCCACGTTTAAACCTGGAATTTGTGTAAATATTTTCCACAGTTTTCGTAGGATTTACTTGTTTTAGCCTCACAAGAGTCCACGGTGTCCTACATGACCCCACTGTTTTTATACTTTTATTAATATTATTTATATTTATATATTTATATATTTATATATTTTATTGTTATATATTCACAGATCTACATAATTTATATTTACATTTATATTTATATTTATATTTATATTTATATTTATATTTATAATTTATGTTTACAATTTTACTAATTTTATTTTGTATTTGTATTTTTAAATAGTATTTTTAAATTTTTATTTGTGTTTCTACTTTTATTTTTATTTTTATTTTTATTTTTATTTTTATTTTTATTTTTATTTTTATTTCCCAAGGAACTGCTGCATTTTCCCCACGCAAAACCCATGGAAGGAAGGCAAATCATCCTGGATTTCCTGGAAATAATGTGGTAAAAGTGAATTTTGGTGAATTTGCTCCTTTAGCTGGGCAATCTCTGCTTGCTGCTGTTGTTTTAAAGGTGATTTACCAGCATGAAAAATGATCTGCTGAGCCTGATCCCGGTGTTTATTTATTCCAGAGGATTATCAAATCCACATTATCCATCGTTTATCTGTAATTAGGCTGCAGCAAGGTTTGCTTCATTCATGTCCCATCCATGTTTCAAAGTGTCACCTTAATCTGCTGTAATCGCTGAGTGCTTCACACTTCCAGTTGGTTTGAAACCCATTAAAAATCCAATTAATGCAAAACTTGGGAATTCCTGCCTTGCTGGAACCCTTGGCTTGGCTTTGGCTCCGTGCTCTGCAAGGATCGCTCGTTTATCGAAAGCTCATCAGCCCCCGCGGCAGAGCTGCTGCTAATTGGGTGCTTGGACTTCATGAGCTTCCCAAGAAAAATAATGCCCGTGCCCTTGAGTCAGCCAAAAGAAAATGCCTAAGAAACCCTAACAAACCCATCAAGTCTAAACAGCATTTCCTGAACTCACTCCGGGCCGAAGGAAAAGCCGGTCTCAACGTGCTGTGTCACTTTACCAGTAGACAAATGGCCAGTTCCAGAAAATATCCCTGTCACGATTCATTTTGAATCCAGTAGACAGTGACAGTGGTTAGACTGAATTTCCTTCCCCAGGCTCCTCATGAACCTCAAGACTTGGAAATTCTCAGCTCAGTAAAAATGAAATTTTATATAGCGGTTAGTCTTCCTAAGTCAAAACAAAATAGAGATGAAATAACAAATGTAACCCCAAATCCCATTGTGTGTAGAAATGCAACATCTTAGTATAACTTCACAGCCATGATAGCCACGCCACCCAACCAAGTTCCACTGCAATTACCACAAAGAATCTTTTTCATTTGTGAAGACAAATTTTAGCCCACCATCCCGTCCAGTGTCAAAAGAAGTCCATACAACATTAGAAGCTTTCTTTACTCACACCCAACATAACAATAATGAGAGCAAAGACGTGGAAGGAAAGGATCTGTTAGTCACCATAGCTGGGTTGAATTTCCAGGAATTTCCAGTTGAGCCAAGCCTGATAAAGCTTCAGTGTTGCTCCTGGATCTGGTCACAATCCCAAGAAGGAGCCTCAGTGTCCCAGTGCTCTGATCTGGATCTTGCTGCTCATAGAACACTGTGACCACAATAAAATTCATCTTCTCACTTCAAATTCCACCATCTCCTTATCCAGAGTTCCCTGATTTTTTCTCACACATCCCCGAATGTCTTTCTCACAACACCTGCAGAGTTTACTGCCCCACCCATGGATTTGGTGTCCATAATTCGGCTCCAGTCTACAATTATTTACCATGATTTTGCTGTCCATGGTTTGTTCCCTCTCCATAACTGTTTCCCATGGTTTTGTTGTCCATGATCTGGTTCTTCTCCACAATTATTTCCCACGATTTTGTTGTCCATGATCTGGTTCCTCTCCACATTTTTTTTCCATTATTTTGTTGTCCATGATCTGGTTCCTCTCCACAATTATTTCCCATGGTTTTGTTGTCCATGATCTGGTTCTTCTCCACAATTATTTCCCATGGTTTTGTTGTCCATGATCTGGTTCCTCTCCACAATTATTTCCCATGGTTTTGTTGTCCATGATCTGGTTCCTCTCCACAATTATTTCCCATGGTTTTGTTGTCCATGATCTGGTTCCTCTCCACAACTGTTTTCCATGATTTTGTTGTCCATGATCTGGTTCCTCTCCACAATTTTTTTCCATTATTTTGTTGTCCATGATCTGGTTCCTCTCCACAATTATTTCCCTGCATCTCTGCCTTATCCAGGAGCAGCAAGCTCACCTTTCCACCCTTCACTCTGTTTTTGGCCAGCACCTCAAAACTCAAAAATTCCGTTGTTGCCACCTCTGCAGAGAATTATTTTCCCTCCTCTGGCCAAAATTCTGGCTTGTAGCCAACTTATTTCCACGAGATCATGATCAGCAGGGATCAAAATAAAAGGATGGCCCCTCCTAAAATTTGGGAACAGCCCCCCAAGTCCTCCTCAGCAGCTGAAGGAGAATCACAGAACCATGGAGTGGTTTGGGTTGGAAGGGACCTCAAAACTCATCCAGTGCCACCCCTGCCATGGGCAGGGACACCTTCCACTGTCCCAGGTTGCTCCAAGTCCTGTCCAACCTGGCCTTGGACATTCCCAGGTCTTTTCCAACCTTGATGAGCCTAAGATTCCACGATTCCGACATCACTTCCATGTGCGGAAGTGGTTGTGGGAAACCAGACCTTGGCACTGTTGGCACAGTCCTGGAATTAGGATGGAGTGAGATTGGTTGGTGAAGCCACTCTATCGCAGCAGGACAGGGGGAAGAGAAAAAAAGGAGGAAAAACCTCATTTTGGGGTTCTTGGAGTTGTCCCGTGCAGGGCTGGGAGTTGGACTCGATGATCCTTGTGAATCCCTTCCAACCCAGGATATTCCATATTTAGGGAGAGGGTGATTTCCTAGGACACATCACTGATTCCAGGCACTGCTGGGCTCTGGAAGGGACTCGATGCCGACAGAGCAACCTGAAAATCCTTTTAAATTCTTATTTTCACTGATTAAACTGATTCTCACAGAGGATAAACACAAAAGGCCAGGGAAAAAAAGTCTATTTCAGCTGATTTCCAGATGAAGAGTTGCTCAATTACCGTGGTGTTGTGTCCCAAAGGTCCCAGAGAATTAAACAGATTGCATTCCGAAATATTTCACCTGGAAAAGGCATCGAAGTTGATGTTATGTTGTGTCCTTTAGTGTGGGGCTCCAGATCCTCTCCAGGTGTCCTGGAAAGCAAAAAAAAACAAACAAACAAACAAAAAAAAACCAAACCAAAACAAAACAAAAAAAAACCAAATTCGATTGGAGACCTTATCACAAAAAAAAACTGGTGTTGAGGATTTGGAAGGACTGGGAAGAGGTGCCTGAGCTGATGCAGGAATTTTAACTGGCATCAAGTGATCAGTCCGTGCCAAGGAATGGAGATCTGGGACCGATGGGATGGAAAAAGGTCACAATTGAGGGAAGACGGGCAGAACTTTAGTCTTATTCCATGATTTTTTTTTTTCCAGGTGTCTCCCAAATGATGAGGAGAACCATGGTTGGAGCCTCTGTGCTCTGGAGCCAGGCTGGGAGAGCTGGGAATGTTCCCCTGGAGAGGAGAAGGCTCCAGGCAGAGCTCAGAGCCCCTGGCAGGGCCTGAAGGGGCTCCAGGAGAGCTGGAGAGGGACTGGGGACAAGGCCTGCAGGGACAGGAGCCAGGGAATGGCTCCCAGTGCCAGAGGGCAGGGATGGGTGGGAGATTGGGAAGTGGGAATTCCTGGCTGGGCCGGGATTGCCAGAGCAGCTGGGGCTGCCCCTGGACCCCTGGCAGTGCCCAAGGCCAGGCTGGACACTGGGGCTTGGAGGAGCCTGGGACAGTGGGAGGTGTCCCTGCCCATGGAAAAGGAGTGGAATGGGATGAGCTTTCCCATCCCAAACCATTGTGAGATTCCATGGAATTCTCCTTAGTGCCTGCCAGGAAAGGCTTATCTTTAGGGCTCTGTGAAAACCCCTCTGGGAAGAGGCTCAGAAGCTGAAAATTCCCTTGTCCTTGTTGGAGTTTGAACTGGAGCACATCCATAGGAAAGCCAAGTCCTTCATGCTCTGCCTGTGGAGTGGTGCTTCCCACATGGAGAGGGAAACTGGAGCAATCTGTTCCCAGAGCACAAACCCTAACCCAGTAAAGGGAAATAAAACCCCACACAAAGAAATTGCTACCGTTACCGTTGTTTTATTGGCAGGAATGAAATATCCCACTCCAGCTATTCTGCTGTTTGTTTTAAGGATAGCTTGGTCCTTTAGGGAAGGAATTGGGAATAAATAGAGCTGATTTATCCAGTGTCAGAGAAATATAAATCTTCCCCACTTAAGCAGAGTGAGCGCTTGCTGCTTTTCCTGCAGCCAGCCTGGAAAGTGTCCTGGAGGGCAGCACTCACAAATCGGACGTAAATAAATCGAACCCAAACTGCTCCTTCCATGGGAAAACTGTCCAGTGTCCACAGCCAGGAAGAACCAGATTTTGGGATGCTTGCAAGACGAGGAGCCCTGAGTTGTGGTGGAGCACTCAGGTATCCCATGGACCTGTTGGCAAGAAGGACACACAGAGAATCCTGGAGTGATTTGGGTTGGAACAGACCTTAAATCCCATCTCATTCCATGCCCTGCCATGGAAACCCTTCCAGTATCCCAGTGTGTGGAAAATCCTGCTGGGAAAAGCCAGTGTCCATAAAGGAGACAGAGGAGTCCTGGAGCTTCATTCCAATAAAGGAGAGAGTCCCCTGGGGTTTTCCCTCTCGAGGTTTTGGAGGTGCAGCCTCCTTTGATCCCAAACTTCCCCCATTGCTGAGGTACCAGGAAGGTGCAGCCTGCCCCATATTCCCCCTTGAACCTGGCATTTCCCCAAAGTCCAGAAACTCCTCCTCGTGCAGCCCCCTTTGGCCAAACTGTCCAGGCTCCGGGACAAACCTGGGCTGGAAGCTCATCCCAAAGCTCAGAAATTCCCGTTTGGCTGTTTCGGGAGCTGAACTGTCCAGGCTCTGGGACAAACCTGGGCTGGAAGTTCATCTTAAAGTTCAGAAACTCCCATCTGGCTGTTTCAGGAGCTGAACTGTCCAGGCTCTGGGACAAACCCATGGATGGAAGTGGGGACAGACATCCAGCCCCATCTCAAAGCTGTTCCCACACCAGCACACATCTTCCCTATGGATCCCTGTTGTATTTGCGGGGTCCCTCGTGGCAGGGAGGAATGATGAGTCTGACTCCATGCTCTCAGAGGGCTCATTTATTATTTTATGATGCTATATTATATTAAAGAATGCTATATTAAACTATACTAAAGAATACAGAAATACTGACTGAAGGGTAAAAGATAATAATGAAACTCGTGACTCTCTCCAGAGCCTGACACAGCTTGGCCCTGACTGGCCAAAGAGTGAAAACAACTCCCATGAAACCAATGGAACAATCACCTGTGGGTGAACAATCCCCAAACACATTCCACACGTGAGCACAACACAGGAGAAGTAAATGAGATCAGAATTGTTTCCCTTTTCTCTGAGGCTTCTCAGCTTCCCAGGAGAAGAATCCTGGGCAAAGGGATTTTTCAGAAAATACAGCTGTGACAGATCCCTCCTCTTCTTATTTCTCAATTTGCCTTCACAAACCCTTGTTATTTTAACTTCACCTTTTCTGACACCCTGGAACGTTTGGAACATCCCTTCCTGACTTTTCCAGTCTGGCCCCTGCCTTGGGCATGGCAAGGAAGTCCCAAGACCCAGCTCAGCCTAAAGAGCCAAAGCCAGCTTCTGCCAGCCCAGAGCCACCAGAGCTCCCTGTGGAGGAGCCGTGGCTCCTGAGTATGGTATTTGCAGGACGGCCCCCGGGGCAGGGGGAAATGATGAGAACTCCATTGATATCAGAAGGCTAATTAATTACTTTATTATTCTATATTATTTTATGCTATATTACACTATGTTACATTACTTCTAAACTGAATCTGCCAAGCACCCAACTCTGCACACACTGCACAGAATTTTGTCACTGTCAGCCAACAGTCCTGACACACAGACACGCGCTTGGCCCTGACAGGCCAAGGAAACCAAACCCCATCACTGTGGGTGAACAATCCCCACATTGCATTCTGCTGTGGCACAAACACGGGCCCAGGAAATGATAGGAATTATTTTTCCTTTCTCCGAGGTTCAGAGAATGTGAAACCCAGAAATATTCTTAGGAAGAATTGCGCCTTGCTTTTCTCTGTGAGGAGAAATGTGGCTACACCTGAGAGCTGAGGTCTCCCATCCTTTCCTCCTGCTGAAAAGTCCAAATCCCTGGGGTTTTGGGGCTCTTGACCTGCATGTGATGGATCCACCACCCGTTCCTGGCTGTCCCCAGCGCTGTCCCTGCAGCCCTGGCTGGATTTTGTGCACAGCAGAGCCCCAAGGCAGCAGCTCTGCTCCCTGGGCTCCTGCCCCGGGGATTCCAGGGCCACAGGGCTCTGGGCACGGGCTGCTCTGAGCACACAGCCCTGATCTCCGCCCCTCCAGGCTGAGAATTAACGGCGTAAGGATCCCAGACATTGATCCAGAGGGGGATGATCGAGCGTCCCCTCGGGGTTTGGATCTCACTGGTGCCAAAGCCAACGGCAAAGCTGTGCCCACGGCATCTCAGTTTCTGTCACCAGCTTCAGAAGATGTTTCTTTATTTTTCCACTCGTTTGACCTGAGTTCTGAGGGCGCCAGGGCTGTGGGTGTCCTGCTGAGTTCTCAGAGCAGCCCCCTGTAAAATGAGTTCCCCTGTCTGAGTCCAGCACAATCCCACAGCCAGAAATCATTTCTTAATGATCCAATAATTGCTGAAGTGACCAGGGACACCTCTGACCACCCTGCTGCTGGAAAACCATTCAAAATTTACATTTTTTGTATCTTTAGTCTGTCTTGTTTGCCTTTGCCCTGGGGGAAAAGGAATTTTAAGTTTCTTTTCCAAGGACTGCTCCATCCCTCAAGGCGTGGTGAGATGAACATCTCGGCGGAGTGG